>NW_020621603.1:14919365-15235508 GCF_003573695.1 Papaver somniferum | reverse complement strand
GAAAACAACGAAAACACAGAATATGGGATAAAATGGAGCGTTAGTGCACAAAAGATGAGTTAAATGCCAATAAAAAGGTGCAAATATATACAATATTTGGCACTCATCAAATACCCCCAAATCTGAATTTTACTTGTCCTCAAGTAAAACAAAACTAAGGAAATCCTAACTAAACCACTGTCGCTGGTCTCTCGAATGCATTTAGCGTATGCAATAAGCCCTTTAAACCACTAAGTGTCCCTAGTGGACGAGTGAAGTCTCGTGAAGGTTTGGTTAGAACGTACCTACAAAGTTCTAGGATAAAATATAAGCTCATATTCCAACAAATGTGACATGTGCAAAACAGTTTAAGCTCACAGCAAAATGGAGATGTCAATCTAGCTATCTAAGGCACAATCCTAGCACTGATAACAAATAAAGACATGTGATAAGAGTGTAAAGTGTATCTACACATGTGTAAAGAAAGATCGGATGTTATGACTACTAATCACCAAGAGATAGTTTCTCAGGCTAAGAACCAAGGTCGAAATCTAGCTAGTTGTCCGGACTTTACGAGAATTGTGAATGAGTTGGAGGTATTTCACAATTACTCGCGTTGTACATCAATGGCATACACCCTTCCTTGCTTATAACACAAAAACACAAAAGATGACTCTTTACATGACTCTTATTTACATTGACTACTCTCTTTTATTTTTAGACAAGAGAGAATGGAATTGCTAAATGATTGATTTTTTGAATTTTTTTTTTCTGATATTAATTTTATTTTTTTTTTTTGAAGAAGAAGGAATTGATTTTTACATATGGTAGATCTTTTGATACATAACAAAAAGAAACAAAAAATTACATGACACTTTGCAAGAGGTAGCCCTTTTTGATGCACCCAGTTAAATTCGATGGTTGTCTTTCTTAATGTAACCTCCACCTTCTATCCCAACCAACCAAAGAACAAGCTAGTCAAGTTTCGTTCAGTATTCTAAAGTGATTGGCAACTAAAACTTCCGATAGAACACCTCAAGGATGAGGCTATACATGTATTGGTAGATCGTGCGCATGCAAGTTTCTTATCACTATGTGAATTGTGCTAGAATCATGGGTGCCTAAATATCTAGACTAAGAATCCTAATAAAAATACATATTTGCACAAGAGTCAACATTTCAAGGTAAATGAGCTCCATTTTTATGTTTTTATCATTTTTCTATTTTTTTGTTTTGATTTTTGATTTTTTTCAAAAAGGAAGAGTTCAATTTTTTCAATAATAGCATGTTATCGTGGTATCTACTCTATACCCCCAAACCTAAACTAAACATTGTCCTCAATGTTTCAAGATGAATAAAATTATAATACAACATACGAATAGGACCATGCTGAGCAGAGAAAAAGGAAAGAGAATACCCGGATGTCGGCGAAAGCAAGATTAGAACTCCGTTATTCAAGGCAAAAATCCAACATATTTCAGCCGAGATCATATTGGATTAGCAAATATATACAAAAGGAACAAAAGGGTTTTTAAAATTTTATCTACTGGATTATATACAAAAAATTCACCATACACTAACAATCTAAAGAGTTGAGGATCAACCCAAAAGACAAGTGTAGAGGTTTCAACAGCTTCACACAAATATAACAGGAAAGAAACGCAAGTGAAACTGTGAAACAAAATGAGCTACCCCCAAACCTGGATTTTTCAACGGATAAAATTTTGGAAACAAAATCTCGCAGTTTTGGGGGTTCATCATGTACAAGGTCTAACTCAAAGTGAACTTTGGTAGGGACGGGTACACATGATAATTCCAACTGTGGCTCCTCAAAGATATTATACTTAGATGCAAAATAGTCCAAAAGGACTTGGGAAGCATACAGTTCCAATCCTAGATTAGGAATTTTCAGAAAAGTTGGTTTGACAATATCGGTACAAACCAAATCTAGGTTGGGTGGAAGGCCATTAGATTGTGACTCAGGAAGGATGATAGGCACATCATTATTAATCAAATCAATATCTCCTAAGTCTTCTACAAGTGTCACAACATGCTCACATTCATCAAATAAATTATCAAGATCATCAGAAGAATTATTCTCATGCATCGGCAAATCAGTGGAAACATCACAACGTGACCTAGGTAGAGAATCAGACACATCAATTATATTTTCATGCATATTAGTGTCAACAGAAGATTCTATATTATCTAAGTAATTTTCATAGGAGAGATGCACATGCTCAAAATCAGTATCAACATCACATGTATATGGAATACTAGAAGAAACATCATTCATGAAGGTCGGGGTAGAAAAGCCTAACGTATTTGAACCCAAAGGTTCCATAACATTTTCAGTATAGACATGTTCTTCTAACATAACATCATAATCATCATAATCGTCATCATGGTAGCATGCATATTGGTCCTCATTAACAGTGGTGGTGTCATTAGTCGATTCATGTTCCTCTAAATTAGGTTCATATTCAACATCATTTACATGAATGGGACTAGACACTTCATTAGGGACAACATACATTTCCTCATGAATTTCCTCCTTTTGTAGGTGAAGCAAAATCTGATCTAAATATGCCTGAATTCGTGATGTAGATCTATCGAATTTTTTCTCACTGAGTGCTTCTATGGTGGAGTCTAAATTCATGGGAGTACAAAATTATTCATGTTCAAATTGTGGTGATTGGTACATGTGTGCATGGTCATTAGGGTTTATAAAAGATTGATCGCAACCCTCAAAGGTTTGATTATGGTCCCAATGACTACCAGCCTCATAATTTATGAGCATTTCATACCTTGGATTTTCTCTAGATTGCAAAATATGACAATTCTCAACAGGGTGGTCTAAACTACCACATGCGGGAAATGCATAGATTTCAGGTTGCCTAAGAAAATTAGATGTGACAGATTCCTCATGTGATTGCATTTCTAAAGCTGCGATTCGAGCTTCTAGTTGATCCACAAGAGATGATTGTGTGAGTGAGGCATTAGCAAAATGTTCATTTTCACGTTGTGGCGAACGATGAATGTGTGAATAGTCAGTAGGGTTCATGTATTGAAGCTCGGGACTTTGAAAATGTCCATAATAATTCCTATAATTATTGGCATCATGGTCTATGGGAGGCTCATGACGTGAAGTATGTCCATACGCAAGTTCTCTAAGGGATTTGTTGTATTCCCCAACTGTAGACCAAGATCTATACATGATTGGGCTCAAAAGCTAAGTAACTATGTTACAAAGCCCAAAATTTGGTTTTTAATGGGTTTTAGAAAATTTGGACTTAATGGGAAAAGAAAACACTTTGGTTTATTGGGTTTTGAAAACTTTGGTTTTATGGGATAAAAGGCCAAGCCCACTGTTGGGTTTTGGAAAAATTGTTGTGAAACAGAGCCCAACTCTCGGCCTAGAGTTTGGGTACACGGCCCACTAACGACTTCAGCAAGCCCAGAAACTAACGAAGCCCAGCTGAGTTCAGCTGGGTTCTGGGTTTTCAGTGACTGAAGTGTGAGGCCCAACTGGGTTTTTGTCTATTGGGCTCTCAGTTTGTTGAAGGACAAGGCCCACTTGGGATTTTGAAAACGTTTTACAAATGTTGTTGGGTCAAGCCCACAGGTAATTAATTACAAACCCAACAGAAAATATAAGCCCAAACATTGGGTTTAATATTACAGGCCCACAAGAAAAATGGAAGGCCACAATTTGGGTTCTCTTAATGGGTTTAGACTTACCTTTGAAGCACAGCCCAACTGTTCAGTTTGGTTGCAAAAGCCCAGTTGGGCTTTGGATCACATCAACAGCAGCTCCAGCAGGAGGTAGCAGCAGCTTGCCTTTGCATAGCAGCAACAGCTGAGGCACAGCAGCAGGACCAGGAGCAGCAGAAGGAGAAGCAGCTCAGCAGCAACAGCATCACCACAAGTTCAGCAGCACCACAAGCAGTAGCTGAACAGGGGCAACGTTGCAGGCTTGGCAGTAGCAGCTCTATTTGGGCTTCACAGCAGCACAACGGCACCAGAGGTTTATTCTCAGCCTCACAGCAAGGTCACAGTACCTGGTCACTCAACAAAAATGTCAAGGACAGCAAAGAAAGGCAGTGAACAAGAACTGTAAAACAAGATTGACTGCAAGAATGTAAAGATGACTAATATGCAAATATGATATGCAATCAGGACAGCAAGATGCAATGCAAAGATTAATATGCAGTAATGAATGCAAGTTATGATGAGATAAATGCTTACACTAAATGATTATACTAAATGCAAGATATGCAAGTGAATAGCATCAAAAGAAAGCAAGGAAAAACAGCAACCACACAATGCCAAGTCCCCGGCAGCGGCTCCAAAAACTTGGTAGGCTTTTAAGAGTGTAAAATAAGAGCAAGAAAGAAGCCTACTTGTTATACCTGCAAGTGCACAGGGTCTGTTGTAGTAGATGTGTGCAAGTCAGGATCGAACCACAGAGACTAGGTGTGTGTGATTGAAGGTTTCCTAGCTAAGCTAGATCTCTAAGTGTAGCAGTGGCAGTGAGCTAATGAAACAAAGGCAATGAGCCTAAGGCAGTGAAGTGACAACAAAGAAGTAAGGGAATCAAATAAAAACAAGAAACAGTAAAGGAAAGAGGGATTTTGGGTGAAGACTAGGGATTAGATTCCACCATTTCACCTAGACTAAGTTATCCTAGTTCCACATAAATCTTGTCCCTTGTATAGTTATCACTGAGCTTCTTGGATCAACTGACTAACTAGATGGCAGTGGAGGTTCTATGCCTGCTGCTCATCAAAGGGTTGGGTTAGAAAGGAAGCTAAAGGCACTAAGATAATTCTAATCCTAGTAGTAGTTGGGGATCTCACACTGCAACTACCCACAGAGAAGCCACTTAGGTGTTTTAACAACCTAAAGGATGTTCTAATCACAACTAAAGTATTCATCCTAAGTACTAATTGTCTGATTTAGAGTACAACTAGTCAGAGGATTCATAACAGACAATTAAGCATGAGCTGTAGCACAATCACATGGTGGTGTTCTAACTACAATGCATACATGATATGCACTGTGAGAGCAAAATGTAAAGTGCTTTGATTAAGACTATCCTAAACATTTCAAGCACAACAAGAATTATGTTTATAACTGAATGAAACTTAGCAATGGATCAAAGGGTTTCCTCATCACCCTAATTATGATCTTAGAACATGGAAATTACACTTGAAACAACATTGCATTCGAACAAAACATGAACTGAAGACAGTTGAGGAACTGGCTAGTCCAGTCCTCTTGGGTGAAGCTCTGGCTATCCCATGCATAAGTTTTACATACACCCAATGTTCTCAATTTATAGTACAATGTTTTCCCCCAAAATTTAGAAACCCTAAATTTTGAAACCCTAATTTTGATTTTGGGAATTTTCAATTCAACTCACCCACTGTGATTTCTGCTTCGACCCATGCTCGTACATCTCCTCCTCTGCTAATGCTGCTGCTCTTGTCGTCTCTGAAATACTAGCTCGAGATGTTTTACAAATCCCACACCCTAGGGTTCAGAGAAAGAGGTGCGAGTTTTGTAAAATGTCTAGGATAGTAAAGGGATGGGTTTTGGGGGAAGGACTGAGCTGATGGAGGTGGTGGCAGTGATAGAAATGGTTGCGGCAGAGGAGACAGTGGAGGAGGTGGTGTTGCAGACGAGAAGAGAGTTTTGCAGAGGTGAGGGAGGAGAGAAGAGAAAAGAACGATGGAAATGGGATTAGGGTTCGTTTGGCTGAGGGTGTAGGTTTCTGATGCTAGGGTGTGAGGCGGGTGTATCAAAGGTTGATGCTCAGCGAAGCGAAAGCGTAGGATGAAAAGGTTATGGAATGATCCAACGGCGCGATAGGAGCGACCGTTGGATTATGAGATACAACAAAACTGACGGCTTCAGATGGAGTTAGGTACTATAGTGTTTGACAGGAGCTTCGGAGTTTGATGCACAATGATGAGGCGACCGTTGGATGATGAGATGGATCCAATCTGACGACTCTCATGGAAATGGGTATGGATAATGGAAATGGATTTGGGTAAGGGTTTTGGGTCTTGGGTATGCCAAGCCCATATCTTCTTTAAGAACAATTCTTCCTCTTCAAGCCCACTTCTAGTTGATCCGGCTCTTGCAAACATCATTCTTCGCTTCCTCCTAGCGGGAGTCTTTGCCGTTCCTTTGCTCTTTTCGATCCGTGAGATAACCAGGCTTTATGTAGTACTTAAAAATGCAAAATTAATTAAGAAAAGTATTTATTCTTGAAAACAACGAAAACACAGAATATGGGATAAAATGGAGCGTTAGTGCACAAAAGATGAGTTAAATGCCAATAAAAAGGTGCAAATATATACAATATTTGGCACTCATCAAATACCCCCAAATCTGAATTTTACTTTTCCTCAAGTAAAACAAAACTAAGGAAATCCTAACTATACCACTGTCGCTGGTCTCTCGAATGCATTTAGCGTATGCAATAAGACTTTTAAATCACTAAGTGTCCCTAGTGGACAAGTGAAGTCTCGTGAAGGTTTGCTTAGAACGTACCTACAAAGTTCTAGGATAAAATATAAGCTCATATTCCATCAAATGTGACATGTGCAAAACAGTTTAAGCTCACAACAAAATGGAGATGTCAATCTATCTATCTAAGGCACAATCCTAGCACTGATAACAAATAAAGACATGTGATAAGAGTGTAAAGCGTATCTACACATGTGTAAAGAAAGATCGGATGTTATGGCTACTAATCACCAAGAGATAGTTTCTCAGGCTAAGAACCAAGGTCGAAATCTATCTAGTTGTCCGGACTTTACGAGAATTGTGAATGAGTTGGAGGTATTTCACAATTACTCGCGTTGTACATCAATGGCATACACCCTTCCTTGCTTATAACACAAAAACACAAAAGATGACTCTTTACATGACTCTTATTTACATTGACTACTCTCTTTTATTTTTAGACAAGAGAGAATGGAATTGCTAAATACTTGATTTTTTTGAATTTTTTTTTTCTGATATTAATTTTATTTATTTTTTTTGAAGAAGAAGGAATTGATTTTTACATATGGTAGATCTTTTGATACATAACAAAAAGAAACAAAAAATTACATGACACTTTGCAAGAGATAGCCCTTTTTGATGCACCCAGTTAAATTCGATGGTTGTCTTTCTTAATGTAACCTCCACCTTCTATCCCAACCAACCAAAGAACAAGCTAGTCAAGTTTCGTTCAGTATTCTAAAGTGATTGGAAACTAAAACTTCCGATAGAACACCTCAAGGATGAGGCTATACATGTATTGGTAGATCGTGCGCGTGCAAGTTTCTTATCACTATGTGAATTGTGCTAGAATCATGGGTGCCTAAATATCTAGACTAAGAATCCTAATAAAAATATATATTTGCACAAGAGTCAACATTTCAAGGTAAATGAGCTCCATTTTTATGTTTTTATCATTTTTCTATTTTTTTGTTTTGATTTTTGATTTTTTTCAAAAAGGAAGAGTTCAATTTTTTCAATAATAGCATGTTATCGTGGTATCTACTCTATACCCCCAAACCTAAACTAAACATTGTCCTCAATGTTTCAAGATGAATAAAATTATAATACAACATACGAATAGGACCATGCTGAGCAGAGAAAAAGGAAAGAGAATACCCGGATGTCGGCGAAAGCAAGATTAGAACTCCGTTATTCAAGGCAAAAATCCAACATATTTCAGCCGAGATCATATTGGATTAGCAAAATATATACAAAAGGAACAAAAGGGTTTTTTTTTTAAATTTTATCTACTGGATTATATACAAAAAATTCACCATACACTAACAATCTAAAGAGTTGAGGATCAACCCAAAAGACAAAGTGTAGAGGTTTCAACAGCTTCACACAAATATAACAGGAAAGAAACGCAAGTGAAACTGTGAAACAAAATGAGCTACCCCCAAACCTGGATTTTTCAACGGATAAAATTTTGGAAACAAAATCTCGCAGTTTTGGGGGTTCATCATGTACAAGGTCTAACTCAAAGTGAACTTTGGTAGGGACGGGTACACATGCTAATTCCAACTGTGTCTCCTCAAAGATATTATACTTAGATGCAAAATAGTCCAAAAGGACTTGGGAAGCATACAGTTCCAATCCTAGATTAGGAATTTTCAGAAAAGTTGGTTTGACAATATCGGTACAAACCAAATCTAGGTTGGGTGGAAGGCCATTAGATTGTGACTCAGGAAGGACGATATGCACATCATTATTAATCAAATCAATATCTCCTAAGTCTTCTACAAGTGTCACAACATGCTAACATTCATCAAATAAATTATCAAGATCATCAGAAGAATTATTCTCATGCATCGGCAAATCAGTGGAAACATCACAACGTGACCTAGGTAGAGAATCAGACACATCAATTATATTTTCATGCATATTAGTGTCAACAGAAGATTCTATATTATCTAAGTAATTTTCATAGGATAGATGCACATGCTCAAAATCAGTATCAACATCACATGTATATGGAATACTAGAAGAAACATCATTCATGAAGGTCGGGGTAGAAAAGCCTAACGTATTTGAACCCAAAGGTTCCATAACATTTTCAGTATAGACATGTTCTTCTAACATAACATCATAATCATCATCATGGTAGCATGCATATTGGTCCTCATTAACAGTGGTGGTGTCATTAGTCGATTCATGTTCCTCTAAATTAGGTTCATATTCAACATCATTTACATGAATGGGACTAGACACTTCATTAGGGACAACATACATTTCCTCATGAATTTCCTCCTTTTGTAGGTGAAGCAAAATCTGATCTAAATATGCCTGAATTCGTGATGTAGATCTATCGAATTTTTTCTCACTGAGTGCTTCTATGGTGGAGTCTAAATTCATGGGAGTACAAAATTATTCATGTTCAAATTGTGGTGATTGGTACATGTGTGCATGGTCATTAGGGTTTATAAAAGATTGATCGCAACCCTCAAAGGTTTGATTATGGTCCCAATGACTACCAGCCTCATAATTTATGAGCATTTCATACCTTGGATTTTCTCTAGATTGCAAAATATGACCATTCTCAACAGGGTGGTCTAAACTACCACATGCGGGAAATGCATAGATTTCAGGTTGCCTAAGAAAATTAGATGTGACAGATTCCTCATGTGATTGCATTTCTAAAGCTGCGATTCGAGCTTCTAGTTGATCCACAAGAGATGATTGTGTGAGTGAGGCATTAGCAAAATGTTCATTTTCACGTTGTGGCGAACGATGCATGTGCGAATAGTCAGTAGGGTTCATGTATTGAAGCTCGGGACTTTGAAAATGTCCATAATAATTCCTATAACTATTGGCATCATGGTCTATGGGAGGCTCATGACGTGAAGTATGTCCATACGCAAGTTCTCTAAGGGATTTGTTGTATTCCCCAACTGTAGACCAAGATCTATACATGATTGGGCTCAAAAGCTAAGTAACTATGTTACAAAGCCCAAAATTTGGTTTTTAATGGGTTTTAGAAAATTTGGACTTAATGGGAAAAGAAAACACTTTGGTTTATTGGGTTTTGAAAACTTTGGTTTTATGGGATAAAAGGCCAAGCCCACTGTTGGGTTTTGGAAAAATTGTTGTGAAACAGAGCCCAACTCTCGGCCTAGAGTTTGGGTACACGGCCCACTAACGACTTCAGCAAGCCCAGAAACTAACGAAGCCCAGCTGAGTTCAGCTGGGTTCTGGGTTTTCAGTGACTGAAGTGTGAGGCCCAACTGGGTTTTTGTCTATTGGGCTCTCAGTTTGTTGAAGGACAAGGCCCACTTGGGATTTTGAAAACGTTTTACAAATGTTGTTGGGTCAAGCCCACAGGTAATTAATTACAAACCCAACAGAAAATATAAGCCCAAACATTGGGTTTAATATTACAGGCCCACAAGAAAAATGGAAGCCCACAATTTGGGTTCTCTTAATGGGTTTAGACTTACCTTTGAAGCACAGCCCAGCTGTTCAGTTTGGTTGCAAAAGCCCAGTTGGGCTTTGGATCACATCAACAGCAGCTCCAGCAGGAGGTAGCAGCAGCTTGCCTTTGCATAGCAGCAACAGCTGAGGCACAGCAGCAGGACCAGGAGCAGCAGAAGGAGAAGCAGCTCAGCAGCAACAGCAGCACCACAAGTTCAGCAGCACCACAAGCAGTAGCTGAACAGGGGCAACGTTGCAGGCTTGGCAGTAGCAGCTCTATTTGGGCTTCACAGCAGCACAACGGCACCAGAGGTTTATTCTCAGCCTCACAGCAAGGTCACAGTACCTGGTCACTCAACAAAAATGTCAAGGACAGCAAAAAAAGGCAGTGAACAAGAACTGTAAAGCAAGATTGACTGCAAGAATGTAAAGATGACTAATATGCAAATATGATATGCAATCAGGACAGCAAGATGCAATGCAAAGATTAATATGCAGTAATGAATGCAAGTTATGATGAGATAAATGCTTACACTAAATGATTATACTAAATGCAAGATATGCAAGTGAATAGCATCAAAAGAAAGCAAGGAAAAACAGCAACCACACAATGCCAAGTCCCCGGCAGCGGCTCCAAAAACTTGGTAGGCTTTTAAGAGTGTAAAATAAGAGCAAGAAAGAAGCCTACTTGTTATACCTGCAAGTGCACAGGGTCTGTTGTAGTAGATGTGTGCAAGTCAGGGTCGAACCACAGAGACTAGGTGTGTGTGATTGAAGGTTTCCTAGCTAAGCTAGATCTCTAAGTGTAGCAGTGGCAGTGAGCTAATGAAACAAAGGCAATGAGCCTAAGGCAGTGAAGTGACAACAAAGAAGTAAAGGGAATCAAATAAAAACAAGAAACAGTAAAGGAAAGAGGGATTTTGGGTGAAGACTAGGTATTAGATTCCACCATTTCACCTAGACTAAGTTATCCTAGTTCCACATAAATCTTGTCCCTTGTATAGTTATCACTGAGCTTCTTGGATCAACTGACTAACTAGATGGCAGTGGAGGTTCTATGCCTGCTGCTCATCAAAGGGTTGGGTTAGAAAGGAAGCTAAAGGCACTAAGATAATTCTAATCCTAGTAGTAGTTGGGGATCTCACACTGCAACTACCCACAGAGAAGCCACTTAGGTGTTTTAACAACCTAAAGGATGTTCTAATCACAACTAAAGTATTCATCCTAAGTACTAATTGTCTGATTTAGAGTACAACTAGTCAGAGGATTCATAACAGACAATTAAGCATGAGCTGTAGCACAATCACATGGTGGTGTTCTAACTACAATGCATACATGATATGCACTGTGAGAGCAAAATGTAAAGTGCTTTGATTAAGACTATCCTAAACATTTCAAGCACAACAAGAATTATGTTTATAACTGAATGAAACTTAGCAATGGATCAAAGGGTTTCCTCATCACCCTAGTTATGATCTTAGAACATGGAAATTACACTTGAAACAACATTGCATTCAAACAAAACATGAACTGAAGACAGTTGAGGAACTGGCTAGTCCAGTCCTCTTGGGTGAAGCTCTGGCTATCCCAGGCATAAGTTTTACATACACCCAATGTTCTCAATTTATAGTACAATGTTTTCCCCCAAAATTTAGAAACCCTAAATTTTGAAACCCTAATTTTGATTTTGGGAATTTTCAATTCAACTCACCCACTGTGATTTCTGCTTCGACCCATGCTCGTACATCTCCTCCTCTGCTAATGCTGCTGCTCTTGTCGTCTCTGAAATACTAGCTCGAGATGTTTTACAAATCCCACACCCTAGGGTTCAGAGAAAGAGGTGCGAGTTTTGTAAAATGTCTAGGATAGTGGAGGGATGGGTTTTGGGGGAAGGACTGAGCTGATGGAGGTGGTGGCAGTGATAGAAATGGTTGCGGCAGAGGAGACAGTGGAGGAGGTGGTGTTGCAGACGAGAAGAGAGTTTTGCAGAGGTGAGGGAGGAGAGAAGAGAAAAGAACGATGGAAATGGGATTAGGGTTCGTTTGGCTGAGGGTGTAGGTTTCTGATGCTAGGGTGTGAGGCGGGTGTATCAAAGGTTGATGCTCAGCGAAGCGAAAGCGTAGGATGAAAAGGTGATGGAATGATCCAACGGCGCGATAGGAGCGACCGTTGGATTGAGATACAACAAAACTGACGGCTTCAGATGGAGTTAGGTACTATAGTGTTTGACAGGAGCTTCGGAGTTTGATGCACAATGATGAGGCGACCGTTGGATGATGAGATGGATCCAATCTGACGGCTCTCATGGAAATGGGTATGGATAATGGAAATGGATTTGGGTAAGGGTTTTGGGTCTTGGGTATGCCAAGCCCATATCTTCTTTAAGAACAATTCTTCCTCTTCAAGCCCACTTCTAGTTGATCCGGCTCTTGCAAACATCATTCTTCGCTTCCTCCTAGCGGGAGTCTTTGCCGTTCCTTTGCTCTTTTCGATCCGTGAGATAACCAGGCTTTATTAGTACTAAAAATGCAAAATTAATTAAGAAAAGTATTTATTCTTGAAAACAACGAAAACACAAATATGGGATAAAATGGAGCGTGTGCACAAAAGATGAGTTAAATGCCAATAAAAAGGTGCAAATATATACAATATTTGGCACTCATCAAATACCCCCAAATCTGAATTTTACTTTTCCTCAAGTAAAACAAAACTAAGGAAATCCTAACTATACCACTGTCGCTGGTCTCTCGAATGCATTTAGCGTATGCAATAAGACTTTTAAATCACTAAGTGTCCCTAGTGGACAAGTGAAGTCTCGTGAAGGTTTGCTTAGAACGTACCTACAAAGTTCTAGGATAAAATATAAGCTCATATTCCATCAAATGTGACATGTGCAAAACAGTTTAAGCTCACAACAAAATGGAGATGTCAATCTATCTATCTAAGGCACAATCCTAGCACTGATAACAAATAAAGACATGTGATAAGAGTGTAAAGCGTATCTACACATGTGTAAAGAAAGATCGGATGTTATGACTACTAATCACCAAGAGATAGTTTCTCAGGCTAAGAACCAAGGTCGAAATCTATCTAGTTGTCCGGACTTTACGAGAATTGTGAATGAGTTGGAGGTATTTCACAATTACTCGCGTTGTACATCAATGGCATACACCCTTCCTTGCTTATAACACAAAAACACAAAAGATGACTCTTTACATGACTCTTATTTACATTGACTACTCTCTTTTATTTTTAGACAAGAGAGAATGGAATTGCTAAATACTTGATTTTTTTGAATTTTTTTTTTCTGATATTAATTTTATTTTTTTTTTGAAGAAGGAATTGATTTTTACATATGGTAGATCTTTTGATACATAACAAAAAGAAACAAAAAATTACATGACACTTTGCAAGAGATAGCCCTTTTTGATGCACCCAGTTAAATTCGATGGTTGTCTTTCTTAATGTAACCTCCACCTTCTATCCCAACCAACCAAAGAACAAGCTAGTCAAGTTTCGTTCAGTATTCTAAAGTGATTGGAAACTAAAACTTCCGATAGAACACCTCAAGGATGAGGCTATACATGTATTGGTAGATCGTGCGCGTGCAAGTTTCTTATCACTATGTGAATTGTGCTAGAATCATGGGTGCCTAAATATCTAGACTAAGAATCCTAATAAAAATATATTTGCACAAGAGTCAACATTTCAAGGTAAATGAGCTCCATTTTTATGTTTTTCATTTTTCTATTTTTTTGTTTTGATTTTTGATTTTTTTCAAAAAGGAAGAGTTCAATTTTTTCAATAATAGCATGTTATCGTGGTATCTACTCTATACCCCCAAACCTAAACTAAACATTGTCCTCAATGTTTCAAGATGAATAAAATTATAATACAACATACGAATAGGACCATGCTGAGCAGAGAAAAAGGAAAGAAATACCCGGATGTCGGCGAAAGCAAGATTAGAACTCCGTTATTCAAGGCAAAAATCCAACATATTTCAGCCGAGATCATATTGGATTAGCAAAATATATACAAAAGGAACAAAAGGGTTTTTTTTAAAAATTTTATCTACTGGATTATATACAAAAAATTCACCATACACTAACAATCTAAAGAGTTGAGGATCAACCCAAAAGACAAGTGTAGAGGTTTCAACAGCTTCACACAAATAACAGGAAAGAAACGCAAGTGAAACTGTGAAACAAATGAGCTACCCCCAAACCTGGATTTTTCAACGGATAAAATTTTGGAAACAAAATCTCGCAGTTTTGGGGGTTCATCATGTACAAGGTCTAACTCAAAGTGAACTTTGGTAGGGACGGGTACACATGCTAATTCCAACTGTGGCTCCTCAAAGATATTATACTTAGATGCAAAATAGTCCAAAAGGACTTGGGAAGCATACAGTTCCAATCCTAGATTAGGAATTTTCAGAAAAGTTGGTTTGACAATATCGGTACAAACCAAATCTAGGTTGGGTGGAAGGCCATTAGATTGTGACTCAGGAAGGACGATAGGCACATCATTATTAATCAAATCAATATCTCCTAAGTCTTCTACAAGTGTCACAACATGCTCACATTCATCAAATAAATTATCAAGATCATCAGAAGAATTATTCTCATGCATCGGCAAATCAGTGGAAACATCACAACGTGACCTAGGTAGAGAATCAGACACATCAATTATATTTTCATGCATATTAGTGTCAACAGAAGATTCTATATTATCTAAGTAATTTTCATAGGAGAGATGCACATGCTCAAAATCAGTATCAACATCACATGTATATGGAATACTAGAAGAAACATCATTCATGAAGGTCGGGGCAGAAAAGCCTAATGTATTTCAACCCAAAGGTTCCATAACATTTTCAGTATAGACATGTTCTTCTAACATAACATCATAATCATCATCATGGTAGCATGCATATTGGTCCTCATTAACAGTGGTGGTGTCATTAGTCGATTCATGTTCCTCTATATTAGGTTCATATTCAACATCATTTACATGAATGGGACTAGACACTTCATTAGGGACAACATACATTTCCTCATGAATTTCCTCCTTTTATAGGTGAAGCAAAATCTGATCTAAATATGCCTGAATTCGTGATGTAGATCTATCGAATTTTTGCTCACTGAGTGCTTCTATGGTGGAGTCTAAATTCATGGGAGTACAAAATTATTCATGTTCAAATTGTGGTGATTGGTACATGTGTGCATGGTCATTAGGGTTTATAAAAGATTGATCGCAACCCTCAAAGGTTTGATTATGGTCCCAATGACTACCAGCCTCACAATTTATGAGCATTTCATACCTTGGATTTTCTCTAGATTGCAAAATATGACAATTCTCAACAGGGTGGTCTAAACTACCACATGCGGGACATGCATAGATTTCAGGTTGCCTAAGAAAATTAGATGTGACAGATTCCTCATGTGATTGCATTTCTAAAGCTGCGATTCGAGCTTCTAGTTGATCCAAAAGAGATTATTGTGTGAGTGAGGCATTAGCAAAATGTTCATTTTCACGTTGTGGCGAACGATGCATGTGCGAATAGTCAGTAGGGTTCATGTATTGAAGCTCGGGACTTTGAAAATGTCCATAATAATTCCTATAACTATTGGCATCATGGTCTATGGGAGGCTCATGACGTGAAGTATGTCCATACGCAAGTTCTCTAAGGGATTTGTTGTATTCCCCAACTGTAGACCAAGATCTATACATGATTGGGCTCAAAAGCTAAGTAACTATGTTACAAAGCCCAAAATTTGGTTTTTAATGGGTTTTAGAAAATTTGGACTTAATGGGAAAAGAAAACACTTTGGTTTATTGGGTTTTGAAAACTTTGGTTTTATGGGATAAAAGGCCAAGCCCACTGTTGGGTTTTGGAAAAATTGTTGTGAAACAGAGCCCAACTTTCGGCCTAGAGTTTGGGTACACGTCCCACTAACGACTTCAGCAAGCCCAGAAACTAACGAAGCCCAGCTGAGTTCAGCTGGGTTCTGGGTTTTCAGTGACTGAAGTGTGAGGCCCAACTGGGTTTTTGGCTATTGGGCTCTCAGTTTGTTGAAGGACAAGGCCCACTTGGGATTTTGAAAACGTTTTACAAATGTTGTTGGGTCAAGCCCACAGGTAATTAAATACAAACCCAACAGAAAATATAAGCCCAAACATTGGGTTTAATATTACAGGCCCACAAGAAAAATGGAAGCCCACAGTTTGGGTTCTCTTAATGGGTTTAGACTTACCTTTGAAGCACAACCCAGCTGTTCAGTTTGGTTGCAAAAGCCCAGTTGGGCTTTGGATCACATCAACAGCAGCTCCAGCAGGAGGTAGCAGCAGCTTGCCTTTGCATAGCAGCAACAGCTGAGGCACAGCAGCAGGACCAGGAGCAGCAGAAGGAGAAGCAGCTCAGCAGCAACAGCAGCACCACAAGTTCAGCAGCACCACAAGCAGTAGCTGAACAGGGGCAACGTTGCAGGCTTGGCAGTAGCAGCTCTATTTGGGCTTCACAGCAGCACAATGGCACCAGAGGTTTATTCTCAGCCTCACAGCAAGGTCACAGTACCTGTTCACTCAACAAAAATTTCAAGGACAGCAAAGAAAGGCAGTGAACAAGAACTGTAACGCAAGATTGACTGCAAGAATGTAAAGATGACTAATATGATATGCAATCAGGACAGCAAGATGCAATGCAAAGATGAATATGCAGTAATGAATGCAAGTTATGATGAGATAAATGCTTACACTAAATGATTATACTAAATGCAAGATATGCAAGTGAATAGCATCAAAAGAAAGCAAGGAAAAACAGCAACCACACAATGCCAAGTCCCCGGCAGCGGCTCCAAAAACTTGGTAGGCTTTTAAGAGTGTAAAATAAGAGCAAGAAAGAAGCCTACTTGTTATACCTGCAAGTGCACAGGGTCTGTTGTAGTAGATGTGTGCAAGTCAGGGTCGAACCACAGAGACTAGGTGTGTGTGATTGAAGGTTTCCTAGCTAAGCTAGATCTCTAAGTGTAGCAGTGGCAGTGAGCTAATGAAACAAAGGCAATGAGCCTAAGGAAGTGAAGTGACAACAAAGAAGTAAAGGGAATCAAATAAAAACAAGAAACAGTAAAGGAAAGAGGGATTTTGGGTGAAGACTAGGGATTAGATTCCACCATTTCACCTAGACTAAGTTATCCTAGTTCCACATAAATCTTGTCCCTTGTATAGTTATCACTGAGCTTCTTGGCTCAACTGACTAACTAGATGGCAGTGGAGGTTCTATGCCTGCTGCTCATCAAAGGGTTGGGTTAGAAAGGAAGCTAAAGGCACTAAGATAATTCTAATCCTAGTAGTAGTTGGGGATCTCACACTGCAACTACCCACAGAGAAGCCACTTAGGTGTTTTAACAACCTAAAGGATGTTCTAATCACAACTAAAGTATTCATCCTAAGTACTAATTGTCTGATTTAGAGTACAACTAGTCAGAGGATTCATAACAGACAATTAAGCATGAGCTGTAGCACAATCACATGGTGGTGTTCTAACTACAATGCATACATGATATGCACTGTGAGAGCAAAATGTAAAGTGCTTTGATTAAGACTATCCTAAACATTTCAAGCACAACAAGAATTATGTTTATAACTGAATGAAACTTAGAAATGGCTCAAAGGGTTTCCTCATCACCCTAGTTATGATCTTAGAACATGGAAATTACACTTGAAACAACATTGAATTCAAACAAAACATGAACTGAAGACAGTTGAGGAACTGGCTAGTCCAGTCCTCTTGGGTGAAGCTCTGGCTATCCCAGGCATAAGTTTTACATACACCCAATGTTCTTAATTTATAGTACAATGTTTTCCCCCAAAATTTAGAAACCCAAATTTTGATTTTGGGAATTTTCAATTCAACTCACCCACTGTGATTTCTGCTTCGACCCATGCTCGTACATCTCCTCCTCTGCTAATGCTGCTGCTCTTGTCGTCTCTGAAATACTAGCTCGAGATGTTTTACAAATCCCACACCCTAGGGTTCAGAGAAAGAGGTGCGAGTTTTGTAAAATGTCTAGGATAGTGGAGGGATGGGTTTTGGGGGAAGGACTGAGCTGATGGAGGTGGTGGCAGTGATAGAAATGGTTGCGGCAGAGGAGACAGTGGAGGAGGTGGTGTTGCAGACGAGAAGAGAGTTTTGCAGAGGTGAGGGAGGAGAGAAGAGAAAAGAACGATGGAAATGGGATTAGGGTTCGTTTGGCTGAGGGTGTAGGTTTCTGATGCTAGGGTGTGAGGCGGGTGTATCAAAGGTTGATGCTCAGCGAAGCGAAAGCGTAGGATGAAAAGGTGATGGAATGATCCAACGGCGCGATAGGTGCGACCGTTGGATGATGAGATACAACAAAACTGACGGCTTCAGATGGAGTTAGGTACTATAGTGTTTGACAGGAGCTTCGGAGTTTGATGCATAATGATGAGGCGACCGTTGGATGATGAGATGGATCCAATCTGACGGATCTCATGGAAATGGCTATGGATAATGGAAATGGATTTGGGTAAGGGTTTTGGGTCTTGGGTATGCCAAGCCCATATATTCTTTAAGAACAATTCTTCCTCTTCAAGCCCACTTCTAGTTGATCCGGCTCTTGCAAACATCATTCTTCGCTTCCTCCTAGCGGGAGTCTTTGCCGTTCCTTTGCTCTTTTCGCTCTGTGAGATAACCAGGCTTTATTTAGTACCTAAAATGCAAAATTAATTAAGAAAAGTATTTATTCTTGAAAACAACGAAAACACATAATATGGGATAAAATGGAGCGTTAGTGCACAAAAGATGAGTTAAATGCCAATAAAAAGGTGCAAGTATATACAATATTTGGCACTCATCAGGCAGCGGTATTGGTGGTGAAATTAATCCCGCAGGATGTCATGATGCTGGTGCCGAAGCTAATCCTGCGGGTTGCAGTGATGCTGGTGATGATAGCACTGGCCTTGGTGATGATGGTGTTGGTGGTGAAATTCTTACTATGTCTCAGGAGTTTTCCTTTGGTCGGATTTATTCTGTGGAGGATAGTTTTGACATAAACGCTGCCCTGGGCCTGGCTTATGAGTTCAACCTTCTTTCCCCAAACGATGATTGGGATGTGCTTGGTAACTCTAGCAAGGCGGATGGAAAGGGAAATGGAGTCGTGGATGCTAGTGATGTTCCAGAGGGGAGCGGTGCTAGAGACCTTCCAGATTTGGATGCGGGAGTAGCCTCGAACTCTTCGAGTGCTAAATTCACGGACATGGGTAAGGCCTCGGTTGGGTATTCTGGAGATGATTTTCCTCAGTCACCGATCCTTGAGGGTGATGATGCCATCTTAGATTGGTTAAAAAGAAGAATTTGATGTTCGTACCCAATCCAGCTCCTGTGGTGGAGGGTGAGAAGAAATATGATGCCTATACCCGTAAGATGATGCAATTGTCTCCCGAGGACCAGGTTGCAGAAGCGTGGGATAAGAATCTTCGGGCCTCGGAGGCTGCTCTAGTAGTCGACGCTCCCTCGACTATTGCTGATATGATGGCGTTGGTTGATGGGTATCAGTATGGATTTCCCCAACAACGGATGTTAGAGGTGAGTTCTCTTATCATTTTTCCTGGTATCAATTTTTAGCAATTTTTAGAGTTAGGGTGTTCTAATCTTCTGATTCGCAGATGATGAGGAGTGAGCATTGCAATCACATGTTGTACCAGTTTTTTAAGGCCAAATCCCTTAAGTTGGAGGCTAAGCTTCGTCTTCGGGAAGAGGATCTTACTGCGGCTGAGACTGTCATTGCTGATAAGGATAGGGAGATATGTGAGTTGAAGAGTCTCCTCAAGGCTAAGGAGCCACAAGGCAAGGAGGAGGATAAGCTTCGCATGGATCTTGCTATGGCTCGTAGTGAGTTGGAGGAGGCCAAGAAGAATTCTTCGGCTGTTACAGGTTTGATTATCTGTTCTCTTCCTTGCTGTTGTCCTTTACTGTAATTAGTGTTCTGTCTGAATCTCCCTCCCCCACCATATCTTCGGTGGGTGGAGTTCCTGAGTTAGTATGGCTTCGGAAAGAGCGTCAACGTCAGAAATATCGCATCACAGAGTTGGTAGAGAAGATAAAGAGCGAGGCTGATAAGTGGAATGCTCGTGCCGATGAACATAATGCTCTGGCAGAGAAGTGGCGGATCATATGAGTCCAAATGATTGATTTGCATAACCAATATAACAATGATCTTCGTTTGTTTGATGGAACGTTGTTGTGGACGCGTGATAATCTTCGTGAATCCCGAGAACAGGTTTCATCATTGGAAGCTAAAATCAATCTCTTGGAAGAAGAATTGCGTCAAGCTCGTTCTTCTCAATATTCTGATGTTAAATATTACCTTCAGCATCTTGCTAGGGAGATAGATGACGCTAGGGCTGAGGCTGGTGCTCTTAGCAAAGCTTTAGCTGCGTCTAGGGCTGATGTGGTACGCCAAGCTGAGGCTGAGAGAAATCTTGAAGTAAATATGTATGGGCTCAACAAGGGTCTGGAGGGTTTAAACAATGAGTCAATCATCTTCGTCACTTGGATTCAATGAAACGGTTAGAATTAGATGCGAGTCAGTACGCCCTTTGAACCCTTCAAGCGGATTATAAGAAGTTGTCAGATGAGTATGATTTTCTTGGTGAAGCCCGTGATGCTTCTGTTAACGAATATGAAATAGCTTCGGCGAGAGTCGAAGGTATATGCTTATATTATCGAGTGTGATTATGTAATTTCCTGGACCTAACCATCTGCATTTTTCTTTTCCTTGCAGAGCTCCGGGGACAGCTTCGCACTGCAAATGAAGAGCTTGCGGAGGCTCAATCTCAATTAGTGCATCAGGAAAGTCAGATTAATTATCATAAAGGTTTAGCTACAGCAAGGGACGAGGCTGCCCAAGCCGCTTCGAAGGAAGTGAGTCGCCTTTCCTCGTTTTTGTCAAAGGCTGAGATGATGAATACTGTTATTGCGTACAAGGCTCGGTGTCAACTAGTAGAAGAGACTAACAAAATTCTGGGTAGAATTGAGTATGATCTTAAGACCGAGCATGGCCTTATCAAGAGCTATCTGCGTCGTGAGAAACCCCCGCCCCTACATCTGGTTCTTCAGGCCCTTCCTCGGGTGGGAGCGTACCTTCAACGCAGAAGGGGAAGATTTCTAAACCTGCTGGTGGGGTTGAACCATCCAAGTAGATTTTTGTAGAGAGTTGATCTTTGTTGATTATGAGGCTTCGTAATATTCCTTTTGTATTTTTTTGTTTCCGTGTATCATTGCCAAGCCTGTAATAAAATTTTAATGAATTGATTATTGTTATGGTTAATTTGGAATATAACTGAATGTAATCAGGGATAGTGAAGTGTTTGGGTGCGAACCCGAAGATATGTGTATCTTCGTGAACGTCTTGAGACCTGTCACCCCGCTGGCTAATCCTGGGCATAGGATTCCCAGACAGCGGGGGTCGGGGCAGCGTTCTAGGATATGAGTTGTTTGGAATGTACATTCATTCCGTCGACCCGTTGCCATAAGTGTAAGTGAAGTGTTTGAGTGAGAACCCGAAGATATGTGTATCTTCGTGAACGTATTGAGACCTGTCACCCCGCTGGCTAATCCTGGGCCAGAGGATTCCCAGACGGTGGGGGTCGGGGCAGCGTTCTAGGATATGAGTTGTTTGGAATGTACGTTCATTCCGTCAACCCGCTGCCATAAGATTGGTTGGGTATCTCTTTCTGTTGGATGCCTTCCCCATGGTCCTACACTTATAGACGCTGATAGGGGAGTCCCGAGAGATTGTAGGTGACTACTTTCCCAAAGTAAAATAGAACAACAATTAACACCAGTGTTTACGTGGTTCGACAGCAGAGTGTCTACGTCCACGGGTAAAAGAGGGTTAAATTGTCTATTCAGTTTGTTGAGTTACATTTAAAAGAATTCCATTGATGGAACCTCTGAGGTAGTAAACAGTAAAAAATAGGAGGATGAAGTATTGACGCGGAGGTTGTATTTACAGGTGTAGGGTTCTCTTGAGGTGTTATATTTACACGCAGTCGTCTTGTTACTATGTTGCTCCGTGTATTGACTATTTTTTGCCAAAAGTTTGCTTGATTGATAGGTTGAGGTTTGTTATTCCTCTCTCAGAGATAGAAACATGTCGATCGCAAGCGTCTTTTTCTTCTTCTTGCACTCTTCACGTAGATGCAGGTCTGCGTTGCCCTCTACGGGTAGTATGGATTGAGATATTTTGCATTTCATGGGTGTTTGAGGATCTTCCCTTTTAGGTTGCGCAGATAATAAGACCCATTTCCTGCAACATCATGTATGACGAAGGGCCCCCCCATGTTGGTGCTAATTTTCCCCACTTCTTTTCTCGTTGGTATTAGGGAATGGTCCTCAACACATACTTCCCTTCTACGAAATTTCTAAGCTTAACCCTCTTATTATACTCCCTTGCTAGTTTCGTTTGATAGTTTTCGATTTTTTGTAGTGCTGCGTTCCTCCTCTCTTCTAGATCATCCAACCTTTCCAACATCATGTCCGCTGTGAGGTTCTTTTCCCATGCTTCAATCTTCGTAGTTGGCATGATTATTTCTGTTGGGATAATAGCTTCGGCTCCATAGGTGAGTAAGAATGGGGATTCTCCCGTGGCTGATCTTCGAGTTGTCCTATAAGCCTACAAAACGTTGTGTAGTTTCTCACACCAACGCTTCTTGTATTCATCCAACTGCTTTTTGAGGATGAGTGCGAGGGTTTTGTTTGTGGCTTTTGCCTGACCATTGCTTTGAGGGTAAATTGGTGTTGACTTGTTCTTTCGAATTTTGAAAGTATCGAAGAGTAAGTCGATGTTTTTTCCCTGGAATTGCTTGCCATTGTCAGATACAGTCTCAGCTGGTATGCCAAACCTGCAAATGATGTTTTGAAAAATGAATGTGAAGACATCTGCGTCTCGAATCCTTGCCAGGGATTTAGCCTCTACCCATTTGCTGAAATAGTTCGTGGCCACTATCAAGAATCTTCTCTTCCCCGATCCTTCGATTAGGGGACCCACGATGTCTATGCCCCATTTTGAAAATGGCCAAGGGCTGTCTACTGGGTTTAACATTGTTGCGGGTGCGTGGATTTTTTTGGCGAAACGCTGGCATTTTTCGCATCTTCGTGACATTCTTGAAGCATCTCGTATCATTTTTGGCCAGTAATATCCTTGAGTTTTCGCCTTATCTGCTAGGGATCTCATTCCGCTGTGATTTCCTGCGTCGCCGCGGTGTATGTCTTTCAAAATTAAATGTCCTTCGGATCTGGATAGGCAAGTAATAATGGTCCGAGAAAGGATTTTTTGTACAAAATTTCTTTTCTCAGATCATATCTTCCTGCTTTTGACTGTATTTTTCTGGCTTGCTTTAGATCCGAGGGTATAATTCTTTCTTTTAGGAAAAGATGAATCTCAGATCTCCAATCTTCTTCTTTGTTGAAGTCTTCATCTTGATCTGCCTTAGCCATGATGTCGTCTTCTTGGAAATCATCCGCGATGAATTCTCCCACGTCATCATCTGCAATATCTTCTTCTGTGTGGTTCCTCTGCTGTGCAGCGCAGAGTTCTTGAATATCAATTGAAGGCTCGTAAATCCTGGTTACTTTGATTGCTTTGACGTCCTCGTTTCTGAGCATCGATGATATGTAGGCCAGGGCATCCGCGTGCCTGAGTTCCTTCCTTGCCAGGTGTCGGAATTTGATGTTTGGGATTTGTGATGCCAGTGTTTGCACCAATTCCATGTATGCTGACAATGTTCTGTCATAAACATTATATTGCAACCCTATTTGTCGGATGACCAGCTGTGAATCGCTTGTCAGACGCACGTCAGTTATGCCCATTTCTATTATCAACTGAAGGGCATGCACCACTGCTTCATATTCAACTATGTTGTTGGTATGCCCCTTGAATTCTAACCTGAAAGCATGTATGATCCTGTCTCCTGTTGGGGTGGTGATTACGATGCCTATCCCCGCCCCTTCTTTATTTTTCGACCCATCTACGAAGACTTCCCATTGCCTAGGATTTTTTGGTTCCAAGATGTCTATAGGGTCTTTACCTTCGTCCATTCTGGTAGTCCTGCTGCCTTTCGTCCTTCGATGATGACTTCTTCGCAGTTATCCAATGGTAAGTCTGCTAGGAAATCTGCTAATACTTGTGACTTCTGAGAGTGTGTAGTTTGGATGATATTGAATTGATCTAGGTGAGTATTCCATTTTGCAATTCTGCCTACTTTTCCTGCGTTTTTAAGGACTGCTTCTAGCGGAGCTTTGCATGGGACGCGGACGTAGTGAGTCAAAAAGTAAGTTCTGAGTTTCAGGGTTGCCCATACTAACGCCAAGATGAGCTGCTCGATCTTCGTGTAGTTTCTTTCTGCTGCGTTCAGAGTCTTGCTGATGTAATAGATGGGCTGCTCTATCTTCGTGTTGGTTTTAACCAATACTCGCTGACTGCATCTTCTGTTGCTGCTATGTATAGTGCCAACACTTCATCAGGGTCTGGTTTTTAATATAGGGATCTCAGCCAGGTATTCTTTGATATTTCGAAAAGCTTCCTCGCACTCTGCCGTCCATTCGAATTTGCTTCCTTTTTTGAGAATGTTAAAAAAGTGCTTACATCTGTCCGAGGACCTGGATATGAACCTCCCCAGCGCAGCCAGCGAACCATTGAGTTTCTGAACCTCTTTTAAATCTTTGGGGATGGCATTCTTACGATGGCTTCAATTTTAGCGGGATCGACTTCAATGCCCCTCTTCGTCACCAAATATCCGAGGAACTTTCCGGAAGTGACACCAAAAGTGCACTTCTCTGGGTTTACCTTCATGTTGTGCACTGTCATTGCTTGGAAAATATCTTTTAGGTCTTGGTGATGATCTTTGCGCAGCTTGCTTTTAACGAGCATATCATCCACATATACTTCCAGCGTACTTCCAATCCATGGTTTGAAAATTGCATCCACCATTCTTTGGTAGGTTGCCCCTGCGTTTCGCAATCCAAAGGGCATTCTTACGTAGCAATAGAGGCTGTGGTGTATAGAATGTTGTATGTTGTGATCTTCTTCTGCTAGGAATAATTGATTGTATCCAGAGTATCCATCCATGAATGACATTTCTTCGTATCCTTCAACTGCCTCAACAAGTTGGTCAATGCTTGGCAGTGGATAGCTATCTTTAGGGCAAGCCTTATTGAGGTTGGTGAAGTCGATGCATCCTCCTTACTCCCATTTTTCTTCGGTACGATGACCATGTTAGAGATCCATGTTGGGTACTTAACTTCTTTGATGAATCCTGCGTCCAGTAGTTTGCGGAGTTCCACTTCAACTGCTCGATGGTATTCTGGAGCTACTTTGCGCACCTTCTGCCTAAAAGGGGGGGTACCTGGTTTTATTCGAAGTTCGTGATGAACTAACTTTGGGTCAATTCCCGGCATGTCCCCTAATTTCCAAGCAAAATGTCCGCGTATTCCTTTAGAAGTTTGATTAGCGCGGCTTCTCTTTCTTCATCCATCAAGGTGCCTATTCTGATAATCTTCGGATTTCCCTCAGTACCTATGTTGATTCTTTAGCTGCTTCGACAGGCGTAAACGTGGGTTTTGGTTCCCCCAAGAGAGGAACATTCTTTGATTGCTATTTGTGGTCTCCGTCTTCTTTTGTCGCGGAGGTGCTGGCTTCTGCGCTGCCAGTGGTGCTCACGTTCAGAAGGTTTTTCCGGAGATTTCTTCCAGATATGTATCTATGGTTATTTCCTTATTTTTGGCTCTTCGGGACTGGTGGTTTTCTTCCCGCTCGTTATTGATCTGATTCTGTAAGGTCTGACATTCCCGCGCAGTTACTTGGTCTCCTTTAATTTCCATGACTCCCTGGGGTGTTGGGAATCTGAGATATTGATGGTAAGTTGCCGCTACTCCTCTGCTTGTGAACCCATCTTCTTCCGATGATGGCTTGTTGTAAGGTGCATCTACGACGCTGAATCGAGTGTCCACTTTCATGGGCCCTGCGTCTACTTGTAAGACAATGTCCCCTAGGGGCTTTGTAGCTGCGCCGTTGAATCCGTAGATGGTGTAGTAAGATGACAGCAGTTGCTCGTCGTTGAGTTCCATACGTTTGAACGTGTCATAGAACAGGACGTTGACTGAGCTTCCTCCATCGATGAGAATTTTCTTGACATTGCACCCTGCTATTGGGAGTGTGAGGACTAGAGGATCATTATGGTCTTCCATGTCTTCTTCCACATCGTCTGCGTCGAAGGTCATGGGCGCGTCCATCCATTGTTCGTGCTCGTTTACCTCTTTCCCATCGATCTTATAAAGCTCACAATAATCTTCGAATTGTTTTCTCAATCTCTTCCCAATCTGGGCGGTTAGGGATGGTCCTTGAATCTCTGAACATGAAATCGTGTTGAGGGTGCGGTTGCCTTCTGGTAATTGAACCTGCTTGCCTCTCTTGGTTCTATCTTCGTTATCAATCTTCCGTATATATTGCTTCAGGTCTCCTGCGTCGATTAGTTTTTGAATCATTATCTTGAGATTTTTGCACTTTTCTGTTTGATGACCGTTGAAACAGTGGTATTCACAGTATTTCTTGGATTTTTCTGATCTAGGAGGCTGCTTTCCCTTGGACCATGGCCAATCGAAGTTCTCCCTCCCCCTGATCTCCCTCAGTATGCGCGAATAACTGGTATTCAACTTGGTATAGACTTGATCTTTAAATTTTTGATCATCTCTTCGTCTATCATCCCTTCGTTCTTTCCTTTCTGCGTTGGGATGCTCTTCTGTGATTTCTCTTTTGGACCCGCTGGCTTGATCCATGGAATTTGTGCGTGTGGGACGTTGAGTATGAGATCTGGGATTTTCACGCTGAATTTCTTCTAACCTTGCCTGATTTTCTATGATTATCCGGAGATCTCTTTCGGTGGTAGGGATGGTCCCGTGGATCTCAACAAACAAAGGACTCATCCTGTCCATCCCCCATTTGTATCAGTTGATACTAACCACGGGATCTACGTTGCCAACAGCTTGGCAAATCTTGTGCCATCTATCAGTATATTCTCTGATGGTCTCCTTGTATTTCATCTCCAGGGAGAATAGCTTGTCCATGCCGGTGTTGACGACCTTGTTGTACATGTATGTTGCTAGAAATTTTTCTGTGAATTGGTCGCAGGAATCGATGAAGTTTGATGGCAGGTTATCGAACCATGATAAAGCAGACCCTTTTAAACTTGATGGGAAGTATCTGCACAGTATGGAGTCTTCGTTATCCCAACGGGACATCATTCGATTATAATATCGAAGATGAGCCGCAGGATCAGTTGATCCGTCATAGCAATCGAAAGCAGGAACCGAACATTTATGTTGTATGGAAGCCCTGGCCAAGTGTGGCGTCATCGGGGTAGTGTTTTCTTCCTTAATCACTTGCTCTAGTCTTCCGCCTCCCTGCCTAGTCTTTAGCTCCTTGATTTCTGCCAGCATCTCCGCACGCAGATTTTCCATTTCGATCTGGTGCTCTTCACGAATGGTAGATTTTTCTCTTAGGAGGGTGGTACCATCGTAGTAGTTCGAGTTCTCGGGATTGTAATCAGGGTCTGATCTTTGGATGCTCCTTGCTCCTCTTCGGTTCAATGGAAGCGGGTTGTTTGCGATCACCATTCTTCTATCTTGATTAGGTGCTACAGACTTGGAGTTAGCTTCGTCGCGTTGGTTTTCTACCTCTGCGCTATGAATTATTCTTTCCTTGAGTGTTTGGTTCTCTTGTGCTAATATCGCCACAGCATCTGCGTATGACTTCTGGTTCTTCCTTAATTCTGTCAGTTCGGCCATCATTTGAGCGGAATGATTTGACCCTTGATTTGGTGTTCCTGCCCGCAATTGCTCATCAGCGGCTATGGTTTTTTCCTCATCCACGATCTGTATTACTTGTTCTGGTGGATCTAACCGTGCACCTTGGGACCCCGACGGTTGTTGTGAGGGTTGACCTGCTATTAGAAGCGGTTGCTTGGCCGGAAAAGGTATGTTTTGTTCGTTGGTTAAGGGCATCCCGTAGAGGGGTTGTTGTATTCCTGACTCTGATACGACTTCCTGATGTTCCTGTAGTTGAGAATTGGTTACTCTGGGAGCTCCAACTTTGGATCCTCCAGCTCTTGAAGCTCCTGCTTTGGCTGTCGCGGCATTTACTGCGTTTGCTGCGATGATGTTGGCATTGATGGGGGCCGTGCTTTCCGCATTATCCTGCGCCCTATCCGCTGCCTTCATCTTTTCACCTCTCTGCTTACTCCTAGTTACCACTGGGGTTGTCCTTGGCATCTCTTTTGACGAAGCTTTTGCCTTCCCGACATCTTTGCTTTTCTCCATATTTTAATATTTTCCTGAAAGAAAGAGAAAAAATCACGAAGAAAATGGGCCCCACGTGATATCTATTAGCGTTTTGAGTTCTCAAAGGTGTAAAATCTTGAAGATACGAAAGGCGCCCATCTATGTAGATGACCACAGATCTGTTCGAAGTTTTGATTTTCAAAGACGTGAAAACTTGGAAAATGCATGAAAAATCAGATCTACTTAGATAAACGTGGATCTGTTCATAATTTTGGTTTTTGAAATCATGAACGGAAAAAAAAAAACCGTAGTGTTCCATACATCGTTATTTTCAGAAAACGAAGCCTGAAACAAGTCACAGGAGAAGATAAATCTTTTACCGGGATGAAAATCCCTGTTTCTAGTGCCAGACTGTGAACACACGGATCAATGTCATCTGAGTACTCACAAACAATGCGCGCAGACTCATGACAATACAGTAAATAGGCTGCGCCTGAAGGGAATGGATTGGTTATGTCGAATCCTTAACTCAGAGTTCTAATACTCTTCCTCGTCTCATCAACTACAATCATTGTCCTTAGCTCATACAATAAGATAAAAAGTGGATGAAGTATAAAATATACGAACATGATATATCATAAGTATCGAATTGAACATATAAAGTATAAATGTATGAACATAGACGAAATGATTGACTTATATGATTCTCCCTCAGATCTCTGTCTCCGGGATTGGGTTTTTCATTATATATGTGAGGGTTACAGAAATAGTCGAATGACTTTGAGACCAATATAAGCCTGCGTAGCAGGAGGAACCTCACTTACACTTTCTCTATCTCTCTGTCTCTCTCCTATTCTCTTCTCAATGTTTTCCGCCCCCTCTTCACTTGGGAGAGAGGGGTATTTATAGGGTGGTTACATTGGGTCCACTTCTGAAGCCCGTTATAACCTTATCCTCTTGTGTCTTGTGCCGCTTACGCAGAGGTCTTCGTGTTCTCGGTTCTCTCTGCGTGTTCCGTTTGAACATTCAGTGCTATCTGCGCTTCCTCCACAGGCTGACTGACACGTATGTTGTTTGAGGGTATTTAATGCAGGTAGTTGAGATGTCTGTCCACGGTAGACAGTTTTCCTCTGCCCCTGTCTTGTCTGTGTCAGTCTGACTATCCCCAGCGTAGATCTTAGATCTTTCTGGGGATAGGATAAAGTGACTCTTGGGTTATCCTCCAATGCTTCGCAGTGTTCTAGTGTTTCCGTCTCCTCGATCCTCTACCGTTGGATCTGGTGGGTGGCGACGCTATCTTGACAAGGCGCGTCTCTTGGCTGTCCACGTGTGATATCATATCTTGATGTTCTCAGCCGCATGTCCTCCACGTGTGTCTTTGTGGACACGTGGCGGAAGATGAAATATGTACCTACAACTGAGCAGACTCCGGTGAAGTCACTCATGCGTTTCAAGTGCATCTGTAAAAGTTGGAAATCGATTATCGAACGTGATTCATACTTCATCAATTTACAACATTCCCATTCGGAAACATGCTTCTTTATCGCCGTTCAGGATCACACAAGTGGTTATGAGTCTTTCTTGTCAGCTGGTTTGCGCTGTGATGGCAGAGGTGCCAGCATTCACACCATAAGGAAAATAGTTTCGAGCAGCTCATATCTTAAAATTTTGGGACCTGTTAGGGGATTGATATGTTTGGTTGACATCTTTGCTGTAACAGATATACAATGTCAGCAAAGGAGAAGTAACACCATGGATCAAGTCAACAGTATTTATCAATTTAGAGAAACAGAATGTCATTGTAGAAGTTGATGAGCATCCGGAATGTTATTTTGGATTCGATCCTATTACAGGAAAACATAAAGCTATTTTTCTGTGGTATGAAGGTAAATTCAAAGACCTTCCAGTTTGCGAGGTCTTGGCTGTAGGGGACAATGCATGGAGAAGAATTGATGACGCACCTCCATGTAAACCTGTAAGAACTGTGTTTGTATTCAAATGAATGTTAATTTTACAGTAGTACAGGACTGAGTCTTATATAGATGCACAGACTCAACTACAAAACAAATATTACAAGAGGTGACTGATATATTACAGGCGTTGAATGACAGACTGTAATTAATGTAACAGCTGTAACAAAAACTAAATCATGTGGCTATGATTAACAGTAAGAAAGTATTCTGTACAGAGTACAGATGCTTGACTCAGTCTAACATCCCCCCTTAAACAGATGCACGTACAGCAGGCATCAGTTTGCCCTTCAATAAGCTAAACTGTGACTTTGACAATCCTTTGGTAAATAAATCTGTGATCTGACTGAGAGTATGAATATAGGAAACCTGCAGAAAACCATAACTAACCAGATCACGAATCATATGGTAGTCTACTTCAATATGCTTTGTGCGGGCATGGAAAATTGGGTTTGCAGTGAGACTGCCTGCACCAAGATTGTCACAGTATAAACGACAAGCGAGAGATAAGTAGACAGATAGTTCTTTAAATAAGTAAGAAATCCACAATATTTCAGCAGCTGCATTTGCAAGACCTCTGTACTCAGCTTCTGTGGAAGAGTGAGAGATTGTGTGTTGTTTCTTTGACGACCAGGACACTAAGTTGCCACCCACAAACACACAATAACCTGATGTAGATTTGCGTGTATCAGGACATCCAGCCCAGTCACCGTCACAATAAGTAGTGAGAGTGGAACAATCACCATCTTGTAAAGTAATGCCTTGACCTAAAGAACCTTTAATATATCGGAGAATTCTTTTGGCCAGCTGTAGATGAATATCAGTAGGCCTGTGCATGAATTGGCTAACATAATTAACTGCAAAACTAATGTCAGGCCTGGTGAGAGTTAAATATTGAAGACCACCCACTAAGCTTCTGTAAGAAGCAACATCTGACAATAGAGTTCCATCAAAAGAAGACACCCTTGGACCTGAACCAACTGGCATTTTGCAAGGTTGACACCCAAGCATATCATGTTTTCGAAGTAAATCCAAGGAATACTTATTTTGAGTAAGAAGCATTTTGTTAGATGAAGAGTCAAAAACAGCTTCAATACCCAAAAAATAGCAAGGATGAAACTGGATACATCCTGTGTAAATTAAAAATAAGAAAAAATATTTGAAAATGGGCACGATGAAACCAGTTACATCCTGCCTATTTTTACATTTTTGTCAATTTAAACAGTATCAAAATCTAACTGTCCATTTCACCGAGGAATTGTTGATTTTAGTCTTTTTAGCAAAGTTTGTGCAAAATCATAGGAATATCATTCATTTCGGAAGATTGCAGTACTGAATGTGCAACTTTTGTAGAAAATCTTTTCTCTGTTGAGAAGAAACTGCAACACCTGTGAGCTCAGCTTTTAAGTTAAGTGCGTCGACTTTCCTTTTTGATAGTTGTCTTTAAGAAATGGTGTTTACTTGGTATAATTATTCGCATATGTTCTATCTTTTATGCTTTTTTGCCTGTTGATCAACCTAATGCGCTCTTTTTGTAGGTATTACTTCTTTTCGAGTAATAGAGAGAGTATCAATTATCCTTTTCGTTTATTTTGGTAGCTAGGTGTTAAACCAAGCCATTCCGCATATAGTTAGTGAGCCAGTAAGGCAAGATTAAGGTTCGTTGGCCTTAACATGGCAGAAATTTGTGCAATAGTCGGGAAGAAAATGTTCTCAGGCTGCATCATATGACACCTTAAATTTCACATATATTCCTAAACATTTTCTTGAACTTTTACTTTTACACATTATTGAAGTCTTTAAGCTGTTTTGACTCGCGTGTATAAGCTTGCTCAGAAAGAGTTTTGGCAAGGTATTTTGCTATCCCTGTCAATTTGAATACAAACATATCTGATGGTTCTCTTTCAAGTAGTAAATCTTGTCACCGTCTGGTTTTTATTTTTGGCAAGCTGTTTCCACCCCAGATACCAGCTTTTTAATTCAAGCCTGTTATAAGGGCGGCATGGTTTATTAAAGGCAGGGACGGAGCCAGAAATTTCATATAGGGAGGGCTAATAGACAAAAAAAAATATTTAGGGGGTTGATCAAGAGATTTTGGTTTTAATTAGTAAGAATTTTGAAGGATCACTAATGAATTAAGCAAAAACAGGAGGGCGGAGGCCACCCCTGAGCTCTATATAGCTCCGTCCCTGATTAGAGGGGCGGCATTGTAATAAGACAAAAAGGGTCATTACATGATAATTCAAGTGTCCCTTATCAAAAAAAAACTGGAAATGACAAATTAACCCTCATAATTGATAACCTAGTTTAGTGATGATAATCTAGTTTAGTGTTAATGATTAATTTCTCTTATATTAACTCAAAATCAAAACCAAAATCAGATTTTTAGAGTTAAAAAAAAGCTTAGAGGAGAAGGTCAATCTCAATCAATTGAAGAAATTAACCAACAAAATGAAGAACCGTGACCTGAAAATGCCCGGGTATACTTCTAAATTAGTCCTAACTAGCTTTTTGTTGTTCAAAGTTATCTAAAGTACGTAAAACATTCAATTTTTTTACATTTTCATAGCTAATTACGGTTAGAATTTTGCTCATAACCAACCGTAAATCGAAGTTACGGTTCGTAAAAGATGAACTACCAACCGTAACTTGTTAAATTTGAAGAAAACCCAATCGTAAAACCCGGTTGGTAACCAAATGCTCGATACCAACCGTAACTGAGTTACGGTTCGTAAACTAAAATGGTTACCAACCGTAACGGTTACCAACTGTAACTGAAGAAAATTCTCAGATATAAGAACATACGGTTGGTAATTGAACTATTACCAACCGTAACAACATCAAAATCTCCAGTTACGGTTCGTAATTGAGTTAAAATCAACCGTAACTCACATAAACCCAGAGATTTCAATTTTCATCTAAAACCCTAATTTTTGATAGAAATTAAACTTAAATCGAACAAAATAAATTGAACTATTACCAACCGTAATAACATCAAAATCTCCAGTTTCGGTTCGTAATTGAGTTAAAATCAACCGTAACTCACATAAACCCAGAGATTTCAATTTTCATCTAAAACCCTAATTTTTGATAGAAATTAAACTTAAATCGAACAAAATAAACCAAATCGTAACTGGGTTTTCAAAACATACCTCATATAAAGTCATTACACTACGCTTGATTAATTTTCGAATCGTCGACTAATCGAAGACGATGAAATTTTGAGTTTTAATGGAGGTTACGGTTGATGGGAGGAAAAGAGAAGAAGAAAGAAAACAAATATTCAATTTAGCTTTGATTTAGGTTAAAAAATGGAGAGGGTAATCTAGTCAATTTACACCCCCTATAGGAGATCCCCTAACCAACTAGAGGGACATTACTATCACACTGCCGCCCTTCTAATAAACCATGCCGTCCCTGTAACAGGCTTGTTTTAATTGTACCCCAAATTCATGTCAGAATAAGTTAAACCCTAGGATCCTTTAGCTAGATTCCTGGAGCTACTGATGGCTCCATTGGATTACATTTAGCATGCTTACTACTATGTAGTAATGCACGTTCTTTGTTCTTATTTATCGGTGAAACGTGATGAACTGCGTGATTTAAAATATGTTTTCAGATAAACTTTTTTTCTTTTTACCAATAATGAGCAACCTCAAAAATACTCCTAACTTTTTCATATTTACCGAAACCCTCAATACTTCTTGAACTTCTCAAACTTCAAGAATGAATGAAATATTCAGCCAGAAGTAGAATACAAGATCCTAAAATTTCTCCCATTGCCTGTAAATAGCACTACACAGTACACGCCAATATGCTGGTACACAGCATGAATTCAGTACAAACGTAATAATCCCAAATCCTCATTCCCTGTAAATAGCACTACACAGTATACTCCTTCACAGATGAACTGGAAACGAACAATTAGAAATGCCGCAACTTACAACCATCTAATTTGCTCATAACTAAATGGACCATATACAAGCTGCAGAAAATTGCTCAGCAAAAATAAACTGGTCCTACCCTCTAGATTCTGAATCAAAAGCTATCCAGCATGACATGAGATACTGTCTCTTGCAGGAAAGCAATGTAAACCAAACTTGAGCAAATAGAAACAAGAAACACTAAAAAGACAGCCAACTTGGTGTTTAAATATGAATCCTGGGTTGCTCAGACATTTCCATTATAACCAGAGAGTTGCATTAATAGTAGCCTAAAGTTCAGCATGATACATACTGATAACAAAGCAAAAGAAATAAAAAATAAATTAGGCCTAGAATGGACACCCATCAACAGTAAAGCACACTACACTGCCTAAAATTTCATTACACTTCAGCTGATCATTAATATATAACACAAAGCTAACATATTTAGACACTTACAATGCCCCCCAAAAAAGGCCTTTAAGTTAGGTTGGTTCACGCCTTCACAGATACTTTTCTAAGAGGTCGTCATTATGTTTACTAGAACAATTCAGCACAAGACCCTATTAGATGATATATAACATCAACTGCAAGGATTTCTCTAACAGACAGTAATGGAGACTTTAGATTCAATAATATAAACAGAACATACTGCTCCAAACCAACAATAATAAAGGTCTCTTTACGATAAACAGGATTTATATTCTGATGATTATTGAACGTGTAATGCTTGATGCCCTTACTACCATAATCTGATGAAGATCATTCAAAACCTTTGGTCTGTGCTGCTCTTTCAAAACCACCCCCAACCTGCATATGCAGCCATTCTGATGCTGATCCTGGGCCAAACTCACTACCTGCTTGTGCAACAAACGCCATTCCAGCGTCATATGTCTGCACATAAAATTTATTATTTATTGAACAGATTATTGAGCAAGTTGATAGTTGTCGTTTGAAATTTCACCAAAAATTTGAAGCTCATCGTGAAGCTGATGGCTGTACCAAGTGAAGGAAAGCAAATAGTATAAAGTGCTATGTACAGATACTTGTGTTCCTAACAGTTCATAACTCGTAAGCTATAAGACTAAAGGACTGCTTAAAAGTAAAAGAACTGCATAGTGAAACCTCTTCTTTTGTTTCGCATGTTTTTCCAGTAGCTAGCAAAGATGTTCTAGAAAACCAAGTTACGATTTTAGCAATACCAGCACAAATTTTAGGTCAACTTTCTAGCAGTTCTTCTTTGGTATGCAGAAACATGTCATTTAACATGTGAAATTCTATACAGTATGATCCTGCACTTACCATATTTTGACTTGCATCTCTGGGAGGATAACCATCATTAGAGGGAGCGACTCTTGAGTTAACGGCTTCAAGCTTCATTGAAAGGAACTACAAAATCCAACAGTACTCTTATGGACTTATTCAGGTTGACTTGAACAGTGATTAAAACACAGGCAACGTGAAATACTCGATGTTACATACCTCAACCTGACGCTGTAGTGATTGGATGTAATTAATTATCTCATCAAGGACCAGTGCTTTACCGATAACCTGCTTCAGCATAGAAAAATAACTTCAGAGGCATTCTTGGGAAGGGAGTAGGAAACAATTTTCAGGATTAAAGGAAAGGAATTTACAAAATTGATGAATACCTTCACCTATATGATATAGAATTTATCTGTGAATGAAGAAGTAAAAGAAAATATGAAAGCAAGAGAATATCAATAGTATATTTACTGCACCTTATTACATCCAGGAACCAAATCTTGAAGAATCTTCATCCTCTCACTAATCTTTTCTCTTCTAGCCTGCGCAGAAATCACAATTCCGATAACAAAATTAGAATTAACTACTTAACCGCAGCTCATAGGTTTCAACAAAGAACATTAAAACTAGTAATAACATGTCGACTCAGAGTTTGACTGTATCCAAGTAAGTAGCAGATTGTTATTAAAGCCACTCATATTTCCTTTTCTGGATCAGTTGCCAAAATTGCATACGAAGAGAAGATAGGTAATTTACTCTTTCAGCTAGACTGTGACTGTCAGTAGCTTGCCCCCTTCTCGCTCGCACATGGATATAGTCCTGTTTAGGCGGTGGTTCCGAGGGTTGCGTACTTTCAGCTGGCTTATTGCCGAACCCTGAACTCTCCTCTCCTTCAGTTTTTGAACCACCATTTCTTGATTCCGAAACTTTTGGAAGTTTGCCATCAAAATCATTCTAGTCCAAGAAGAAAATCACAACACAATTAGGTCAGCAAAGCTATCCATTAATTCACACAATTAGTAGTCCACAGTCGACAACCTCTACAATTACATATTCTGACAAACAACACTATACTAAATTCACATGAACAGCATCATTATATCCCTTAATTTTGTTCTAAATCAGCAATTTCATGCGCTCTGATAATGAGCAGCAATCTAATTCAACAAATTAAACACACGCAGAGAGAAGAGAGGGAGAGGGAGAGGAAGATACCATTTCATTGCCACTGCTGGTAGAAACAAGCTTAGATTCATCTTCAGATAGAGAGGCTAATTCTCCTCCTCTCCTCTTTTTTCTACCACCACCACTTCTCCCACTAATTTGTTCAGTAACAGTAGAGTCATCAAGTGAAGCCCCAATTTCTCCAAACCCACTTAAATTCTGTCCTCCTCCATACCCACCACCTCTCCTAACATCTAATACACCAGCAGTAGATTCACCACCACTATTAATCTGACCATGAAAAGGCCAAATCTCAGATAAACTAATAGGATCATTCATCATACTGGTAGGATCCATCAAGTCTCAAACAAGAAAAAACTTGACATTTGCTCTAAAATGAAGACTAAAAACTAAAAACCCTAACTTGGTTGTTGTTTTTTTAGCATGTATAGTGACATCTAGCTAGAGATTTGAAGTGGGTTTTTATTTGTTTTTTGATTAGTAGCCTTGAAATGGAAATGAGAGCAAAAAAGATGTTTTGAAGGAATGCTTTTAAGGAAAATAACCGAGACAATGACTATTAACGAAAATGAAAGCCACTGAAGGGAAGAAAGGGGGGAAGGAGGAAGAAGAAGAAGAAGAAGAGTCCAGGAGAGGTGGGTGATAGACAGACTGACTGATCACTACTCCTCAGTCTCACTGCTCACTGTGTAAAAGAGAAGAAAGAGAGAGACATCGGGAGTTGAAAAGAATTCAACAAATGTGAGGTTTTCTCGGACAGGAGGGTACACTAGTCGATATAATCGGAGTAAATCGTAGGTGATCTGTTTTGTGTTGAAAATATGTTATTTCAGTTATTTTTTTTAAAGATTTTATAGATGATGATGGGCAAGGAATTTGATGTTGATAATTTGGGAAGAAACCTGTTATAGGGGTTTCAAGGAAAGAGTTTTGAGGGCCCCTAAGGATTCAAATATCCTACAATGAAGATAAGGGGACCTATTCATAAAAAAAAATATTAAAATACCTTAAATCTACTAAATATTGAAACCTAAAATTAATTTGTTTTCATTCCTCTCCTTTTAATTCTTCCATTATCTTCTTCACCATCACGTCTATCGCTTATTTATTCGATTTAATTGTCAATTCTCAAAATAATTCATTATCGATTAAGACCACTTAATCCACCCGCAATGACTTTAATAAGGTAAAAATCAAAAAAAAAAACCATCTTATTTCATTGGTTTTAATGCATGGATAGGCGGAATAGATCGAATTAGGTTTTTGAAAAAACAGTTTCAGAACTGTCTACGGTTTGGAAGTATGAATTTTCCCAAATGTAAGTCATCTACGATTTGGAGTTCTTAACTTCCAAACCTTATATTCTGGGTTCAAAAATCCTACAGTTTGAAAAAACATACTTCTATACCGTAACCTCTACCTACGGTTGGTTCGATTGAAGTTTCCTCACTGTAGGTTAGCTTACGGTTCAAATTTTGGGGTTTTCAAAAGCAAAAATAAGTGATGGGTTTTCTTAGTTATTTCTTTTTGTGATCGCCATCTTCATCGCGACGGAGAAGAAGAAGGGAGAAAGAAGAATAATAGGGTTTTTTTATAATCATCATCTTCATCATGATTTATGAATGAAAAGATAATAGATTTAGTTTTTTGTATATGATCATCATCTTCACCATGATTTATGAATGAAAGAGAAGGAGAAGATAATAAATTTAATTTTATAATTCATAGAGGGTATTTTAGCCTTTTACAAAAAATAGTTGGATATGGGGTTTTGTTGATTACTATTTCATAACCCGATTTTGTCATCTTGTGAGCCCTCAAAACCCAACGTTTGGAGCCCCTATAATAGGTTTCTTTTCGATTTCGGGTCAGGTCCAAAAACAAATTACACAAAGGAAAGCTCGATATATTAAGAAAAAATAGATCAAACCTCAAAGATGCAGAAAAAATCTGTCAACAAGAGTACAACTATGCTATAAAGTAACCAATACGAAAAATATCTCCATGACAAAAACAAAACAGAAAAAAAGAATGCCTAAGAAGAATTTATAACCCTGTTCCAGTTGGCAAAACAGAGGTCAGGTCATTGATACCCGACTTTACCACTGTATTATAAAGAATCAACTTATTTTATTTTATTTTGATAATATTAAGCCCCCAAGGTTATTGACACTCTTTTCGTTCAAAGTGACCTACACTTGAGAGATGAGGAAGATGTTTTCCCAATATGTTCTGAGAAATATTTTTCTTAGATCAATATCTCTTAAGTTCTAAAAAACAAAGCTCGGCCAGCATAAAGTGTTTCGTATTGTATTCACTATCAAACGCTACTTCAACTGAATTCGAACTTTAAGTACATAGTTGTTAAATATTTGAATAATATATAACCAAGTAGCTCGAGTTAATAAGAACAAGAGATAAACATAAGAGAAGACATTGTATAGTGAAGAGAGTTGTATTCTATTAATCATATGTCCATATTATTTACTCAGGATTGCCAAAAGGATATCTCAATACAGGATCCTAAGCGTACATCCCATATCGCAACATCCAGGAATTCCCAAAGTTCATAATTTGGCGAGGGTCATCAAACATGACAAGCATTTCTTAGAGAAGTACTGTGAGGACCAAACTATAATGCCAGAAGAGTTGGATGCAAGTCTGTCGCAGTATAACAAACGACCTTTCGGGTTGCCATTAATGTAGTGGGAGTTAGCCAGCCTGATAACACACTTTGTACAAATAGGTATGGGGATGATCAGTTCCAGTGTCTACCTACTCAGGAATGTCTACCTAAATCCAACACGATTCGCAAAGTAACTGGCATAGAAGTTATAGACTTTCTTATGCGCAACAGTTGGCAAACTCTTTCAACTTATTCATTTCCTTTGAAGGAAATCTTTTTAGTCTCATTACAAAATACTCATTGATGAGTCTAATATGAACAGTCCCTGGTGCATTCCTTGGATTTACACATAGTTCATTGCAGGCCTATTTCCTTAACTTGCATATCGATTTAGCTTCATTTCCTGGTCATGCCTAATTCACAACAGATGCACTCCAACATAGAATGGCTTGATAGTAATTATGAACATCCAAAGAATGGAATGCAACTGCGTCATCAAGTATGAAGACAATCATCTTTTTTGTCGCTTTTTCGAACCAGATGATATGAGTTACCAGAATGTTGCAATCACGTCGCAATAAGATGATATAAGCTTTAAGGTGCTGGACCACAAATGATGCAACTCATTGAGGATGCATATGTACCTTACTCTGTAACTCGGGGCGATCATGTTAAAGCATTTATTAGTCAAACTGGTATGTCAAACTTGTTGTCAAATTTTTTTGATCAAAGTTAGATCTTGATTTACAATCTACTAAGGTCAGTCTCGGACTTGAAATAGAGCATGATAGTTGAGTATTATATATAATTCACCAATCGACCTTGAAAATTGAAGAAAAATGTAAGGAGACGTTTACAACAACAAAGATATGTGAAGACTGACTCTCATATTTACTAATATAATATATTGTTCTATCAACTGAGATATGTCATATGACTTTAGTATTCTGATTAATACTGGAAATAAGAATTCAAGCAATATATAACTTAAAGCATAATATGTTGAGTGAAATTTATTGTTCAAATAATCAAAATTACATATTGAATTCATAAGGAGTCGTCCAGTTGATTTTTTTTGTTCACGAACTCAAACTTATAAATAATAAGACTTGATGTATTTTTTCTAATTAACTTCCGTAAACGAATTCATTTGCTCAGTTGGCAAACTGGTTGATTTTGAGACTTATGTGTATACTTTTTTAATTCAGTGGTATATGGACTGATTTGACAGTTCGTGAACTGGATGATTTTAAGAGGCTATTAGCTACTTTTTGTGTTTGAGTACAAGACTTGATTTGGATTGTTCGTGGACTTATCAAAACGAAAAGTTTATAAACTCTGATACGACAAAATCTACCAAAATATTTTGGTCTTGTGAGTTATGATACTTCAAGTTATACTTGTTTTGCTACGTCACAACTTAACCGTTGTTCGTCGACTAACCACTTGGTGCAAAACATGTTTTTACTAATATACAGTTTCACATTTCTTATTTGTGATTTAAAGACAACTTCCCACATACTTATATGAACAATCATTATGGACAAGTTAAGATTTCTTAGTAAAAAATTAATTCGTAAACATGAAAAGCAATTCACAAACTCAGTTTTGTTTGTAAGCTACGAAGGTATGTCCGTCAATACAAATAAAAGACTATTTGCATACTAGAATCTCAATCCTGGTACTTATGTGTCCTAGTTTCATCAAGAGTCGTCCTCAAAATCTAGGTTTCCCCTGGGAAAACTATATTAAATTACAAATTCTAAAGTCTTCACTAAGGGATTCGCGAAGCCCGATCACACTATCTTTTACTTGATAGTTCTTTGTTATCCAGATCTTGTTCTTATTGATTGTTGTGGTTTTTAATCAAGAACAAGATAGATAGAAATCAGAAAGTACTCTTCGTCTCAGAAGTTGTGATTCCAAAAGATAGATATCTAAAACCTTTTCTGATTTTTTTAGATTGTTCTTGCGAAGTAAAATCGATTAGGCGTCTCTATAACTTTGAAGAGAGTGAGATATCCAAATTGTTTTCAGTTTTTTTTTTTATATCTTCTTTAACTTGAAGATCCCTCATAGGAAGACAAATTTCCATTATCTTGATTGAATATCTTTTTGAAGGGAATCAATAGGCTATCTGTTAGAGGCATAATAGTTAAACGTCTTCCCTTAGGTTGAAACAGACTCTTAGTCCTGTAAAGATCATCTACGGAATCAAGTAAGTAGGGTCTTGAGATATCCAAGTAACTTAAGGATTACAAGCATAATTGCTTATAGGGTCGATTTGGTCTCAACTACATTCCAACCCGAAGTCTGATAGTAGGCTAGTATTTGTAGTGGCTTAATACAGTGAGATGTTCAAGTTTTGGACTAGGTCCCTGGGTTTTTCTGCACATTGTAGTTTTCTTCGTAAACAAAATTTCTGGAGTCTTATGTTATTTTTTTCCGCGTTATATTGTTATATTTATAATATCACAAGTAGTACGTTAAATAACCTAGACATTTTTTCAAGCTCAAACTCTTCAAAATCTACAGGTTTTATTCTTGCGAATTCATATGTTAAAATATACTTACATTACAAGACTTGTTCTTGTTGGAACTCGGTTCGTCTACAGTTCCGGTACATACTTGGTTGATTCTTCAATACTGATTTTTGAGACTGCCCAAGTAAACTTGTTTATGATTTAAGTACAAGATCTCATCGGTTTATCTACATCACTGACTGTAACAAGTTTTCCCATATAGGTTTTCGAAGTTGGTGGTATACTTGGTACCCTCTTCTTTTCAGATCAAGCACAAACCGTAGTTCATATGAAATCCAAGCAAAGCCTAGTACCTATAATTCAAAGAGTTTTTCACAAAGTATGCACAAAAATATGCATCATTGGGTCATTTAGTTTACAAGTATGCGTTCTCTATCTCGGGCCATGCAAATTATTGTACTGTTCACCTTTCTTTTGTTTTGCATCATTCTGATGCATTTTTGGTTTACTAACGCACCAACAATCATGTCTACACATGATGAAGCTCTCTCGAGTAAGCGGCACAACAAAATGATGCTTTTGTACCATATATGCTTCTTGTCCAAGCTTTGTAGCTTAAGGATGCATCTCCTCTTTATGCACCTTGAACCAACACTCATTTTTTAATATGCCTTATTGAATTTATACAAATATAAAACAGAGAGAGGTCGTACAAGTACCAAGTCCACCTTCTTTCCCGGTAACGAGTTTCGAGAATTGCAATATAGTAGTGCAATTTCAATTCTTGGTCAATCCTCAACTTTTGGCCAACATACCGCTAGCATGAAGTGCGGGTGTTACAATATGTCCTTTAGTATTTTCAATGTTACCATTTTTTCTCCGCGACTAGAAGACTGCAAAATTTGTAAACAATATGTGCTTGAAGTCCACGAAAATTTTTGGACTCTTTGGATGTTGGTGTTCTAGTAGGTCGTTCATGCACGGGGAAGAAACCAGTACGCAAACTGATGACGTGATTGTTTCGGTGCTGGATTTGGTGGCGATTTCTTATTATTTCGATATCGTGAGAGTGGTCAAAGAAAGTTCGTGAAATAGTTCCCATGTTTATGTATTGCTTTAATCTCTAGTAAACTTTAACTTCTCAGTATAGATTGATTCAAAATAATGAAATTGTGTAAGAAAGTGAGAAGTTTTCCATGTCATATGAAGAAGGATGTCCACCAGCGTATTTGTCGATGAAAGAACCGTGCACAAAAGTTATCTCACAGTGGACCAAGTAAGGTCCATGAACCATCAAGAAAATATTGGAGTTCAGTAATACCCTAATACAAATCAGTTCACAAACTACAAAAAGTGGTATGTGAATTCAATATGTTTGGAGTGTCCAGGAACATACCCAAAAGTGCCTAGTTCACGAACCAGGAAAATTAGTTCGTAAACAAGAACAATTTTTAAAAAAGTTCCAGGAACATACTTAAATGTACACACTTCGCGAAAAATCAGTTCGTCAAAACAAGAGCAATTTCACGAGCTCACAAACATAATGAAAATAGTTCACGAGCCAAGATAATCAGTTCGTGAACCCTTTGGACTTTAGAGTTCCGGAACTCCAAGTTTGTGCATAGTTCACAGACTAGAAAATCAGTTCATGAACATTAATACAACTTGATGTTTTTAGGATTTTCTTTTGTACACATACTTTCTTGAACAATAAAAATTGTTCTCAACTCTTGATTTCCCGTTTTGTAGCTCTCTACTCTATCCCAAACTCTCTGTATATCTTCTGTGAAACCCAAACATCCTTTATATTCACAACATACCCCCCAAATCTCCGTAATAACTTAGGAAAATCATCTTTCCTTTCTCTGTAAAATACGAGAATAGTTTCCCCTTTTAATCTCTTCACACGTCTGCAGCTGTAGAAACCCATCTAAACACGTTGCTGCACATTCCATCTTGAGTTAAACACTCTCACGCCACACACAAATTCTGTTTCTAACTCATACTTCACGGAAATAACCCCAAGAAAGTACATCCCCTCTGTTTTGCTTCAGCTTGATAACCCACTCCAGTTTAATCGATTCTAAAGTCCATATCAACCCTGTTTAATAAAATCAAGTCTAACCCAACAAAAATCTCCGATTGAATCTCACTAAAACTTCCCAAAAATCAAAATAATTCAGTTGCACTTTTTCCCGCCAAAAACCAAGTTTAAATTGGTGAAGAAGGTGGTGCCCCCTTAACCGGGTTGGGGGTCCCTTTAGCAACTTAGGTGTAAATAGAAAATTATGCGGTGCAAATAGTAAAGTTCCTGGGGTTCCTCTAATAATTTTCTCAGGGGTTCAAATACCACTTTTCGAACCAATTTCTCCACAAAAGCTTATTTCTCCAAAAACACCTACAAATACATGAAATACCAAAATAAGTACAAAAACAGACACTAAGACAATAGAGAATTGATATCAAATCAGACATAAGAATGTGTCTATCAAATATCCCCAAAATTATTATTTGTTAATCCTCAAGAAAATGTAATCTAGAAAATAAATTCCTAATTCACTGTCGCAGGCATCGCTATTGCACTTAGCATGTGCAACAAGCCTTTGAAACCCTAGGTGGCGCTAGTGGCCGAGTTATAGTCTCAGGAGGGTTTACAAGAGGTATACCCACAAAACCTTTACTCCAAACCCTAGATACATGTGAAGAACTTAGGAACGACACCAAACAATCTCCTTAGTTGGTTTACTCTCATTGACTACAGAAGGAATTACCCTAATGCGAATCCAATGGTGTACTCGAGTTTGCACTCAAGTGTACTAAAATTCATATATAAGTAACAAATCTCTACTTAGATAGTCGTACTAAGGACAACAATATCCGAATCAAACAAATCACATGAATATATTAAGAGGATGGATATAAATATAGATGGTTTGCGATGTTGACTAAGGTGATCGTTGTTTCCCAGAATATCTGTTTGATTGTCAACGCCAAGATAAATCCTATGAATCCTAATGGATTGAGATACTGGTATGAACTCTAATATCAACACAACTGGTATATACAAGGGTCCCAGCGGTCGATAATCCTAATTCTAGATCAATTCAGATGGTATATACAAGGGTCCCAGCGGTCGATTTTATTGAATAATAATAATCTTCTTCTTCTTTTCTTTTGTTTTTTCCCGATTGGTCTGTTTTTTTTAACTAACTCAATCACTCTAATTCATCCCAGCCAAAATCAATGCGATATAATTTCCCACCAAATTAATTAGAGAAACAAAAAGTTTGCGAAAATAAAAACAAATTGTGATATGGCTACTCTGAGATGAAGTGAAACTACCATGTTATTTCTAACACCTTAACTCTTTCTTTTTATGAATAGATTCTTGTTTGGGCCCCTCAACTCCTACAAGAAAGATTCCATCCACTTATATTTGTTACTCTTATCCTGAATTGGCACAAGTTTCTAGGTTATGGAGTTTAGTTTCTCCCATACCCCCAAACTTAAATCTAACATTGTCCTCAATGTTCTAAAGATAAAATTAAAAGCATAAACAAGGAGAAACGGTTATCATTTGAAGAAAATGATTTAAGGAAGGATATTACCGTGTCGCATGCGCATGGGTTACCTCCCAAGAAGTGATAAGTATTAAATCTTCAGCCAAACATCAGATACCACAAAATGGTTAATCAACTTTCAAAATCATATACCAATAAGCGAAACAAATGTTGGTCATGAGAACCAAATAAAGCTAACACAATTATGAGACAACTGCACAAAATCAGAAAAATGAACAAACGAAGTACAACCTTCACTAAATCTATATTGGGCACCCAAATGGGCTTCATATGAGTGTCTCGATAAACAGATTCATCCGAAGTATGGGTATCTAATACCTGGATTTTCTCATGGACAATATTAGGAGGGTTGGGTTGTGGAGTCTGAAGAGGCTCAAGTAATACCTTAGACGCAGAAAGCTCGAGTCCTAAGTTAGGGACTTCGATTATGGATACTTGTCGATCACAAGAACCATCACTACCCCCAAACCTAGGGTAATCATTACTCTATGAAAGGCCTTGCATTATTGCTTGAATTTCATGGTCCTTATAGTCTTTAAAATACTCAAGATATTTTGCTAGATTACTAGCCCCAAACTTATGGTAGACAATATTCTCATAAAGACCTAAAACCATTGCATGAATTTCAGGGTCCATAGAATCTGAAAAATACTCAAGAGCTTCTTCTAGAGTTTGATCACACATCTATCTAAGAGAATGCTATCATCAAATTCATATATGAATCACCAAAGAAAGTGTTGTGCCAATGATCCTGATTCCTGAACTATATCCTGAACTAAAGTGTTAATCATATTCATTTCTTCCAAATCATCAATCTCAGAAGGTTGTCTATTAACATTAAACACATTTAGTTCAATAGTCATATTACTAAAAAGATATGTTCATAAGTCTGGTCCTACAGTTGATGACAGCATTAGATGTGGCTAAAAACGGGCGACCTAAAATCACTGGTATTTGAACACTTGGGTCCTGGATAGGATGGGTATCTTGAAAAACAAAATCCACTGGATAAATGAACCTATCAACCTCAATCAGAACATCCTCTATGACACAACAAGAGACTTTGACAGACCTATCCACTAATTGTAGTGTCATTTTGGTCGATTTCAACTTACCAAGACCTAGATGGGTGTATACATGATATGGGAGTAAGTTAACACTAGATCCTACATCAAGCAATGCCTTATCAACCACGTGATTACCGATCACATAAGATATGGTATGACATATAGGATCTTTATAATTAGGGGGTGTTCGATTCACAAGGATTAAACTTACTTGACCAGCTAAAAAGGTTTTCTTATGTACATTAAAATTACGCTTTCATGTACAAATATATTTAAGAAACTTGGCATAAGCAAACATTTGTTTAATTGCTTCTAATAACTGAATGTTAATGTTCAGCTGCTTAAATATTTCCATTATCTCGTTGAAAGTCGATTCCTTCTTTGTTGGAACTAACAACTATAGATATGGGGCTCTAGACACAAAGGCAGTCCTATCAGGAACCGCATTGGAAACTTTAATTAGATACTCTATCAGTTTGCTATTGGCTCTTCTTTGGAAGTAGAAGGTGGAACTACAATATGTCCGTTATCAAGCATGGCTTCCTTATTGTCTACCCTTATGAGGGTCGTTATAGAGTCCACATGATTGAATTTTATCTCTCATATGACACTTCATGAATTCCTCTAGGATTGGGTAGTAGTTGACTGGGGAACTTATCCTTTTCTCTTTCGCTCAAAGACTCAACAATTCGACTAATCTGGAATTATAAATCAGAAATATCTTGAGAGTTAGCCATGTTTTTGATCTATTCTAAACTTTGTACAACTGATTGCTGAAACGTCGTGGTATTATGAGATAACAAGGTGAGAGACTCTTGTAATCTCATGATTTTCTTATCCAACAGGTTCTAAAACTGATCTGGCCATAACGGATTTTTGGTATAACCAAAACCTGGAGGAATCAGAAAATGACTAGACTGACCTTGACCTTGATTCTGACAGTTAGACCAAGAAAAAATAGGATGGTTTCTCCAACCAAGGTTATAGGTTTTTGAATGTGGTTCAAGCTTTTGACGATTTTAAAACCTATAGTTGTTATAAAGAGCATGGCTTGCTCTTCATATCTAGCACGGTTTGACCCTTGATTCATATTTAAGGCCTCTAGACACCCAAGGATATCATTATCAACTCTATCTACCATATGGATAGGATTTCTAAATATTACTGGTTCTCTCACTGAAGCCCACTGCCTAGTTTTACCTAACTCGATAAACGAGTCAAAACATGTATCTGGGTTCTAATGGGTAAATTCTCCACCACTCATTGTTTCTAGCTGCATACAGGTTTCACTTTTAAGGACTTCATATAAAATTTAGGCCATGTGGTCTTTTCTCAAAGCCGTGATGTGGACACTGGTATAACAATTCATCAAACCTTTCCACATAATCATGAAAGATTTCACGTAATTTTCGCTTAAAGGTTTGGATAGACTGCCGAACAGCAGCAGTCATATGGTGTGGGTATAATTTCTTAACAAAAACCTCTACAAGACCGTCCCATGTAGTGATTGTTTTGGAGGGAATGAAATGATATCACTGTTTGGCTTTCTCATGAACATAGAAGGAAAACAAACGCAACTTAAGCACATCAATGGAGACATTTGGATAATTCATTGTGTCACAAATCATTTCAAATTCTTTTATGCGGGTATAGGGGTTCTCATTCTCTAACCCCCTAAAACCACGAAGCATGCTAATTGTCCCAGGTTTAATATCAAATTGGACGGTAGAGGATGGTAAAACTACCCCTGGATCACGTACTACTCTAGAAGGGCTATTCTTATCTCTAAGGGTTTTGTTTACCAGGGCCTCATCTCATTAACCATTTCGTCAAAAATAGACGTACCATAGTCTATCTCCTACACGTATTCAACGACGCATACACAAGTAGAACTACTGGTGCTAAGCAAAAATTTGTGCGATACAAATTCTTGGTTCACTAATTTAGGTAAGCTTGGGTTACCTCAGAAAAATATACCTACAATCAAAGACTGGTCTAAGGTACGAGGCTTATATTTGTGGTGTTTCAGATAATAACGCCCAGAGGGTTCACCGTACTATCCCACAATTTTTCATAAGAATCGGTTCCAGATGATGCAATTGGTGTGTGCACGTGTTTTTTTTAAGATATATATTTATAAGAAAATAAAATAATAAATAAAATAGTTACAAAAAATTACAAAAAAAAGAAGAAGAAAGAATCCTAGATGAATCATGTACAAACAAATAAAGTCTAAAGAATAAAACTGCTTTCTTATTTACAAAAATAAACGAATAAATTCTAATCTAAAATAAAATAAAATCTTGAGTATGCTACTTACCTTTTTGGTAGGCAAGTCCACAATAAATGCAGAATATAACCTGCACAATAAAGACAATACTATACCCCAAAGTAAAATCAAAGATAAAAATAATTTCTAATTAATCTAATTTACACAAAACCTTGAAAAAAAATAATCTAAAACCCCAACCTAAAGACAAGTCCGCGTCGGTGGCGCCAAATATTGATTTATTTTTATAGTGATAAAAAAAGGCTCGATTCTCGGACTTGCGTGGTTCTAGATTTCATTTCTTTTAAAAAAATAAATAAAACTCAAATGAAAGTGATAACAAGATTTTAAAAATAACCAAGACACTGGATTCCACTACTACACATGATTGAATGATGTTACGAATATCTCAAAACCCTAGTCACCTTTAACTCCTTTTATTTCAGGCATGTTCTCAAATATTAATTATACTCACTAAGCATAGATTACCAATGGATTTAACAAATTATAACCTATCAAATTGAATCACAACTAATTTGGAAAATTATGTAATCAATTTAAACTATGCAAAAGCAGTGATGAAGTGAATTAAATGATATAACTAGAGAAAATAAAATAATTAAAAATAGTTACCCATCAATCATGCATGAATAGCTTCCTCAAAATAGATGTTGCATATTTGAATATAATTTTTACATAGAACTGTCGCATTTATGACTGTTCTGGGCAGGTGATGTTCTTAGTGCTCTTCCTCTTGCAGCAACATAAAAACAATCCTGCAACTCTTAATTTATCGCTATGTAGCTCTCTACTCTTTGCCAAACTCTCTATATATCTTCTGTGATACCCAAATATCCTTATATACACAAAATACCCCTCTAATCTCCGTAATAACTCGGGAAAATCTTCTTTCCTTTCTCTGCAAAATACGGGAATAATTTCTCTTTTTAATCTCTCTACGCGTTTGCAGCTGTAGAAACCCATCCAAACACGTTGCTACACATTCCATCTTGAGTTAGACACTATTAGGCCACACGAAAATTCTACTTATAACTCATACTTCCCTGAAATAATCCCGAGAAAGTATACCCCCTCTGTTTTGCTTCAATGATAACCTAGTCCAGTTTAATCGTTTCTAAAGCCCATATCAACCATGTTTAGGCAAATCAAGTCTAGCCCAACGAAAATCGAACCCTAATTCAGTTGCACTTTTTCCCGCCAAAACCCAGGTTTGAATTGGTGAAGAAGGTGGTGTCTCCTTAGCCGGACTGGTAGTCCCTTTAGCAAGTGGGTCTAAATACAAGTAAATTGCGGGGTGCAAATAGTAAAATTCATGGGGTTCCTTTATCAATTCCACAAGGGTGAGAAAAATGTGCATGTCATTCATATACGATGGAGTGAGATAGATCTCATTCTAACCCCCACCTGGCTGCTCAATACCAACCATTAGAGGTGAGGAAGATTGATCAAACTTTCCAAGGGGATAGGAACGTACTGAATCAATGGGAATTTTTGTTATTCTCCCTTTCGGCAACTTGAACGGGTGGGGGACTGAGTGTTACCGAATGGCAGAGAACAATCCCAACCGGGGCACACCGAAGTGCTTTTTTTGTGCCTTGAATGCATATCTGTGGTACCTTTAACACTTTTTCTGGGTGCCTTTAGTAAGTTTCTCAGGGGGGGGGGTTCAAATCCACTTTTCGAGCTAATTTCTCCAAAAACACCTACAAAGACATGAAACATCAAAATAAGTACAAAAATAGGTACTAACAAAATAAAGAATTGAGATCAAATCAGTCACAAAAATATATCTATCAACCATCCTTTCTTGAATTCTAATGGTTTTATTTTATAGGGATCATGGAGACACCTTTCTTACATGGGCTTGGGCTTTTTGTTAGAATTCTGCTCGGTCGAACTCTCAAGCATTGAAGCTTTTTGTCAAGTTTAGTTGCCAAAACTATAAGTCTTGATTTCTAGTCTACTTATAGCTAAGTCTCGGATTAGAATAGAAAGTGTAGTTGAGCATTAGACTTCACGACATTCATCAATTGAGGACGAAGAACTACTAAGGGGAGCTTGTGGAACTTCAACAACAAAAGGTATGTGGAGACTTAGACTCATCTATCACTCAAAAGTCTATCTATTATATCTCCTATTTGAGACAAAAGTCGTATACCTATATAGACTTCAATTATACACATTTGATATTTTGAGTTAAGTTTAACTCGCTTACATATTTCTCGATATATGTGTTGGTAAGATTTCGCTTTAACCAAGTTCATCTTATATTCTTGACGAAAGTCAAATGATGATCATGTGAAAATCTCCTGGTAACATCTTACATAATTTGTGTGAGACAGTCATTTGATGTACACTCAGAATATTTCGTATTGATCATTCGATCACTTGAAAATTGTTTTGAAGCTAATAGTTTGTGTGAGATAACTATTGTCGTCTTCCGAGAATGTTTCAATGATTGAAATGGGAGTTTAGAACACTTAACCATAATTGTATAAGCACAGTATGTGTACTTGCATATATGATTGGTCCAAGACCGGAATACAGTATGCATACCCGTATGTGTACTGGCGAGCTCAGGTAAAGTCCGGGAGCTAAAGTATGCGTACTTGTACGCGTACTGGCGAAGTCAGTTGAAGTCTGGGTACTATAGTATGCATACCTGTACGCATACTAGAATCAACTGAAGTTTGGAAGTGTGCGACAATATGCGTACATGTACGCGTAGTTGAGTGGGTTATATTCTAAACTCGATTTGTTCATGAACTAATACATTTATATATTAAGGAATGCAATTTTTTGGAAACCGTGACTATAATGTGCATGAATTGATTTAAGTGAATCAAAATCGATTTTGCTTCAATTGTGTCTTGTATACTTCTATGAGAATATAAATAATTGAACAACTCTAGAACTAGTTTCATTTGAGTCATTTGAACTAGTTATGGTTAAGATGAATAAGATTGATATAAAAGTGTTCATATGGCTAACTTCGGTTAACTATTGTTGAGCCAACAAAGGTGTACACATTTAGGTATGGTTACTCATATCTAAATGAAGTCACTTTTCATTTGTGTGTAACAAGCTAAGTTCGATCTAACGGTTGAAAGATATTATCTTGAGTCTAATCAGGTTTTCATATAACAGTGAATATTGAATGCTTTGTTACCAAGGTAGTATTGATTGCAAACTCTGATTTGAAGACTATATGAGGGAGAACTCTAGCAACTGGGAAACCTAATCCCCACACCTCATGTGTGATGCTAGTTGCGACTAGAGTCTATTCTCCTTAAACCTTAGGTTTTTCCAAAACTCTGTAGGTTAATGACTTGAGTACTTCATTGGGATTGTGAAGCCAGAACCAACTATGTTCTATGTCGTTACATGTTTTGATCTTGCTGTTTTATATTGTCATTGAGTACTATCTTCTCTAAGATTTGCTCGAGATTTAATCTCCGATAGGCAAGATAAAAAGTAGTCACAAACATCTTCGTCTCATCGTTTGTGATTCCACAATATCTTATTTCGTTACCATACGATTAAGATTATTGTGAGTTAATTGATATTTCTAGGTTGTTAATCGGGAATATAAGTCTGGTATATCTATCGGTTCCTGTTCACCTTGATTTGTCAAAAGACGGAACAAAACTCATAGGTATATATGTGGGAGACAGATTTATCTATTCAATAGAGTTTTATGTGTGAGACAGATTGGTTTATCAAGTCTTCGAATTTGGGTCGTAGAAACTCTTAGTTGTGGGTGAGATCAGCTAAGGGAATCAAGTGTGCCGAATCCGGCGTGGTTCTAGAGACGTAAGGAACGCGATTGTACCTTGATCAGTGTGAAATTTGTTAGGGCTCAACCACATTCCAGTCTGAAGTTAACTTGAAGTAGGCTAGTGTCTGTAGCGGCTTAATACAACGTGGTGTTCAAATATGGACTAGGTCCCGGAGTTTTTCTGCATTTGTGGTTTCCTCGTTAACAAAACTTTTGGTGTATGTGTTATTTCTTTTCCGCATTATATTTTCTATATAATTGAAATATCACAGATTGTGCGTAGGTTCGATCAATTGTGAATCCAACCTTTGGTTGTTGATTAAATTGATTGACACTTGGAAATTGGTTTTTGATACCGTCCAAGTTATTTTTTATATTCAATCGGGCTCGCAATTCCTATGTGTTTGATTGAAGATTGAATTGAGAAATTGATATATAACTCTTTGATATACTTTTTCTTAACATCGAGTCTGACTGCCTAGTTGATTCTCTTGAAAGTATATTGGAGTTAGTCCATACTGATTGATAAGCGAAATATTGGGTGTGGTTGTTAGACCCCCATTTTTTCAATTGGTATCAGAGCTGGCAAACACGTTTAAGACCTTGTAGGTCTGTGTTTGTAGCGATCTGACTCTATGGACATAAGTGTTATCTCTATAAACGTACCGCCAGTCTTCGATGGCTCGTATTACTTATGGTGGAAAATTATTATGTGTTCCTTTCTTCAAGCATGTGATTTTCAATCATGGGTTTATGTTTTTAATGGCTACAATCCTCCAATGGTTACAGTAGACGGTGTCTCTATTGCAAAGGATATTGGTAGATATGAACCTAACGAGATTCTCGCTGCAAAGCAAAATTCTGACGGTTTAAATGCTATCTTACATGGCATTACCCCAAATCTTCAGCACCATGTAACTACGTGCACTCGGTATAAAGATGTGTGTGATACCTTAGAATCTGTATTCGAAAGGAATACCTCTGAAAAGGAAGCTAGGCTTCAAATCCTAAATTCTGATTGGGAAAACTTTCATATGGCTGATGAAGATTCATTTGATGAGTTTAATCACAAAGTATCTGAAATTGTTAATGCATCTTTTGCATTGGGACTATTCCTGAAAACGACATTGTGATGAAAATTCTCATATCGTTGCCATCCAAATACGATTCTAAGAAACATGCCATCGTTGAAGGAAATAACATTGATACTCTATCCAGGAATTCTCTGGTAGGAAAGCTAAAGATTTTTGATCTTGAACTTAGTAAAAGGGAAAAACTTCGGATGAGTTGCAATTCCGTTGCTGCTTCTGATGTAAGTTCTCTGTGTCCAAAATTGATTGATCTGAAGGATAATAATTGCTTTAATTCTACTATTTCATTGTGTGTACAACAGTTAAATAAAACTCTTAAGAGAAGAAAAAGAAGATCTCGTAAAAAATCTTCCTCAATCAATAAAATGGATAAGAAAGTTCACAAAAACTATGATAAAGGAACTTTTACCATGTGCTACAAATGGGATCGTCACATTTCTGGTGTTCCTGATAAGGAAGTAAGTGAGATAACCAAAGCATGGATGTCAACTCTTGACTACTGTCCGGAGGAAGAAGTATGTGAAAGTTCTCTCACTTATTTTGCTGATAATCACTCTTGTTTTTCCAACAACTTTGATTATTCCATGATAAACAATCAAACTTTTCCAGAAGAAAAATTCGATTTCTTGAGCAAACATCTACTTGATTAAGAGAAAATTTCAACTGGAAAAAGAAGTCTGGATTAAAAAGATTCAAAATCTGGAATGTCAACTGAAAACATTAAGACAAGAAAATAAGATTTCTCGCAATTGTGATATTAAAGAGAAAAATCAATACTCTTCGATAAGTTCTAGCAAACTAAATCAGCATTTTACTCCTGTGATCTTGTCGTGTTCTAATCTCTCTCATGATAAGAAGACATGGTTAACTTCACGGAAAATCGTGAGTATACCGTGAATAAAAATCAGGATTGCCGAGAAACGGATTGCACAAAGGTTCTTAAAATAACTTCTTTTAAATCACGTTTTCAGAAGAAGAAAAAGAAATCTCATAAGAAATCTATGTCATTTTCTAAAGAGATATTCAAAACCATTCATAGTATGCAAAAATCGATGAACAGTCTGTTGAGAAAAATAAAGGGAAGTAAAATATCCTCTTCGGATTCTCACTCAACAAAGAGGAATATGAAACAAGGTTTAACAAAATCATTCTCCTCTCTTGTGAAACCTTCCGATCCTTCTTTACGTGGGAGAAATTACTCTTTGTAAGTTTTAAAGATTGTTCTTGTCTATTTTCCCTTGGACAAGAACAATAATCTCCAAGAGGGATGTGAAAAGCTTTCTGCTGACTTGTTCGTGTATCTCCCTAAATTTCTATAGCTTTGGTTATTAAGCTTAGAACCGTTTATGAACACTTGGATGTTTTTCCTATCTCTTTTAAGTTTCTTTAGGGGTTTTTGTCAAAGGTATTTTTTGGAATTTATCTCATCTCTTCTTCTTTTTAAAGATATTTATTTCTCTTAAGCAAGCATTTCATTTACCTTCTCTATCATGTCATCTTCAAGTCTTTCCAGTAAAGAGGATGATTTATGGAATGTTCTTTCTCTTTAAGAAAGTTCGTTTTGGTTCTTCTGATAATGAGATGTGTAAAGATAAACGTGATTCATCTTTGATGCAAACCCTACTGTTTCTCATTTGGATAAACTCTTATTAACCATGAATCTTGTCTTGGAGCAAGTACGTGCGTTGAAGGGTGAACTAGAATCCTCCATCAAAAGACTTAAAGACAAAATGGATAATCTTGAATCCAAGATTGATTTAATCGAAGATGAACTTGATGATTATAGGGAATATGAGAAGAGTCTTCAAAGTAAGTGAAATGATTTTCGTTTCTTGCTTAAATTTATTTTGTCTATGAAACTTCTTATGAGAATTTATTCTTGTTTTTTAAGAAGGATAATTAGGGTTTGGAATAGCAATTATTGTGAGTACACATAGCTATTTCCAACGATTTTCATCTTGCAATGGTTTTAGATTTATTTATTTAAATTCTAAAGTTTATTTGGAAGATGATCTTGCAGTATTAATCTTTATGGTTTTATATATTGCAACTTGTTATGGGATATGTGTGTTTGCGTCCTTGAACTATGATTGTCCCATATATGCCCAAAAGTTAAGTCTATCATATGTCTTTATGCAAGTATTGATAAAATATAGAATGAACTTTTGATAACAAAAGTTAAGTCTATTATGTCATTATGCAAATATTGATGGAAGATAGGATGAACTTTTGTTTACAAAGATTAAGTCTATTACATGTCTCTATGCAAATATTGATGAAAAATATAATGAATCTTTGAATATTCTGAAGTATTGGTCTTTCCATGATCCACTTTTATGTGAAAGTATTGTGTGGCTCCATAAGTTCTCTTATGTTGAGCATTTCCGATTAAATTAATTATGGGTTCTCTTTTGGTTAATTTAATTGAGTATTTGGATACAAATTCATGTTTCATGTGATTTGTTAATGTCCAAAGAAATCCTTCTTTTCTTGTGAAAGTAAGGTCACTCTTGTTGTTCTTTCAGGAATGACATTTTATGGGGGAGAGTTCTTAATTGAACTTGTGCTTAATTGCCAAATCTTTGTGGGGAGTGCGGTTGTGGAATATTGTAGGAGTTTTCTTGTATCTTTATAAACTCCTTCATGAACACACTAGTTTCGACTATGTGAAATCATCGAAACAAAGTTGATATGTTCTCTTTTGGTCATGAAGTATCTCTATGGAAATTTCATTAGGATCCCACTAGTTTTCGTACCTTTGCCAATTTTATTGACAAAAAGGGGGAGAATTAATGTATAGTTCACACTACAAATACATATGGTTTACGGGTCATTATTTAAGGGGGTGTGGTTTTCATGTGAGATGAAGTATTGACTAAGGGCGAGTGATACATATCATCATAGTATTATTGTCAAAGTTGTGATACAATTGTACTTTGATGCTGTGTAATAATACTATAACATTGTATAACAATGATTGAGAGCTACTGTTTTCTCATTGTTATAACTACAGATCTTCAACAACTATGATGCTGAGTTGAACACATTCAGAATCACTGGAGTGCTTGGAAGTGACTAATATTTCGAGTAATGTTGAAGAACCAAGGAAATCAAGCATTTGGATTGAGAGCTACAAAGTTTATTTATTTTGTATTCCATATGTATTGATATTTTTGTCACTAAAATTGACAAAGGGGGAGATTGTTAGAGCACTGCTCGTTCGAACTCACAAGCGTTGCTATCTCAAGCTTGTTGTCAAGTTTAGTTTCCAAAACTATAAGTATTGATTTCTAGTCTACTTATAGCTAAGTCTCGGATTAGGATAGAAAGTGTAGTCAAGCATTAGACTTCACGGCGTTCATCAATTGAATACGAGGAACTACTAAGGGGATCTTGTGGAACTTCATCAACAAAAGGTATGTGGAGACTTGAACTCATATATCACTCAAAAGTTTATCTACTCTATCTCCTATTTGAGATAAAAGTTGTATAGCTATATGGACTTAAATTATGCACATTTGATATTTCGAGCTGAGTTTAACTTGCTTACATATTTCTCGAAATATTTGTTGGTAAGCTTTCGCTTTAACCAAGTTAATCTTATATTCTTGACGAAAGTCAAAAGATGATCATGTGAAAATCGCATGGTAACATCTTACATGATTTGTATGAGACAGTCATTTGATGTACACTCGGAATGTTTCGTATTGATCATTCGATCACTTGAAAATTTCTTTAAAGCTAATAGGTTGTGTGAGACAACTATTTTCGTCTTCCGAGAATGTTCCAATGATTTAAATGGGAGTTTAAAACACTTAACCATAATTGGATTTAAGCACAGTATGCGTACTTCCATATGTGTGGTCCAAGATCGGAGTACGGTATGCATACCTGTATGCGTATTGGCGAGGTTAGGTAAAGTCCCGGAGCTAGAGTATGCGTATCTGTACGCGTACTGGAGAAGTCAGTTGAAGTCCGGGTACTATAGTATGTGTACCTGTACAGGTACTGGAATCAACTGAAGTTTGGAAGTGTACGACAGTATGCGTACCCGTTTGCATACTGGCGAATACAGTCCACGTCCGGCTACTTAGGTATGTGTACCCGTTTGCATACTTGAGTGGGTTATGTTCTGAAATCTTTTTGTTCATGAACTAATACATTTATATATTAAGGAATGCAATCTTTTGCAAACCGTGGCTATAATGTTCATGAATTGATTCGAGTGAATCAAAATCGATTTTACTTCAATTGTGTCTTGTATACTTCTATGAGAATATAAACAATTGAGCAACTCTAGAACTAGTTTCAGTTGAGTCATTTGAACTAGTTATGGTTAAGATGAATAAGGTTGATATGAAAGTGTTCATATGGCTAACTTCGGTTAACTATTGTTGAGCCATCAAAGGTGCACACGTTTAGGTATGGTTACTCATATCTAAATGAAGTCACTTTTCATTTGTGTGTAACAAGCTAAGTTCGATCTAACGGTTGAAAGATATTAGCTTGAGTCTAATCAGATTTTTATCTAACAGCGAATATTGAATGCTTTGTTACCAAGGTAGCATTGATTGCAAACTCTGATTTGAAGACTATATAAGGGAGAACTCTAGCAACTGGGAAACCTAATCCCCACATCTCATGTGTGATACTAGTTGCGACTAGAGTCGATTCTCTTTTAACCTTAGATTTTTCCAAAACCCTGTAGGTTAACGACTTGAAGACTTCATTGGGATTGTGAAGCCAGACCCAACTATTTTCTCTGTAGTTGCGTGTTATGATCTTGTTGTTTTCTATCGTGATTGAGTACTATCTTCTCTAAGATTTGCTCGAGATTTAATATCCGATAGGCAAGATAAAAATTAGTCACAAACATCTTCATCTCATCGTTTGTGTAGGATCAGAATCTCGCAACAATTATGTCTCAGCAAAATTATCAATGGTATTGCACAATAACGTCGCAGAACAATTTCAGAAATGACGTCAGCAAGGATCATGAGAAAAATGTGATAGTCTTGTGAAAATTAGAGAGCTTGCGAAATTAAAATTTGTAAGGTTGCGAGAATGTCACAAACCACATCTGAAAATAAAGGACATATTAGCTGTCATCCACTATGTATTTCCTTATAAATAGTCATTCGAGTTGTAAAGAGAGGGAGAGATCTTTTTGAGTAAGAATCAAGTAAATAGGAGAGAGAAAGTCCAAAGCAGAGATCATTCTTGACTTCTTTATCTTTCTTGTAAGAACATTCAAAAATTAATCAATAAAATTAAGAGTGTAAAGCTAAAAATGAGTTGATCAACAATGAAATCATATGAGGGGTGTAGTGTAGGATTTCTTGCAACCACATAATGGTGCTAGAAACAGGGACGAGTTGAAGATTATTCTAGAAAAAGCTAAAGATTGATATTGAGATTTATGAAAATTCAAAGTAATTGATTAAGAATTTTTCATAATTTCTTGAAATACTGTTAGCATTGAAGAAATGGATAAAAGAAGAAATACATCCGAACAACCGACTACTATTAGAAGAAGCAAAAGAATTGCTGGAAGAGAAAGAAGTGAAATGGAAGAATCTACTAGAATGAGAAATAATAGAGAAAATCTAATTCGATCGCCAATTCAACAAACACTAGTTCAAGAGAGGAATACAAATTATGACAGAGTGAGCATACACACTTGGCGATCAAATTCAGTAGAAGAAATAGAAGAAGAGCAACAAAATAGAAATTACAGACAGGAAGAGAGAAATCAAGAAGCAGATGAAGGAATAATTCATGGAGGTGAGGAAATTGGAGCGTTAGAAACATTCAGACGAATAATACATGAAGAAAGAAGAGCTGAGGCAGAAGAACGTGCGAATTTAACAAGACAAAATCACGAATTAAGGATGGAGAATATCAGATTGCAGAATAGAAAATCGAGAAGTATTACAAAATCATATTCCAGATCGACTAGAATAGAAATGAGGCAAAATTCACCCGCGATCAATGCTGGAAACAATATTCAAGAAGAAATGTCAAATCCTAATGAAGAATATCGCGAAAATAGAGAAAGAATTGATGATCGTTACATTCCACAAAATGAAACTTTTGATGATGGGAAAATTGGAGGAAATCAAGAGAACGGGCAAAATCAGAGACAAAATAACCAAGATGGCGAAGGAAACCAAGAGGAAGGAAGAAGAATTTTACATGTGAGAGAAACTCAAAGAAATCAACAGACGATTGAAGAAGAAATTGAAAGACATAATGCTGAACAAGCACGTTTAATCTGCGAACGTGAAAGATTGAGAGCGGAAATGGAAGAACAAGAGTTTCAGGAGACAATTCGCCAAAACAATCATGACAATCGGGAAAGAAGGCGTATACAAAACCGGAATAACGATAATCTCAATGAAGAGTATGATAGAATAAAGAGAATGGATAAAAGACAGCGAATTGAATTGATAAGAAATGAACAAAATTATGGAGGGGAAAATGAACGACGTCATCATTTGCGAATTCAAGATAGGGATGAGGAAGAGAATCGCAGAAGAAGGAGAGATGAGGATAATGAAGAAGAAATACAAAATTTCGCAAGAAAAGATAGACGTGAACGCATAAGAAGAGAAGAAAAATTAAAGAGACCAATGGGTCAAGATTCAGGAGTAAATAAACAAATCTTGAAAGAATTAGAAGAAATGAGGGGAATGCTAAATAACAGAGGAGAAGTAGGTAGAAGACAATTGGATGAAGCAATGGAAGAAGCTGCGAAAACTCCATTTACAAGGGAAGTACAATTAGGAGGAATACCACCGAAATGTAATTTGCCTGCATTAACCAGCATTTTCGATGGAACAACTTGTGCAATTCAACACATTAAAGCTTATTTGCGGTGCATGTTACAATGGGAAAATAATGATGCGGTATTGTGCAAATATTTCGCATCCAGCTTAATAGGAGAAGCGTTAAAATGGTTTGAAGGTTTTCCAAAGAATACAATAACTTTATTTAATCATTTGCAGACTACATTTTTTGGGGCATATATAAGTAACAATTCCTCACGACCTGGTATAGAAGATGTGTTTGGATTAAAGCAAAGGGTTGGCGAAAGTTTGAAACATTTGACTAAAAGATGGAGAACTATGTGTAGCGTAATGGCTGGCCGTGTAGATGAGAGATATCTCATATTATCATTTATCAATGCTATGTTTGCAACAAACCTGTTGTATGTCCAAATTTTCAGAGTAAAGAATACGATTACAATGACTGAATTGTGAGAACTTCAAGAAGAATACATTGCTTTATAGGAAATACAAAATGAAATGGAATCATATCCAGTTGCGAACACCAGCTCACAAACAGTGAATGCAAGCTTATTACCCAAGCTGATAAACACAGTGGCGAATACTTCGCGAGTACAACAAGAAAAGGTGACAGGTAACAATCAGCAGAAGTTGGTAGATATGGGGAGTCGAGATCAAGAAGAGTATGAAAGAGAAAGAAATTTATATAGTCGTGGAGGAAATAACAAGATTCAAAGACTCGATCAACCGCAAGAAACTTATGGAGGTCAAAGACCAAACTTTAATAGAGGACAAGGAGGTCACAAGGTAGTATGGGAAGAAATCAAGATGCCACCTCTAAATGCAAGTGTGGAGAAGATATGGGAAGCTATAATCTTGATGGAGAATATACCAACACCATGGAATATGGGAACGAAACCACCTCTAAATCACAGAAGTCATGAATTTTGTTCTTATCATCATTTTCATGGACATACCACAAACGATTGCAGAAATGTAAAGAGAATTATTTTGAGAATGATAGATCAAGGAAAACTAAACGACTTTCTGGTAGGGGATCCGCAACCTCAACCATTACCACCACTGCCAGAACATCACAAAGTGAATACGATGAAAAAGAAAGAAACATTCTTCATAGAAGTTGGTGCAAAAGCAAAAAATCTATTATGTCACTCTATCGTACATTCATATAAGACAATTGAAAATTTTTATGATAATATTTTGAGTAGAGTGTTCGCAAGAGATAATAATGGAAGAGAAATTATGAATATTGCGAAAATCTCGCGATTAGAAGAATGGCAGAAACAGATCATTTCTTTTACCGCAGAAGAAATTCCCGAAGGAGAAGAGGTGCATGACAATCCATTGGTAATAAAATTAGAAATTAATCCAAAACCAAAAGAAGATGAGGATGATGAAGCTGAAGATTCATGGGCAATCAATAGAATTCTAGTCGATACTGGAAGCTCTGTGAACATCTTATTTTATCATACTTATAAAACCATGGGTGGAAGAGATGATGATCTTATACCATCAACATATAAGATTTATGGTTTTAATGGTACTGCTAACAAGCCTAAAGGGGAGGTTACTATGCAAATTCCATTGAAGGGAATATCTTCTGAAATCTCATTGTGTCGTTGATGTAGAATCACCCTACAATGCATTAATTGGTCGACCTTGGCTACATGGGATTCTAGGTGTAGCTTCAACTTTCCACAATGCATCAAATTCCCTCACCCCAATGGTGTAGGAATCATAAAGGGAGATTGGGTTGAAGGAAAGAAATGTTACGAAACTGAGATAGAATCTTGCGAAGGAAGAGCAAACAAGAAGGAAAACTGGCGACACAAAATCAAGGATGTACAAAGAAGTGAGAGGTTTGATGGTGGATACAATCGAAAAAAAGGAGAAGAGATGTTACAAATTAATGCTAGCTCAGATAAAAAGGATGAACATACCATTACCAAGGAAGCAGTAGCAGAAAATCATAAAGAAGCAGAGGAGGCAAAAGTAATAAAACAAGAAATGTATGAATGATTAAGTTGTTGCGATAATCTCGCAATAAGTAAAATTCTCAAAAATACATTTGATTGAACAACAAAATTGAGATTGCGAAATTCAGATACAATATTATGAATGCGAGACTCTCGCAGAGATAATGAATTTTACAGAAAATAATCAGAAAGAATGACAAAAGAGAAAGAGGCGAACCTTTATGGCGTACACCCTAGTTCGCGAATAAATTTCGCAAGAGGCAAATGTAAGACCTAAAGTACGTCATATAGGGGGTACCTGTTACATGGCTCAGGGAAAGGCTACACCGCCACCGGAACCTGAGTCATGGAGATTTGGGGTCAATAAGCCCATCCGGGAGAGGCACCTTGGATTCTCAACTTAAGCATATGACTTAGGTTGGGCGACTAAGGTAATAAGGACTCTCCCAAGGAGTGCAGATCTGATCAAGGCGCCGAGGTACACGGTTGAGTCAAGAGTGCCAGGGCGTTTGAAGCGTCCTTGCCATTCTTGACAAGTCTTGGCTTATACTGCACTCGGCCTGAAGAAAACCCCACTTAGGGTGCAGTCTCGTAACCATAAACCCTATAGGTAAAAGGGATAAGAGGCTGCGAAAACAACTGGTTGTTGTTAAGACTGGATGGGAGGAGCTAACCTTGTATGGTAGAAGTACGCCTCCTTGAAGGGGCAACCAGGGGGAGATAAGGGCGGCACCCTCCATTAGGGAGCTGATAAGTGTCTTAAGACGCAAATGTCATGAGGCTTTTATTCGCAAGGATATTAAGGCTTGTCATATTTGTGCAACAATCCTGAAGAGGCAATAATACAAAAGAAAAAGATAAGACGAGATCAATGGGTTTTCGCATGAAAGTGCGAAGACGTCCTGCGATTTCGTCGCAAGACGGCAATGTCATGGGGCTTTATTTTCGCAAGAATATTTAGGCCTGTCATATTGTCGCAACATTCCTGAAGAGGCCATAATACAAAAGAAAAAGTTAAGGCAAGATCAATGGGTTTTTGCATGAAAATGCAAGGACGTCCTGCGATTTTGTCGCAATGACAAGAGGTGGCATAATAAGACCTTTAATTAGGAAGGCAAAATAAGACCACACAGGAATGAGATTTTGAAAAGAAACAAAATCACTTCGCAAAAGCGAAATTATACAATAAGAAAAGTTTTATGAAATCTCTCATTTGGATTCAAATAACAGAGGCAAGTATGGGAATGTATGAAATTAGAAAATGTTATTTATCCATATGAGAGATTTACTCAAAATTCAAGAATTAATGATTATATGATTAATTGTATTGCAAAGAAGAATTGTTTTCATTCATGCAGGTCAAAATGAAGAAACACAAATATACAGAAAGAAGAAATAAGTGTACAAGTATTACAAAGAATCAAAGAAAGAAGTAAAGACTATTTCTTGGTTAATCCTCATTATCTTCACAGACTTGTTTCCTTCTTCATCTGCGTCAGAATCTTTATCACCATCAGAACTCTATCAGATCTCATCTTCACTTCATCAGAGATAATCAAACTGGGAGTATTTGTGGGATTTCTTCTAAAAGACAAGGATAATCAGAATGTGGGATATTATGATCATCACAAACCATCTGGATGGTTTGATTGCGAAAATGCATAGCGTCATTCTTAAAATTCTCAATAGTGATTATGATTTGATTCTTCAATCTAGAATACTTGTCGTTGCGAGAAGAAAGATTCTTTGCGAGTTCCTCTTTTCAGCTTCAAGTTCTTCAATCTTTTCACGATATTTATTTTCAGAATCTGCGAACAAAAGACAATTATTAACTTGATGAAAATTCATAAGAAGCAAAAGATTAGTAAAGAAGAGCAATTAGCAACCTTCTCTGTCAGAAATCATGTCTCTAATCAAGGTGTATGTTCAACTTGGAGACTAACATTTACGCCTAAATCTTTTCTAGCATCATCTAAAATTTTCGCAGCCCAGACAAATTCATCCTCACTACTTATGAGAAGACGAGAACGAATTTGATTTTCCCTTTCGCAGAGTTCAATATTCTTGCGGTTAGCTTCATCTCGCTCAAGTTGAACTTCAAGGAGAGCCTCTTGGAATTTCGCCAAAGCCTTGGCACCTTGATCAGAGATACGATCCTTATCATCTATGAGACCGCTAATTTTGGTTCTTAATTCATTGGTTTTCTCTTTGGAATCAATAAGGAGACGCTTAAATCTGTTGGCTAAGCCTAAACTGGATCTATGATCAATTTCTAAGAGGCGAAATTTCGATCTAAGTTCATTTAGAGAAAGAGATGAAATTCTATCATTTGAAAGCTATTTAAGGAATTGTTAAGACGTTCAAGAAGGGTATCATTATCCAAGGCATTAGGAAATGAGCGAAGAAGGGTAGCTTCATCAGAAAGACCATAAATGTCTGCAAAAAGGATCATTTAAATAAGATAAAACAACAGGATGAATGAATAAAGAGAAAAGAGAAAAGTAACATACCGTAAAGCTGATTATTAGCTTGTTGAAGACTAGAAATTTTGTTCTTATACGGAAGAATCAATTTCTAATTGTCTATTTTTCTCGCGAAGACTTTAACTTCAGCTTCCAATTCTTCATTCTTTTGCGAAATTGAAGATTCTTCTTTTCAAGATTTTCGCGTCTTCTCTCTAGATCTGAGGCAACAGCAAAAGAAGCTTTTCCAGCCTGCGAAAAAATAAAAAATATTAATATAGAAAAGATTTTGAGTTATAAATGAAAAGTAAAAAGATAAAAGTATACCAGATTGAGAGAATGCAAGAAGTCGGGAGTCACTGATCTAGAAACTCCGCGAAGAGAGCTATCACCATCCAGTAAAGGGACATCACAAAGGGTAGCGAGAGTTGCAGGTATTTGCGAATTGGCTATCTCCCATCCTTGTAGAGAATCAGAAAAGAGGCCAGAAAGCTTAGCCATAGAAGATTCAGGTGGAGAATCTTCAGTTGCAGCAAGATCATCGTTATCTCATCACCCTTATCATTTTCAGAATTTCGTTGAGAAGAACATTTGAAGGAGAAGAAGAACGAACTTTTCTTTTCTTTGGAGGAGGACCAGTTGATTTTTCCCTGCGAAGAGTACCTTTACCTTTATCACCAATCTTCGCAGCATCAACAGATTCTTCTACTTCAGCAATAATCTTCACACACAGATAGAAATAAGAAATGGAAGCATGAAGAAGTAACATACTATTTAAAGTCATAAAGAAAATTTCTTACCTCATCTGTGTATGAGCGAAGAGCTAACAGAGTACTAGATTTCCCAGTCCTGTTATAACTATCTTTAGTTTTTGGATCTGCGGAATATCGCAAGAGTTAGCGAACAGAATAGTAAAAATCAATAAAGAATATAAAATGAGTTAAAGGGGAGAAGTATACCTCTTTCTCCTTCTCGGGCCAGGAGAAAACCCAAGGTTGATATGCAGCGAGATTCGCAGGAAGAACGTTTGATCCAGCAATGTAGGACCCTTTAGCATTAAAGGAAAAACACACCATTTGTCATCTTTGGATTGGCGAGGAGTTGTTTTACCAGAATGCCAGTCAATATCTTGCATAAGAATTTTGGCTTCATCAATGTTATCTTTCTTCTTAATCGAATACCCCAGCGAGTATTCTCTTTCTTCATGGAGATAAGTTCGTAGTTTTCAAAGAAATTCGCCACTGTAATTTCTCAGCAACTATCTCTAGGTTGCGAATTTTGGATCCCTAAGTTCTTTGGAGTAAAGAGATCCTCTACCAGCACCACGATTAGCGAACTCTAGCATCAGACGGATGCAGTCCCCACTTAGTTGGAAATGGCTCGCGAAAATCCCGGATGAGCGAGAATTTCATAAAATAAAGGAATGTCTGGGTTATAAAGAGGAATAGGGAGACCTGCGAGAATTGACCTAGCGAAATTATGATTGATTGATCATCACAATTTTGATTGGAGAAAAGCTTGACAGAAAGAATTGATTTGGCATTCACCAGGAATGGGGAGAGTGTAAGACCTTTATTAGCAAGATCTTTTTGGACATCTTGTAGATTCTTCTCATATCTATGACCACTTGGAGCCATGTTTGAATATAGAGTATGGGAATGTATAGAAAGTAAAAGAATTGAAGGAAGAAAAAATTACAGCAGCAGGATTTGCAGAAGAATGACAGAGTTGCAGAGATGAGAGAATAAAAATAGAAGAGAAAGTAAAAAGAAAAGTGGAAAGAGGGGGGAGAAGAGTATATAAAGAAAATTTACTTCTCGAAGAAATAAACACCATTAAGACGAAGAGACGTGAGCGGTTGAAAGGTGGCGGTTACAGAAGACGTATAGAGAAATAAATGGAAGAGAGAGTACGTGTGATAAATGTGGAATATGAAAAGATAAGCAGTTGCGGCATTTCTCACATCATTCTCTACTTTGTAGAGAAGATATGAGAAGAGGCAAGATGTAGGATCAGAATATCGCAACAATTATGTCTCAGCGAAATTACCAATGGTATTGCACAATAGCGTCGCAGAACAATTTCATAAATGACGTCAACAAGGATCATGAGAAAAATGTGATAGTCTTGCGAAAATTATAGAGCTTGCGAAATTAACATTTCTAAGGTTTCGAGAATGTCGCAAACCACATCCGAAAATAAAAGGACAGATTAGCTGTCATCCACTATGTATTTCCTTATAAATAGTCATTCGAGTTGTAAAGAGAGGGAGAGATCTTTTTGAGTAAGAATCAAGTAAATAGGAGAGAGAAAGTTCAAAGCAGATATCATTCTTGACTTCTTTATCTTTCTTGTAAGAACATTCAAAAGTTAATCAATAAAATTAAGAGTGTAAACCTAAAAATGAGTTGATCAACAATGAAATCACATGAGGGGTGTAGAGTAGGATTTCCTACAACTACAGTTTGTGATTCCACAATATCTTGTTTCGCTACCATACGATTAATATTATTGTGAGGTGATTGATATTTCTAGGCTGTTCTTCGGGAATATAAGTCCGGTATATCAATTGGTTCTTGTTCACCTTGATTTATCAAAAGACGGAACAAAACTCGTATGTATATCTGTGGGAGACAGATTTATCTATTCAATAGACTTTTCTATATGAGACAGATTGGTTTATCAAGTCTTCGACTTTGGGTCGTAGCAAATCTTAGTTGTGGGTGAGATCAGCTAAGGGAATCAAATGCGCAGAATCCGGCGTGGTTCTAAAGGCATTAGGAACGCGACTGTACCTTGATCAGTGTGAGAGTGGTTAGGGATCAACTATATTCCAGTATGAAGTTCACTTGGAGTAGTCTAGTGTCTGTAGCGGCTTAATACAGTGTGGTGTTCAAATTTGGACTAGGTCCTGTGGTTTTTCTGCATTTGCGGTTTCCTCGTTAACAAAACTTATGGTGTTTGTGTTATTTCTTTTCCTCATTATATTTTCTATATAATTAAAATATCACAGGTTGTGCGTAAGTTCAATCAATTGTGAATCCAACCTTTAGTTGTTGATTAAATTGATTGACACTTGGAAATTGGTTTTTGATACCGTCCAAGTTATTTCTTATATTCAATTGGGCTCGCAATTACTATTTGTTTGATTGCAGATTGAATTGAGAAATTGAGATATAACTCTTTGATACTTTTTCTTAAGATTGAGTCTGACTGTCTAGTTGATTGTCTTGAAAGTATATTGGAGTTAGTCCATACAGATTGCTAAACGAAATATTGGGTGTGGTTGTTAGACCCCCGTTTTTTCACTTGTGGTCGACTGCACTAGTTTTGGGGCCATGCAAAACTAATTTCATGAGGTTGAGCACGAACAGTCCTCGATTAAAGCAAGAAAAGTGATCGTATAAAGGTTGCTTCAGTCGCATGAGAGATTATGGCTGGTCTTATGGGGGGAAGCAGAGAAGAAGCGTTAAAGTATTGCTCGGTTGAACCCACTGGTGTTGGTATATCAGTTGTCAAATTTTGATTCTAAAACATATTCTTGATTTAGTATACTAAAGTTAGTTTCAGACTAGATTGGTTTTAGAAGTAGAATATGGTGAAGATTGAAGATTCAAGACTAACGCAGACATTTACGGTGAACTTCAGTAAAGGTTAGTAACAAATTCTTGACTCTCTTGTTTATTCTACCTCTCTATCCATCGAAACAATGAGCTCACTCTTTGAAACAAATGTTATGACGGTAATTATACTTTTGTATATATACCCGTGGAATATTTGAGACTGGGACTTTAGCGACCTTGGAAAGGTCTTGTTATAGTGAATGAAAATTTTAATTCAACGAGCATAGAATCGCTCAATTTCGAGTTATAACAAAGAAGTATGAGTGATTTACTAAAGTAGAACTGTGTGGCTAAAGGCAGTTCGTGAACAATAAACTGTACACGAACTTTTAGTAACAATTTGCAAACTGAAACCGTAAATACGTGACCAAAGGCATATTTTAGTCAAGTATTTGGTGTTTCCTTTCCAAGATAACGTGTCTTTGCTTATAAGAAACCTAGGCTTGATCATATTACTATAAATAAAGGTTTTATGTAACTTTATGATCCATCCCTTGGAAAATTGTGTGTCAGTTGCATAAGGTTGTTTCCCACTTCTTTGTTCTTCACGAACAAGAGTGAGATTTTGAAAACTTTACTCGCAGATCGTAAAACACAGGGAAGTTATCTTCTCTGATTGTTATGGAACCTGTATCTAGGCGATTTTCATAAATACTTGATTTGATAGATCAAGATATCTCTAGATTATTTCTAGGTGATTTTGTGAGGGATAATCAATTAGGTTACAAAACGTGTAAACCATAATTGTTGAGGAACATCTTCCAAATAGAATCAAAGTTCTTCTAGAAGATTTTCAAGAGCACTTCTGAAGAGAATTACTAATCTGATAGAAAATTTACAAGAGCAATTCCTAAATAAAATTGGTGTTCTGCTAGGATTTTTACAGATGCAAAAATACAACTGAAGCAGGTATTACGTCTAGTACGAAATTTGATAGCATGTAATTAGTGTAACATCTTATGAAATGACGAGTGTACCAAGTACACCACAATCTTGTCGTTATCAACTTATTTGAGACACACCTTGTGTAATCTAATTCATATAAGTACTGTCAAGGCGATAACTTTCCAACAAGGCGACACTGTGTATACAGATTAGGTATCAAAACCGAACCTAACTATTAGGATTAAAACCCAAGTGTTGGATTAACGTACAAGTGTATTTACTTTAGTTATAAAGACAAGATATGTCAAATCCCGACCAATGAAGTGTGCACGAAGTATATCACAAAGATCAGAAACCAATAAGAAATCTTTTTGTCTTCAACATACCTGAACAAATAACTTGATTCCCTTATGATCAATCACGTACAAAATGGAGTCTATTAATAATGGATGATCACAAGCCTATCTTCATATCTAAAAAAAGATCTGAACTTTGTCGATCCTTGATCTAGTTCGAGTGACCTTATATCAAAAGAGAATGATCATGGAACAAACAAACAGGTGATGATCAAGGTTCAACTATTATTAGTCAATCAAATCAACAACCAAAAACTAAAATAACAATACGATTCTAGTTCCTACAAACGGTACTTCTAGACGCTTCTTTATCCCAAAAAAGACTTTAAAGAGTGGATGTAAGAGATTTCACTTAATTAGGTTACTTTCTTCTCTAATTCCAACTAATATACCGAAATCTCTCATGGATGACAACTAACTAGCATACAAGTATACTATAGTAATATATTCTCCAGGATATGCTTTACTTACTGGGAAAGTAAAGACATATAAGTTTTAAAACCTAATAAAAGATTCTCAAATATTTCAGTTTGGGATCTCACCTTAAGTATCAAGGAATATCGGTGAGCAATAAATAAATAAGATTTTAGCATGCGTTCAAATTACTCATTATGTCGACATAGTAAACTTTCCTAAATAGAAACTCATATTCCGAATTCCATGTAAACCCTAAAGTGATCCCCAAGGTAGAGATCGGTACTTCTAGATACCCCTAGGTAAGGATCGGTCCTGTTAGAGATCCCCAATAAGAATCGGACTACCAAATCCCTTTGTTTCCTCTGAACTACGAAACAAGTTTCATAAGTCTACCTCCTTGAACTCGTGTAGTTAAAATAGTTTTCTAGGCATGGATCACCTTAAAGTTCATCACACAATCTAGTAAAACACTATTGAGATAGTGTTATGTCATACGAAGTCCAAAAGATAAACTTTACACTTCGTATTCTCATATACCAAAGTTAAAATACAACTTGTATATGCTTTCTTGACACTTTGATCATAATGTAATGATCAAGTCACCAATACTAGAGATTCATATATATAAATTTGCATGTTATGTTTTCAATATAAACGCCTTGAAAGCAACGTAGATACAAATGAAAAAAATTCAAGTCTTGAATTACTAACCTCGAGCATAAGAATGATGTGTTCATCGATGCTGATATATCTTAAGGTTTTTTAGAGTAATATGATTTTGTCTCAACATTTTTAGACTTCTTAGTCTAACCTAACGCAGATGACTCTATTAATCTAATCAAGCGACTCAGATTTTGGAACTAAAATATGATAATCAAACTTGACATACTAATAACAGTTGGTGGGTTCAACTGAGCAATGCTCTAATAATCTCCCCTTTTGTAAATTTTACTAACAAAAATCTTTTACATATGGAGATACAAGAATTAAAATATAAAGATATTACATTACATAATAATCTCTTAACTCATTCTTCATACACTTGATTCCAAGTTTCAATATCACAATAACTTGCAAATATTCAAAAAATAAATATCATTATTGAAGCATTTGAATAACAAAAAGCTTTACTCCCAATAAAGGAAAGCTAGGTATATATTCAATCCAAAAATATTTTTTATTCACTACACATTATGATATATTTCTCCCCCTTAATCAATGGTTTTCTCTTTTTGTTTAGATATATACTTTTTAGCACATATATCCTTTATTGGTGATTATAAGTTTTCGTATACTCCATATATTTCTCCCCCTTTTTGTCACAAAAATGACAAAGAAACGAAATTATACGACAAGTATTTTGAAAGGATCCTCAAGTTCATAAGAACTCAGAACTACCTATAAGAGTAAAGCAAGAAGGTTTAACATACCACTTTTGATAAGCATCACTAAAACCGAAACTAATAAAGTAACTTGTTTTAGCCTCTTACCAAGTAAACAATTACCCGAAGTAATTTTCCCTTATTTTGATAAGTCAAACTAAGATCATAATTAACTTAATTTCTTATCAGGATCCAATTATAAAAAAAATAATTGAACCTAATTTTGATAAGGATATATGTGCTGATGTGCTATCTTCGAATACATCCCAAGCATCCTTTGATGTCTGACTCGTGGAGACGTGATGCTAAACATCTCAGCTTACTGCGTGTATTATAGCATTCAAACCATCTGAATTCTATTTTGCGAGAGCCATTTCTTCACTGGATTACATAGCTAAGCTTTTCAACTCAGTTTCCGAATTTTCCATCATCGGAGGAAACAGTACCCGTCAACGACTAATATCCATGTATTAAAGTCGCGATATTTAAGAAATTACTTCATAGCATATTTACACCACAAATAGGTGCTACCATCAAATCTTGGTGGTACGTTAACTAAACTTGATTCATGTGAACCCGGACTCATTTTCTTATAGGTTGGGTCGCATAAAACACAGATTGTTAGATATTTTCGTGTTTTCCTTCTTTGATACCAATTGAAATGACGAGAATACCAAGTACACCAAAATATTTTCGATGTCAACCTATTTGAGACACATATGGTGTAATCTATTTCAGACAAGTACTGTCACGCAGATTAATTACTTTTTAACAAGGTGACACTGGGTATATAAAATAGGTATCAAAATAAAACCTAATTATTAGGATCAAAACCCCGGTATTAGATTAATGTACAAGTGTCTTTGCAACCAATCAAGTGTACATGCTATGTCGGATCCCTGGCAATCAAGTGTGTGCGAAGTATATCATAAAGATTAGAAACCGATAAGAAATATTCTTGTCTTCAAATCTTTGGTCTTTAATGTACCTGCACAAATAACTTGATTCCCTTATGGTCAATAACGCACAAAACGAAGTCTGTTAACAATGGATGATCACAAGCCTATCTTCAGAACTGAAAACAGATCTGGACATTTTCGATCAACAATCTAGTTCGAGTGACTCTATATCAAAAGACAAGGATCACGAAATAAACAAGCTGGTGATTATCAAAAATCGAACAATAAAATAACAATGTGATTCTAGTTTTCCACCAACGGTACTTCTAGATGATTTTTTATCCCGCATAAGACTTTAAAGAGCAGGCGCAAGAAATCTCGCCTAATTAGGTTACTTTCATCTCCAAGATGGTACTACAAATAATACTAACAGTTGGCTATCATATAGACTAGAAAATGAAGTGTGTGGGTCGGGATAAGTTGGTAAAAAAAAACTTCATTATTTATATACCTAGGTATTTTGAAAACCAAGGAATTTACATAACCGAAAATATCAAAGGGTATGCAATAAATACCAAGTTTCGGTTTTGTCTAATTCCAACTCATATACAGAAATCTCTCATAGATGCAATATTAGCTAGCATACAAGTATACTTTACTAATATATTCTCCATAGATATGCTTTACTTGCTGGGAAAGTAAAGACGTATAAATTCGAAAACCTAATAAAAAATTCTCAAATATTTGAGTTTGGGATCTCACCTTGAGTATCAAGGAATATCTTTGAACAATAAATAAGATTTCAGCACATGTTCAAATGATTCATTTTGTCGACATAGTACACTTTCATATTCTGAATTCCATATAAACTGTAAAGTGTATGTGAAAAAATGGAAATGCAATTGCTATCAGGATCGATCATGCAAGTAATCCCCAAGGTATCCTGCTAGAGATCCCTAATAGGAACCGGACCACCAAGTCCTTTTAATCCCTTTCGACTATGAAACCAATTTTGCAAGTCGAATTCCTTAAACTGATGTGGTTAAACATAGTTTTTTAGGCATGGATCACCTTAAAGTTCATCACACAATCTAGTAAAAAATTACAGAGATTATGTTATGTCTCATATACGAAGTTCAAAAGATAAATGTTATAGTTCGTATTCTCATATACCAAAGTTGTAATACAACTTGTATATTCTTCCTTGACACTTTGATTATAATGTAATAATCAAGTCACCAATATTAGAGATTCATATATATATAATCACATGTTATGTTTTCAATATAACTGACTTGAAAGCAACATAGATAGAAACGAAAACAAGTCAAGTCTTGTATCACTAATCTCGAACAGAAGGATAATGCGTTCTTTAATGTCGATACGTCTTCAGGTTCTTCAGAGTAACAAGAGTTTGTCTCAACATTTGTAGACTTTCTAGTCTGACCTAACAAAGTTGAATTTAGAAATTATACCAAGCGACTCAATTTTTAGAACTAAAGTATGACAACCAAACGTGATATAATGCTTGGTGGGTTCAACCAAGCAATGATCTAACAACTTAAATCAATATGTGTTCAATCAAGACTAGATCCAAGATTTTTCTACAAGATTGTAGTTTCCTCGTTAACAAAAATTTATGGTGTTTGTGTTATTTCTTTTCCACAACATATCGTTTTATCTTTATAATTGAAATATCCCAGGTTGTACTTTTTAAACCTAGATAGTATTAAATAAACTGTAAAGAAACTACATGACTTCTTCTTGTTGAATTCATGTGTTGAAATATAGATTGCAAGACTTGTTTTTGTTGGAATTTGGTTCTTTCCGGTACACACTAGGTTTACATTATTATAACAATCTAATATACAATTTCATAACCAAGCATATATATTATACAAGGATTATCCATATAGGTTCTTGAATGAAATAATTTGTGATGTACTAGTTACCCTCTCCTTTTCAAGAAGAGAGATCAGAGAATTCAAAGTTTGCATAAGAATTGCTCTGAGAGTTATTGAGTAAGCTTGTTTAGCTTGGTGAATAAATGACATATTTATAATTGAATTCTCTGATATCAGGTCAGTGAAAATAAAGTTACTTTCCGTGAGGAGCACTCTTCCCTTCTTTTCAGGAATAACTAAGGAGAAACTAGGTTGTGTTTATCCTCATATTCCTTTCCACCGCCTTTACTCACTTTTGTTGTGGGAAATAAGCCAGATATTTTCCACGCGTATCGTAGACCGCCAGAAAAAAATCCTAACTAATATCCCCCCATTTGTATTAGCTTAGTCATCCTTTACGATGATGTGTTAGGAAGGGAAAAGTACCCTGTAGCAGACATTGACCTAATTAAAGGAATATTCCATAATTTTTGAGCATAACTAGGATGAGTCACGTTAGAGGAAAAAAATACCTTATAAAATAGAACTGTGTATAGAGTAGAGATTCTTGTGTGGTCGGTCACATATGTCATGTGGAGGCTGAATTCTTACCGGTGGGTCCTTTTGATGAGCATACATAGCTTAGGGATATTTATCCACATTTTTGGGCAAGGATGCGTGAATCCAACTCAATTTACTAGTCGTAAGCATGTTTGAGATTCTGTAAAAGATGTTTGTACTTGCACGAGACTCCTCAGATGAGCTGATTCTGCTCAAATCATCATAAGGCCGTATGAGGCTCACATGCCTAATAATATCTCTAGGAGACTATGGATCATTTGTCTTTGACCAACGTATCTCAATTGGGATGTGCTGGGAGTCAGTTACGATTTTGTCCATATTATGGAGCTGACATGACCAGTGTATCTAGAAATGATGTTCTAGGAGTCTGTCATAGGGCCTGAGGCAGAATAACCAATGTATTTCGCGAAGATATTTTATGAATTATTTAAGAGGCCATAGTAAGTCGAGACGGGTCCTAGATTAGACATGACCAGTTTTGTCTCACAGGATAAACTCGTAATCATTCTCTGAGCTAAAATAAGGTCGGGTCGTATTTACAGGAGATGGGGTATCTCCGATCATGCCCATAAGTCATCCGCTGACGTTGTACGAGGCTATAGAGCCTTCACGAATAATATGTCTCGTGGGGAAGCATGTTAGGAATCATGGTTGTAGGTGCTTTGTGGATTAAGGGATAAGTCTCTCTTGTGAGAGTTGAGTTTGATCATTGGATTCGTATTTTGAGACGATTGCCGAAACTAGAATTGAGTTTTTCTTTTGGCTAGGAGGGATAAAGTTAAGGCGGGACTTGTCTTTTGGCATTGAGGGCTGAGGCTAAGGTTGAACTTGTCTTTCGACGACGAGGGATAAACTTATCTTGAAAATCCTCTTTATGACAATATGCCTTGAACGTCATTGACTTTGGTTTTTTCGAATCTTAAAATTAACTTTTTCCCCCGGCTCGAATGTCGTGAAAATAACAAACCACACCCAGTTGTAAAATTATTGTAGTTTGTGTTAGAGCATTGCTCGGTCGAACTCGCATGCGTTGCCATCTCATTCATGTTTGTCAATATTAGTGATCAAAATTATAAGTCTTGATTACTAGCCTATTAGAGATAAGGTCTTGGATTAGGATAGAAAGTGTAGTTGAGCTCAACACTCCATGGAAATCATCATACAAGATGAAGGAATACTCAAGGAACTAGTGGATCTTCATCGACTAAAAGGTATGTGGAGACTTGAACTTATCTGTCACTCAAAAGTCTATTTACTCTATCTCCTACTCTTGAAACAAAAGTCGTTTTGATATATAGAATTTCATTATACACATTTTCTATTTCGACCCGAGTTTATCTCTCCTATCTATTTCTCGAAATGTGTGTTGGTAATATTTCGCTTTAGCCGAATTCATCTTTACCAAGTGTCGAAAGTCATGTTATGTTTCAATCACTTTGAAAATTTCTCTAACGAAAAATGGTTTGTGAATAACGGCTATATAACGTTCTCTGAGAATGTTTCAATGATTGAAATGAGAGTTTAGATTACATAACCATTGGTGGGTATAAGCATTATTGTGGAAACACATATATGCATAAGTCCTATTCCTTGAACCAAAGTTTGCTAAACTTTGTTGATCAAGTGAAGTTAGAAGTGGCGTGAGCCAAGTCCGCGAACTTGCGGAACTTCTCGGCCTGAGATTTTCTGAACTTGAGCAGGTTATATCTAAAGTCGGTTGTTCTTTAACTAATGTTTAAATAAACTAAGGAATTCTTTTGCAAACCGTGGCTATAAAGTTCATGAACCGATTCGAGTGAATCAAACCGATTTTGCTTCAATTGTGTCTTGTGTAGTTACATAAGATTTCCTTGTAATTGAACAACTCTCTAACTAGTTCATTTGAGTCATTTGAACTAGTTATGGTGAAGAAGAATAAGGTTGATATGAGAATAATCATATGGCTAACCATTTGGTTGACTTGTTGAACCAACAAATGTTAATGTTTGGGTACGGTTCATAAACCCAAAATTGGACATTTCATTTGTGTGTGACAAGCTAAGTTTTCGATCTAACGGTTGAGAAATATTAGCTTGAATATAATCAGATCTTCATCTAACGGTGAATATTGAATGCTTTGTTACTAATCTAATATTGATTGCAAACCCTGATTTGAAAGTGTATATAAGGGAGAACTCTAACAACTGGGAAACCTAATCCCCACACATTCTGTGTGATACTAGTTGTGCTAAGCTAGAGTCGATTCTCCTTTAACCTTTGGTTTCTTCTTCTAAACCAGGTTAACGACTTAAAGACTTCATTGGGATTGTGAAGCCAGAGCGATACTACTTTTATCGTAGTTGTGTGATCTGATCTTGCCCTTTCTATCGTACGAGTACAATTGTAATAATTGGCTTGAGATTTCTATTTCCGATGGGAAAGATAAAAAGTAATCACAAACAAACTTCGTCTCATCGTTTGTGATTCCACAATATCTTTTTTCGCTGCGTCGATTAAGATTATTGTGAGGTGATCAATAATACTAGGATGTTCTTCGAGAATATAAGATCGGTTTATTGATTGGTTCTTGTTCACCTTGATTTATCAAAAGTCGGAACAAAACTCGTAGGTATATTCGTGGGAGACGAATTTATCTATTATCGTAGACTTTTCTGTGTGATACAGATTTTTTTATTAAAGTCTTTGACTTTGGGTCGAAGCAACTCTTAGTTGTGTGTGAGATCAGCTAAGGGAATCAAGTGTACAGTATCCTGCTGGGATCAGAGGCGTAGGAGCATAATTGTACCTTGGATCAGTTTGAGATTGATTGGGGTTCAACTACAGTACAGACCGAAGTTAATTTGGAGTAGGCTAGTGTCTGTAGCGGCTTAGTACAATGTGTGTTCAACCAGGACTAGGTCCCGGGGTTTTTCTGCATTTGCGGTTTCCTCGTTAACAAAGTTCTGGTGTCTGCGTTATTTCCATTCCGCATTATATTTGTTTATATAATTTAAATAATACAGGTTGTGCATTGTTCAATCAATTAGAATATCCGACCTTTTGGTTGTTGATTTAAATTGATTGACACTTGGGTATTGGTCTTTGGCACCATCCAAGTTATCTCTCTTTGATAAAGACTCGCAGATTTCTATTTGCTTGAGTAAAGATCAAATCGAGAGATTGAGATATAAACTCTATGATATACTTTTCATTGATTGAGTCTAACTGTCTAGTTGATTCTCGTAAAAGTATATTGGAGTTTGTCCATACAGATTGCTAAGCGAAATATTGGGTGTGGTTGTTAGACCCCCACTTTTTCAATTGGTAACAGAGCAGGGAAACACATTTAAGACCTTACAAGTCTGTGTTTGTAGCGATATGACTCTATAGACAGAGGTGCTATCTCTATTAACGTACCGCCAGTCTTCGATAGCTCTAATTACTTATGGTGGAAAATTGTAATGCGAGCTTTTCTTCAAGCGCGTGATTTTCAATCATGGGTATATGTTTCTAATGGCTATGATCCTCCTGTTGTGGCAGTTGGAGATGTAAACGTTCCCAAACCTATTGGTGAATACAGCCCTGCTGAGATACTTGCTGCAAAGAAAAATTCCGACGGTTTAAATGCGATCATATATGACATTACCCCAAATCTTCAACACCATGTGACTAATTGCACTAAGTCGCAAGATGCTTGGGATATCTTGGAGACCGTATTCGAAGCTCCAGTGAAAAGGAAGCTAGGCTTCAAAACCTTAATTCCGATTGGGAAAACCTTCGTATGGAAGATGAAGAAACATTTGATGAGTTTAATCACAAAGTGTCTGAAATTGTTAATGCATCTTTTGCATTGGGTAAGACTATTCCTGAAAAGGACATTGTGATGAAAATTCTCAGATCACTGCCATCTAGATACGATTCTAAAGAGCATGCCATCGTTGAGGGAAATAACCTTGATAATCTTTCAAGAAATACGCTGGTTGGGAAACTTAAGATCTTTGATCACAAACATTCATCCAAAACCAAGGATGTTGCGTTCAAAGCACACAAGGACACTAAATTACTTGATAAGAGTAAAAAAGTGTATATCTCTGAAGATGATCACTCTGAGACATATTCATCAGATGAAGATCTTGACAAGTCAGTCTCGATGATCACAAGACAGTTTAGGGATCTTCTGTTGAATAGAAGTAAACGGTTCTCCAGAGATAAGCCTAAGGCATCCGTTAAACCTCATAATCATATTCCTCCTAAAAACAGGGAAATAGATGAGACTCATGATGAGGATATGCCTCAGTGCTATAAGTGTAAAGGATTTGGTCATTTTGCAAACGAGTGTCCAAATCGTAGAAAATACGCTGGGAACAAAGGTCTTGCGGAAACTCTTGATGAAATGTCTGACAACTATGATTCTAATGAAGACGAGAAATCAAGTGTTGCACTTATTGGTGAAAATATTTATTTTGATAATTGTAGCAATACATACATCAATCTTGATATTCTTTCAGAAGAGAACCCAACTAATCTGGAAGAAAAAATTGACCAAATTCTTGGAAACTCTATTGGTAATATTTCAGGTTCCAACATGTGTCTAGCTGCGTGCACATATCAGAAGCCTGAATTTTATCCTAGTTTGACGTGCTCGTATTGTTCTTTAAAGGTTCATGAACTTTCAAGGTGTTACAAGTACAAACACCAGTTGAGGCACGTTAGCAAACTTCAACGAAGAGCAAATCATTTAGCAAGGAAGCTTAAACTTGCTCAGAAGACCGCTGAGGTATGTAGGATCTTATCTTCGTCTAAGAAGTTAGTTTCCAAGAACAAACCAAGACCATTAGAGGAGAAGGTATAGTCAAATAGGTTTGATATGTAGAAATCTGAAGATTCCTCTCAAAAGGAAAATGGTGGACAAATTGTTGTTCACCGCAACACAACCTAATTGTGTTGTTTTTGAAATCTTGTCTCATGTGCCTGATCAAAAGAGACAATGATTTTGTACCTCTCAGGCTTTAAGAAAAGTTTTTCGTTCTTTTTCTTAGTTTTTTTGTTCTGTCCTGTCTATCAACAAAGGAGGGTTATTATCGACAATTCGACTCTTTATAGGGTTGTGAGTTGGACGTGTACGAACCTGTTTAAAGGTTTCGAAACCCTACATTCCTTTTTCCTTCCTCAAAAACTCTTTTTATCTCAAGACTACTTGTTGAGTTCAATTTGTGATTTCCTCTCACAAACCCATATGTTATGGATACTCCAAGCATGATGTCTTCTGATGGAAAAGATGTTAATGTGATTGTTAATGTTAGAGCATAGCTCGGTCGACCTCGCATGCGTTCCTATATCAAGCATGTTTGTCAATGTTAGTGATGAAAACTATGAGTCTTGATTTCTAGTCTATTATAGCTAAGTCTCGGACTAGGATAGAAAAGTGTAGTTGAGCTCAAGGACTTCATGGCGATTCATCATACAACGACGAAGATATACTCAAGGAACCGTGGAACTTCATCAACAAAAAAGGTATGTGGAGACTTGAACTTATCTGTCACTCAAAAGTCTATATATTCTATCTCCTACTTCTTATGAGACAAAAAGTCGTATGTTATATAGACTGGATCATACACATTTGACATTTCGAGCTGAGTATTCACTACTTATCTTTTTCTCGAAATCGTGTGTTGGTAAAGCGTTTCGCTTTGATCAAGTTTATCTTCACCTAGTGACGAAAGTCATGAAAAGTTTCAATTACTTTGAGAATTGCTCTGACGTGAAACAGTCTATGAATGACGGCTATATAACGTCCTCTTAGAATGTCTCATTGATTGGAATGAGAGTTTAAATTACATAACCATGTATTCCTTAATCCGAAGTTTTCAAACTTTGTTGATTGAGAGAAACCGGAGGAGATGGCTTTGCCAAGTCCGCGAACTCAGTTTGCGAACTCGGTCCGAGAACTGACGGAAGTTCTCTTGCCGAGAATTTCTGCTGGGATTTTCCAAAAACTTGTTTGCGTGTTTAGCCCGCGAACCTAGTCCGCGAAATGGCGGAAGTCTCTTTTCCGAGATTGTTGCTGAGTTTGGAAAACTCTGTCGGTTGCCTTAAGTCCGCGAACTTGTTTGTGAGCTTAAGTGGATATGATCTAAAGATTTGCTCTGAACGTGAAACTTAAATTACTAAGGAGTATTTTATGCAAACCGTGGCTATAAAGTTCATGAGCCGATTCATCGAATCTAATCATCTTTGTTTCAATTGTGTCTTGTGTAGTTACATAAGATCTCATAGCAATTGAAAAACTCTCTAACTAGTTCATCTGAGTCAATTGAACTAGTTATGGTGAAGAAGAACTAGGTTAATATGAATTGCTCATATGGTTAACCGTTTGGGTTACAAGGTTACAACTTCTCATGTCACACCTCTTCTGACTCCTCTCTGTCGTGAAAACAAGAAATTGAGAAGATGTTACGCAAGTGTTTATTTTTCGAATCGTTTTACCGAATCGATCGTCAAGGATTCTGAGGAAAACCTACGTATGAATTCACTTGAATGTGATAATCTTTATCAAAAGTACTTTTTGTTGGAAGAGAAACTTGTAGAATCTGAAGCAAGGTTTATCTCCCAACAAACAAGTTTTGACGACAGAGAAAGCGCTTATCTCACTCAAGAAAAACGCCTTAAGGCTGATTTAGCTGTTGCTCTTGATAAAATCAAGATGTTGGAAGATGACTTGAAAAAGTTCAATACTAGTTCAAGCAAATTAACCACTATGCTAGGAGCAAGTAAAAATCATCGTGATACACGAGGATTGGGCTATAAGGGAATAGATGCTCCAAGTACTAGCAAAGAGGTAAAATTTGTCAAGGCTAGTGATTCTTCTCAACAAAAGGTTTCCACTGATGGAAAAAGTGAAATACCTTCTCCGGCAGTTAAGCTTCAAAAGAGAAAAGTTTATCAACCTCCAAAGTTTCCACACACGGATCGAGGTAAGAACATTCCTTATGTTTGCCACTATTGCGGAAATAAAGGTCACCTGGAAAGGAGATGTCATTTCCGTATAAGGAATGAGAAACTTCATGATGTTCTTGTTTGGTCATCACAAGAAGTTGTGAAACCAAGATCATACGTTAAGACTGATCCTCTTAACGTTACAGGTTGTAATTGTCCAACCTTTAGGCAAATGAATCAGTGCTGTGATATACCTTGATTTTCCTATAAACATCGTACGAATCCTTTTCATAATCGTAATGGTTATCAAAAGGATAACTTCGTAAAGACGAAGACAACATCCGATGCTCCCAATTGGAGAAAGACTAACTTGCAAAAGAATAGTTAATCCAATTCTCTTCCAAGAATTCTAGAAGAGAGTGATGGGAAGAAGGTTCTGACTGTTCCTAAACGCACTCAGAAGTGGATACCGTAGAAAGACAATGATGTTTTGAGTGTGAAAAGGAATGATCTTCCAGAAAACTCCATGACTATGGAAAAGGCAGTATCCATGATGTTGGAACTTAACAAGTTTTTTGGAAAAATGGAATTGAATGTGAAAGGTTCTAAAAGTGATCTCTTTCATGATAATCCAAAGGTCACTTCTGGTGATCAAGGATTTGTTCCCCCCAACGCAACTTGATTGTATTGGAAGTGCATCCTCACCAAGGAATGCCCTGCTTTGTATACGGTGAGGGAAGCACAAGAATTGGGGCACACAGATTATGTTCGGTAAGGAGGTAGAATTCGACTGGATTCATCTAAAAAGGTATGTCTATAAACTTGAGCAAGATTTGTACTTTTATTTGCTTAGAATACTTATAATAATATTTCTTATCGTTCATTTCTACCTAACTTGATATGTGTTTAAGGTTCTTAAATGTTTAGGTTTGAAAATAATAGTTCGGGATGTTTGGACTACATGGTACACATACCAAGTATGCATAACAGCATTCAAAATCAAAATCCAGAGGTTTAAGTTCGCAAACCCGTATGCATACTTGACGTCGATATTCGTTGAACTTGTTTTGGCCGTAACTTCTTCGTCCGGACTCGAATTTACCTCATTCATTTTGCATTGTCTTCCTTATTGAATTCCCTTCAAAATTGAGATGATAATTGTTGAATTTGGATGAGTTAATATTGGTATTTGTCCTGTCTCTTGTTTTTTAGTGTTTACTCCGTTTCGTTGCACTTGTTCTATTCTCTTGGACTTGGGCACTGTAATTCTTAGAGAAATCCTATTCTAAGCTAATTTTTGGCTGTTACAAGAGTGATGTTGGTGAATCACAAAGAAGGAAGTTCGAGAATGGGTAGTAGTTCACATTGTTATATATTCTTGAGTGTTCACAATCATCTCATGTGAACTATGGTGCATAGTCGCCAATGACTTTGTATGTTCTTCTTTGTTAAGGAAATCTTTTTATACGCTTTTGGTAACCACTCTTGGTATAAATCCGTGCGAAAAAGATTGATTCTACCTTCTAAGGGAAAAGATTGTTATTGCAGTATTAATATTTATGATTTTGTGATATTGCAATTGTTTATGGGATATGTATTGTTTGCATCCGTGAACTTGAAGGTCCCATATGTTGTCAAAAGTAAACTCGTTCATAAATTGATATTCGTATTGATGAAAGGACGAATGGACTTTTGACAAATACAAAAGTTATGCTTATGCAGTCATTTATTTGATGGAAGATAGGATGAAATCTTTTGTTTGACAAGGATAAAGTCTATTATGTCGTTATGCAAATAGTGATGGAAAATAGAATAGATCCTTGTATGTTATCCATGATATTGATCTTCATTGATCCATTTTGTTATGTTTTACCGTGAAGGCTCCATTGTGTATCTTATGTTGAGCACCTTACAACTATGTTGATTAATATTGGCCTTGTTGGTTGTTCCATAAGATGCTATATGTTGAGCATTATGAACTAAATTAACCATCTTGGTTGGTTATTTAGTTATTTGCTCCGAAAGCCTTCTTTTGTTGAGCAAAACTTTTGACAATTAAATTGATTAACTTCGTGATTAGTTTGGTTGTTTGTATTCCAATTAGATTAATTATGGGTTCTCTTGTAATTAGTCTAGTTGAGTTTTCATATATTCCACAAGTTCTTGTATTGAGTATATGAACGGCTATACTAACTATGTTCTATTAGTTGATGTAGTCGTATATTCCGTAAGGTTTTCCTTATGTTGAGTATGTGAACGATTAAGTTAGTCATATCCGTATGATTACCTTAGTCATAGCTCCATAAGTTTACTTATGTTGAGCACAATCAATTAAATTGATCACTTTTGTGGTTTGATTTAGTTGCGTATTCCGATTAAATTAATCATGGGTTTACTTGTGATTAATTTGGTTGAGTTTTGGATATAGAAAATCATTTCCATGGTTTTTGGTGTCCAATTAAAAAATCCTTCTTTTTTTTCGAAATTAAGGTCGCTCTTGTTGTTCTTTCGGAAATGACATAAAATGGGGGAGAGTTCCTTTGAACTTGTGCTTAATGGTAATATCTTGCGGGGTGTGCGGCTGTGGAATTTTATAGGGGTTATCTTGTATCTTAAACCTCCTTGATGAATGCATTTAGCTTCGGCTTTATGATTGCATCTAAATTAAGTTGGTATGTATGTTTTCTTTTAGTCTATGAAATGTCTCTTGTGGAAATTTCATTATGATCCCGTTCTTTTACCTTTGCCAATTTTATTGACAAAAAGGGGGAGAAATAATGTAGTTCACACTACAAATACATATGGTTTTCGGATTATTGTGTAAGGGGGAGTGGTTTCCATAATCGATATGGAGTATTGACTAAGGGGGAGTGATACATATCACCATAATATTGTTGTTAAAGTCGTGATGCAATTGGACTTTGATGTTACATAATGATATTATGAAACTGTATAATAATGATCGAGAATCTCGATTTCTCTCATTGTTATAGCTACGGATCTTCAACAACGGTGGTGCTAAACTTATAACCTTTGGGATCATTGGAGTACTTGGAAGGACGAAGATTTCAAGGAACGTTGAAGATTAGACTATGGAATAGGAGCCACTAAAGTTTATCTTTTTTGTATTCCATATGTATTATTAGTTTTGTCAATAAAATTGACAAAGGGGGAGATTTTTAGAGCATAGCTCGGTCGATCTCGCATGCGTTGCTATATCAAGCATGTTTGTCAATGTTAGTGATGAAAACTATGAGTCTTGATTTCTAGTCTATTACAGCTAAGTCTCGGACTAGGATAGAAAAGTGTAGTTGAGCTCAAGGACTTCATGGAGATTCATCATACAACGACGAAGATCTACGAAAGGAACCGTGGAACTTCATCAACAAAACGTTATGTGGAGACTTGAACTTATATATCACTCAAAAGTCTATCTATTCTATCTCCTACTTCTTATGAGACAAAAAGTCGTATGATATATAGACTGGATCATACACATTTGACATTTCAAGCTGAGTATTCATTACTTATCTTTTTCTCGAAATCGTGTGTTGGTAAAGCGCTTCGCTTTGATCAAGTTTATCTTCACCTAGTGACGAAAGTCATGAAAAGTTTCAATTACTTTGAGAATTGCTCTGACGTGAAACAGTCTATGAATGACGGCTATATAACGTCCTCTTAGAATGTCTCAATGATTGGAATGAGAGTTTAGATTACATAACCATGTATTCCTTAATCCGAAGTTTTCGAACTTTTTTGATTGAGAGAAACCAGAGGAATTGGCTTTGCCAAGTCCGCGAACTCATTTTGCGAACTCAGTCCGCGAACTGACGGAAGTTCTCTTGCCGAGAATTTCTGCCGGGATTTTCGAAAAAATCGTTTGCGTGTTTAGTCCGCGAACTGGCGGAAGTCTCTTTACCGAGATTTTTTGCTGAGTTTGGAAAACTCTGCCGGTTGCCTTAAGTCCGCGAACTTGTTTGTGAGCTTAAGTGGTTATGATCTAAAGATGTGCTCTGAACATGAAACTTAAATTACTAAGGAATTCTTTATGCAAACCGCGGCTATAAAGTTCATGAGCCGATTCATCGAATCGAATCATCTTTGTTTCAATTGTGTCTTGTGTAGTTACATAAGATCTCATAGCAATTGAACAACTCTCTAACTAGTTCATTTGAGTCAATTGAACTACTTATGGTGAAGAAGAACTAGGTTAATATGAATTGCTCATATGGTTAACCTTTTGGGTTACTATATTGAACTAACATACAAGTACACGTTTAGGCATGGTTTTCACAAACCTAGTAAATGTCTACCTAAGTGTGTGTGACAAGCTGATTTTTCGATCTAACGGTTGAAAAATATTAGCTTGAATCTAAATCAGGTTTTCATCTAACGGTGAATATGGATTGCTTTGTAACTAAAGGAAAACCCTAATTTGAAGGCTATATAAAGGAGACATATAGAATTGTGCAAAACTATTCCCCACATGTCTGTGTGATACTAGTGCGCTCGCTAGAGTCGATTCTCCTTTAACCTTTGGTTTTCTTCTCTAAAACCAGGTTAACGACTTAAAGACTTCATTGGGATTGTGAAGCCAGACCGATACTACTTTTATCGTAGTTGTGTGATCTGATCTTGCATCTTCTATCGTACGAGTACAATCTTTGATTGGCTTGAGATCGTGAGAGTTCTCCGATAGGCAAGATAAAGAAGTCACAAACATCTTCGTCTCACTGTTTGTGATTCCTCGACAAACCGCTTGTGTATTCAAGAAGGATTGTTGAGAGGTGATTGATTAATCTAGGCTGTTCTTTGGGAATATAAGACCGGATTATCAATTGGTTCCTGTTCACCTTGATTTTATATCTTAAGACGGAACAAAACCTAGGGTTTTTCTGTGGGAGACAGATTTATCCTTTGATAGACTTTTCCTGTGTGAGACAGATTTGTTTATTATCAAGTCTGCGATTTTGGGTTGCAGCAACGCTTAGTTGTGGATGAGATCAACTAAGGGAATCAAGTACGCAGTATCCTGCTGGGATCAGAGGCATAGGAGTACAACTGTACCTTGAATCGGTGGGAGACTGATTGGGGTTCAACTATAGTCCAGTCCGAAGTTAGCTTGGAGTAGGCTAGTTTCTGTAGCGGATTAATACAGTGTCTATTTAATCTGGACTAGGTTCCGGGGTTTTTCTGCATTTGCGGTTTCCTCATTAACAAAACTTCTGATGTCTGTGTTATTTCTTTTCCGCATTATATTTTTTATATAATTGAAATAATACAGGTTGTGCGTTAAAGATCATCAATTGAAAATCCAACCTTTGGTTGTTGATTGATACTGATTGATCCTTGGACATTGGTCTTTGGTACCGTCCAAGTTATCTCTCTTTGATAAAGACTCGAAGATTTCCATTTGCTTGAGTAAAGATCAAATCGAGAGATTGAGATATAAACTCTTTGATATATCTTTTTATTGATTGAGTCTAACTGTCTAGTTGATTCTCATAAAAAGTATATTGGAGTTTGTCCATACAGATTGTTAAGCAAAATATTGGGTGGTGTTGTTAGACCCCCGCTTTTTCAGTTAAGCCATCAATCATGAAGGAAAAAGAAAAATCTCCGTTATCTCCTACCTTGAAAAGAAAAAGAAGGAATGTGAGGAAGCCAAGAGCCATTCCTTCAAACTCTCAGAAGTTTTATGGTGTTCTTGAAGAGTTGAAGGAGATGCGAAAGGAGATTCAACAAATAAAGTCTTTTGTGTATAAGACTCATGAGATTCAGAAGGCCCTGGTTCGACAACATCAGCCGAGAAGGTTTATTGATATAAACTCCTATCTTAATGAACCTTATGTCCCAATGGTTGTTGACGACAAGGAGTTCGGGGACGATAAAGAATTCTTCAAAGGTTTTATTACCTAGTTAATCTTCTATTTTCTGTTTTTATTATAAGAATAACTAGAGTTTGGAATAGCCATTATTGTGATTACACATAGCTATGTCCAACGTTTTCATCTTCATGTTTTTTGGTTTAAATTCTAAACTTGTTTGGAAGATTATTTTTTGCAGTATTAATATTTATGGTTTTATATATTGCAATATTGTTATGGGATTTGTGTGTTTACGTTCGTGAACTTTTCCGTCCCATATCTTGTCAAAAGTAAAGTCGTTCATGAATTGATATGCATGTATTGATGAAAGAATGAATGGACTTTTGAAAAATACAAAAGTTAAGCCTATATTGTCAATTATTGATGGAAGATAGGTTAAAATCTTTTGTTTGCAAGGATTATGTCTATTAAATGTCGTTATACAAATAGTGATGGAAAATAGAATGAATCCTTGTATATTCCGCAGTAATTGATCTTCCCTGATCCATATTTTATGTATTACTGTGTGGCTCCGTAATATGTCTTATGTTGAGCACGAAACAACCAAGTTGATTATTTTTATGATTAGCCTTGTTGTTGTTCCGTAAGGTACTTTATGTTGAGCATTTTGAACTAAATTAATCGTCTTGTTTGGTTATTTAGTTATGACTCCATAAGTCTTCTTATATTTGAGCGTTCATGACTGGGTTGATTGTTTTCATGATTAACTTAGGCATTGCTCCATAGACTCTCTTATGTGAGTATGACCAATTAAATTGATTATTTTTGTTATTAGTTTGATTGTTTATTTCGATTAGATTAATTATGGGTTTACTTGTGATTAATCTAACTGAGCGCTCTTAAATCTCCATAAGTTTACTTGTGTTGAGCATTTTAGGTTAAATTAATCATGAACTTCTTGTGGTTAATTTAATATTTTGGATTCAAATTCATACTTGTATGTGATTTTTTATGTCCAAAGAAATCCTTCTTTTCTCTTTCGAAATTAAGGTCGTTCTTGTTGTTCCCTTGGGAATGACATTTTATGGGGAGAGTTCTTTTTGAACTTGCGCTTAATTGCCAAATCTTTGTGGGGAGTGCGGATGTGGAATATTATAGGGGTTATCTTGTATCTTTAAACTCCTTGATGAATGCATTTAGCTTCGGCTTTATGATTTCATCTAAATAAGATGATGTGTGTTCTTTCTTTTGGTCATGAAATGTCTCTTTCGATAATTTCATTAGGATCACGTTCTTGTACCTTTGCCAATTTTATTGACAAAAAGGGGGAGAATAAATATGTAGTTCACACTACAAATACATATGGTTTTCGGATCATTATATAAGGGGGAGTGGTTTCCATGTGAGATGGAGTATTGACTAAGGGGGAGTGATACATATCACCATAGTATTGTTGTTGAAGTTGTGATACAATTGAACTTTGACGCTTTATAATGATACTATGACACTGTATAACAATGATTGAGAACTATTGTTTTCTTGTTGTTATAGCTAAGGATTTTCAAAAACGATGATGCTAAACTTACAACCTTTGGGATCATTGGAGTACTTGGAAGTGACGAAGATTTCGAGTAATGTTGAAGATTAGGCATGTGGAATAGGAGCTACAAAAGTTAATTTATTTATTTTTTGTATTCCATATGTATTGATAGTTTTGCCATTAAAATTGACAAAGGGGGAGATTGTTAGAGCATTGCTCGGTCGAACTCGCATGCGTTGCTATCTCAAGCATGTTTTTCAATATTAGTGATCAAGACTATAAGTCTTGATTACTAGCCTATTGGAGCTAAGGTCTTGGATTAGGATAGAAAGTGTAGTTGAGCTCAAGACTCCGTGGCAATCATCATACAAGACGAAGGACTACTCAAGGAACTGATGGATCTTCATCGACTAAAAGGTATGTGGATATTTGAACTTATCTGTCACTCAAAAGTCTATTTACTCTATCTCCTACTCTTGAGACAAAAGTCGTTCTGATATATAGACTTTCATTATACACATTTGCTATTTCGAGCCAAGTTTATCTCTCCTATCTATTTCTCGAAATGTGTGTTGGTAAGCTTTCGCTTTAGCCGAATTCATCTTTACCAAGTGACGAAAGTCATGTTATGATTCAATCACTTTGAAAATTGCTCTGACGAAAAATGGTCTGTGAATAACGGCTATATAACGTTTTCTGAGAATGTTTCAATAATTGAAATGAGAGTTTAGATTACATAACCATTGGTGGATATAAGCATTGTTGTGGAAATACATATACACATAAGTCCTATTACTTGAACCAAAGTTTGCTAAACTTTGTTGATCAAGTGAAGTTGGAACGTGAGCCAAGTCCGCAAACTTGCAGAACTTCTCGGCCCGAGATTTTCTGCTGGAGTTTGTGTACTCCTTCCATGAACTTAAGTCCGCAAACCCAGTCCGCGAACTTGATCAGGTTATATCTAAAGTCGGTTGTTCTTGAACTAATGTATAAATAAACTAAGGAATGCTTTTGCAAACCGTGTCTATAAAGTTCATGAACCGATTCGAGTGAATCAAACCGATTTTGCTTCAATTGTGTCTTGTGTAGTTACATAAGATTTCCTTGCAATTGAAAAACTCTCTAACTAGTTCATTTGAGTCATTTGAACTAGTTATGGTGAAGAAGAATAAGGTTGATATGAGAGTAATCATATGGCTAACCATTTGGTTGACATGTTGAACCAACAAATGTTAATGTTTGGGTACGGTTCATAAACCCAAAATTGGACATTTCATTTGTGTGTGACAAGCTAAGTTTTTGATCTAACGGTTGAGAAATATTAGCTTTAATCTAATCAGGTCTTCATCTAACGGTGAATATTGAATGCTTTGTTACTAAGCTAACATTGATTGCAAACCTTGATTTGAAAGTGTACATAAGGGAGAACTCTAACAACCGGGAAACCTAATCCCAACACATTCTGTGTGATACTAGTTGTGCTAAGATAGAGTCGATTCTCCTTTAACCTTTGGTTTCTTCTTCTAAACCAGGTTAACAACTTAAATACTTCATTGGGATTGTGAAGCCAGACCGATACTACTTTTATCGTAGTTGTGTGATTTGATCTTACTGTTTCTATCGTACGAGTAAAATTGTAATAATTGGCTTGAGATTTCTATCTCCGATAGGCAAGATAAAAAATAATCACTGATAGGTGTCTAAAACGCCTAATTTTATATCTAGTATTTATGCTTTCTTTGCTATTTTTCGTGTGAATTATGTATCTTATATTTTTTTTTGTGTGTTATAGGTACTTTGGAGTCATTATGAGCAAAAGAAGTAGAAAACATCCATTTGGAGCCAGCTAAAGGTATGCAGCGAAGGAGGTGAACAAGAAGGCGAATAGGCTGTCAGTTATCTGAAACTGACATGCCAAGTAATTTCAGGTGGCCCTTATTGTAATACTGGGTGTCAATAACAGGCCCAGTTCACTTCTTAGCTCGAGAAGAAATCAGTCTCCCCAAACCTTCTCTTTCCCCTTTTCCATTTTTGTGCAGCTGCCGATTCAGGGTTGTTGATATTCATAGGGATGAGGTCAAATTCAAGACAAATTCCAGACTAAGAAGAGGAGATGGAAGATGGTGTAGAAAGTTAAAGAGAATTGGTGACAATTAAAGTGGGATTTGATGTTTACTGCTTCTTGAAGAATGAAGGAGATCTGAAGTTGAAATGGGTTTTTGGTCATGAATTAGAAGCTGGGTCTGCGAATAGAATGGGTTCAGAAGATGATTTACAAGGAGTTGTTGCCGTTAATTGGTGGATTCTTTTGCAGACATAATGGATTTGATCCAGGAAGTGGTGAAATTAGGGATGAAATATGATGAATTAGAGAAGAAGCTGTTTCGAGATAAGGGTTTGAGTTGGTTTGAATTTGGTAGCTGGATTTGATGAGTTCTCGAGTTCAACAGAGACACGGAGAGGAGCTGCTGCTGGTGACTCTTGAGTGCGGGTTAAGATGTTGGTGGCAGAATGAATGACAGTTGCAGCTGAACTGGAAGCTCATATGAAGGAATTGGTTTGGAGCATGCCTGTGACAGAATGGTAGTATTGCAGGATAGATGACACTGTTGCTACAGAGAATGTGCAAGGATAGTGCTGGAAAGGTATTGCAGTTAAGATGAAAGTTGGAAAAGGTGGTGAGATGGCTTGAACTGTGTTGAATGAGTGCAACTGTGCACGTGACGGAAGAGATGATGATTGTCTGATGTTGTGACTGGTTGTGAGTTGCAGGCTGAGTAACTGGTGCTGGTATTTGAGGCAGTGGTTGCAGGTGATGGGAGGTTGAAGAATGGATCTGGGGATGGATGCAACGGCACTGCGATGCAGGTGTCGGATCTGTAATGGGTACAGAAGTGGCAGGAAGAAATGGTGGTTGGTGTTTGAATCCAGGGACTTGTTTGAGGTGAAACTGGTACTGCAGTGAAATGGGAATGAGCTTAAGGTAATGGTGTTTGAGATGTAATAGAATAATGAGTTGCAGTAACAGTAAGGCACTAGTCTGGTAGCTTTTGTTGCCAGGCAGAGAGAGATGGGTAGGTAGAAGTGGAATTGAAGAAGATGCAGTTGAGCGTCCGAGATGCTGCGAGGAATGTGTTGCCAGGGTTTTGAATTCGGAGATTGAATGGGTCTTGTGGATGAGTCAGGTGAAGTATTGGCTGGTTTCTATGAGGAATAGCAGGCTAAAGCTGCAGTTGCATAGTTGCAGGAACAAGGCTAGAGGCCTTGTTGCAGTTGAGAATGGCAGCTGAGCTGCAAGTGCTGGTTGCAGTGCAACTGGTGCTGGTGGGTTAAATTGCAGGTTTAGTAGATGGACCAGCAGGCATGGGTGTACAAGGAAAGATTGAAGTTGCAGTTCAAGTTGTTAGTGGTTCAGGTGGTATTTTAGATGGGCACTTCTGATTGTTAAGTGGTGTACTGGGATGTATGGCTGGTACAGGGTAGTGCAGCTGCCACTGAGAAGGATGGAGTTGCAGGTGGTGGATGTAGCTCAAGATGCAGGACAGATTAGTCTGCAAGAATTGGTTGGTGCAGTAATGGGTAGGTGTTGCAGCTACAACAAAGATGGAATTGGTTGAGAAGATGAATGAGATATTGCAGGTGGTGTTTTACTAGAGTTGATGCTGATTGAAGTTAGGAAGGAAGAACTGGAAAATGAGTTGAAGTCAGATTCAGCTAGGAGTTGCGGTTGGTGCTGCTGGAGCTACAGATGGTATGGCAGATGGAGCTATGTTGCAGGTGAAATGTTGGTGTTGAGTTGGCTGTGTAGTGATGCTATTGTTGAGCTGCAGGGATAAATGGAATTGCTGTTGTGTGAGATGAGAAGCTGCAGCTGGGTGCACATCTGTAGGTGCTGTTGCTGCTGGAGATTTCATGGGTTAATGTTGGAGCTGAAGCAAGGATTGCTGTGAAACGTTGGTACTAAGCTGGAGTGGAGCAACTTGTCATTTTCACAAGACTGACAGGCATAGCAAATTGATGGGCCTTCTGAGCTCTGTTTAAGACAGTCATAGCAAATTGATGGGCCTTCTGAGCTCTGTTTAAGACAGTCATTTTCACAAGACTGACAGGTTTTGGGGGAGACTTAAAAGGCAGAGAAACATATAAAAAGAAAACCTCTCCATGAGATCTTATTATCTTCTTCTTCACCTTTTGCCTAGGGTTTATGAAAACTCCTCTCTTTATTCTTGTTATGAACTCCATGAATATGAGCTACATTTTATTATTGGTTATGGATTAAATTGATTTCACCAAGCATGCTCCTTTTATTAATAAATTAGTTTTGTCTCACAATTATCGATATTGATTCACTATATATATCTCCTTGTATTTATTCACATCTAATGTTAGTTTAGGGTGTTTCATACGTAAAAGTGATGCATCTTGGATACAAGTAGCACAAATTTGGTTATTGCTTGTAGTGATATATCCTAGTAACCATATGTGAACCTTGACCTTTGTTAAATCGGATTAGTGTTTTTACACGTTCGATTGCTTTGATTGGACTGATTTGATTGAACTTAGTGCATCTAGGGAATTAAACTTGATTAGTGCTTTTACACGTTAGGTTGTTCTCTTAGGTAGAATTCATATTCGCATCTTTTAATGTGTTTGTTGATGACAATAGGAAATTAGCGGGATATTCTTGCGATCAAGGTATCCTAGGGCCTTTGATAATGAGAGATTAAGTATCAATTCTAGTTATTATGACAAGAGCATGTTAGTGAATGAAAACGAAATCCTTAACCAATACTTTCGCATACTTAATTTGATTTGTTTTATTTGTTTCTTTGCTTTTATATTTGTCTAGTTTATTAAAAATCAGAAAACCCCCCTTGTTACCTTTAGGAAACCGAAAATATATTGACAACCTAGTCTTCTCTGTGGGAACGATCCTTTCTTACCCTTGCTATATTATTTATTTTGAGTTGCGAGAAAGTAATATCATTTTTAACGCATACGACAGCGATCAATCACAAACAAACTTCGTCTCATCGTTTGTGATTCCACAATATCTTTTTTCGATGCGTCGATTAAGATTATTGTGAGGTGATCAATAATACTAGGCTGTTCTTCGGGAATATAAGACTGGTTTATTGATTGGTTCCTATTCACCTTGATTTATCAAAAGATGGAACAAAACTCGTAGGTATATTCGTGGGAGACGGATTTATCTATTATCGTAGACTTTTCTGTGTGATACAGATTTGTTTATTAAAGTCTTCGACTTTGGGTCGTAGAAACTCTTAGTTGTGGGTGAGATCAGCTAAGGGAAAAAAGTGCGCAGTATCCTGCTGGGATCAGAGGCGTAGGAGCATCACTGTACCTTGGATCAGTGTGAGATTGATTGGGGTTCAACTACAGTCCAGACCGAAGTTAGTTTGGAGTAGGCTAGTGTCGGTAGCGGCTTAATACAATATGTGTTCAATCTGGACTAGGTCCCGGGGTTTTTCTGCATTTGCGGTTTCCTCGTTAACAAAATTCTGGTGTCTGTGTTATTTTCATTCTGCATTATATTTGTTTATATAATTGAAATAATACAGGTTGTGCGTTGTTCAATCAATTAGAATATCCGACCTTTTTGGTCGTTGATTTAAATTGATTGACACTTGGATATTGGTCTTTGGCACCATCCAAGTTATCTCTCTTTGATAAAGACTCACAGATTTCTATTTTCTTGAGTAAAGATCAAATCGAGATATGGAGATATAAACTCTTTGATATACTTTTCATTGATTTAGTCTAACTGTCTAGTTGATTCTTATAAAAGTATATTGGAGTTTGTCCATACAGATTGCTAAGCGAAATATTGGGTGTGATTGTTAGACCCCCGCTTTTTCAGTTTGCCTTTGATACGAAATTTAGCATGAAATGAACATTTTACCCTTTGTCAAAATTTCGCCATCTATGCTAATATTAATTCAATATATACAACCTTTACACCCATCAAATATTTCTAATTTTATTTAATATGATTCTAGTACTGCAACCTTAGTTAATATCAATATTATAAACAAGATAAATACACCAAAAAAGAATAACTATTACTTAGCGTATGTGGATGTCCATTGGATTTTTAACACCGACACCCACGTCCAATCTATTAGTCTATAGACCGAATACCTAACCATCATAAGAAAACCTAGAAGGGCCGATTCGAACCCGCAATTTGAATCCTAATGCTCACCCCTAATTCAACAATTGCTAGTGGTATCCGAAAAATCCATAAAGGAATTGTATTGAATGATGAGGTTATTACGAAAAGGTTCCCATCTTACCTCAAAACGTTATTTTGGTGGTTATGTTCAAAATTATATGAGCCATTCGCTGTGCACTTTTAATTTAGTGGGGAAAATTGGCACTGACTCCAAAATATTTTTACGGTGTGGTTACTGCTGTAATTTGAATGACCATCTTAACCTTGCAAATCTAACTACCTACAACTACAGACGAAACATTCTTGATAAAATTTTGTTTGGTATAGGTAGAAAACGATGTACAATGCATGCATGCATGCGATAGTCCATCTGTTTTAAGTTATTTAACCAATGCATGTTCGTTTAAACCAAGTCGTACTCTATTTTACAACTTTCAAGTATTCTTGATAAAATCATTGATAGATCTTTTTCTTCTCATTTCCCGCCTCAGATGGATTTTTTTTTCGTGTTAGTCTTTAATAGGGCCTCATCATAATTGAAATGTATCAATAATCCAAGAACCGTACGATTTGTTGAATTTTTGTTCCAAATTACTAGTTTTTTTTTTACACAAAAAGGGTAGATATACTGAAAAAACTCAATTAACCACCAACATGGTGAGAATTACTAGCTAACAATAACAAAAGTTAATGTTACTTTTCAAATATAATTTTGTTCTCGAGTGAACTACATTATTGAGCATACTACATATTTTCATACGATGGGTTAAAAGCGGATTCCACTGAAGACTGTTTCCTCGTTGGGATCAATTTTAGTGTGAAAACCTGTTGAATTGGTCTTGAATCTTAATGCACTTTGTATGTTTTGCCGTGCCGAACTCTTTCTAAATTTCTGGCACAACATATGATATGATTCGTGCCTTGTCGGCACGTTTGACACCCATAATAGGCAAAATAGAGAGGTCCGACCCCAGGATTGGAAATTAATCACTCATCTTGGTACTATGCACCATGACTAACTCGCTGTGCTGATAAGGTTTGATTCATCAATACGTATGAACTATATTGCTTCACTTTTAAGCTATAATTTGGTGATAGGAAGGTGATAAATACAAATACCCAAGCCACTCACATCTTTGTAATACCAAACTCCAAGAAGATTTCAATTAACAAAATATAATTTGCATACGTTGTTGCTTTAACTTACAAAGTAAAGAAGAATATAACTTCATTTTGGTTAAGCATTTTAAAATCCGGAAAATGGGTCATTTGTCCAAATATTTTTAAATCACGGTTCAAATGGACGAGTAAAAAATTATTTGGGTGAAATGGCCAAAAAAAAAATAGTAAGGATGAAATTGGATTCATCCTAACTTAAATTTAAAAAATAGCAAGGATGAAACTGGATACATTCTCTGTAAATTAAAAATAAGAAAAAATATTTGAAAATGGACACGATGAAACTGGTTACATCCTGCCTATTTTTTACATTTTTGTCCATTTAAACAATATCAAAATCTAACTGTCCATTTAACCCAGAAATTAATGATTTTGGTCTTTTTAACCAATTTTGTGTTTAAAATCAATAGAAAGATGATTAACTCTATTCCTCAAGATGGTTTGTTACGTAGTGTGGCTGTTGTTTAATAGTATTAGGTTTTCTCGATCATGACATTTCTGAATATTCTATCCCAATGAATGTCCCTTTCCTTCATTTCAAATTCTTTTGATCAAGATTATTAACAGGGGTACTAAATTGTTTGGGGATATACCATATTACATATAGGACAAAACAATTATTTGTCTTTGGATTGGTACCCCAAGCAAATTGACACCCCATTAGCAGTCTTGCTTTTGATCGTGTACTTATTTATGTATGAGCATTTGTACACGTTGGTTAATTGCATATGGAAGACTACAATATAGTTTAGTAGTTGTATACTTATACCGATCAATAGTGAATATCTTCGGTCGTTATGTGTCTCTATTGGATGTCTCTACTTTCTTGTGCTTGAAAAAGAAAGATATTTCAAGTATTCTTGTTTGGCAAAGGTAGAAAACCATGTACAAATGCATGCATGCAATAGTCCATCTGTTTTAAGTCATTTAAGCAATGCGGCCTAGGCCTGTTCGTTGAAACCAAGCGGTACTCCATTTTACAACTATCCATAAAAAGTTAGACATCCTCAAAACTCAAACCTCTTGCAAAAGACAATTTGAAAGCAAAAGCCGTACCAATATTTATATTACCATCAAGCTAGGCTTATGGAAAATTTTTATTTTCTAGCTAAAGTCGTTTTTCTCATGTTTGGGATACCAGTGGTGAAGCCAGAAAATATTAACAAGGGGGACCAAAAATAATCTATGAAAATGTAAGGATTTTAGTGGACTTAATATTAGATATTCGATAAACTAAACACAAAATATAAAATACTAGTACAACCGTTGCCACGATGAGAGGGCCGAACGAAGAAGAATCTGAAGACGGGATTTGTCTGCGACTACTTTCGCCTCATTTTAGAAAAAGTGATATTTTCGTCTTGTTTCAAAAAAAGTGATACTTTCGGTCAATTTCAAAAAAATGATGCTTTCGTCCCGTTTCAAAAAAAGTGATACTTTCGCCCCATTTCAGAAACGGAACGAAAGTATCACTTTTTCTGAAACGGAGCGAAAGTATCACTTTTTCTGAAACGAAATGTGAAACTATCGCTTTTCCAGAAACAGAAAATTAGTAAATCCATAAACCAAAATTATGGAAATTTATGTAGAATCCAACCCTCTCTCTTCTACAAACCCATCAATATGAATGACATATATATCTAGCCCAAAATTTTAAATGTCCGGTTAGGATTAATAGTTCTAAATTGAATTTAGATTTTTAAACTTTCACCATGACAAAATTAACCTTTATCCTTAACAAACAATTAACAAATTAACAAAAATAAAAATAAAACGAAAAACCATTAATTTTCGGTGAAAGTAATTGTAGGTATAATTGTTGGAGTTACTTGCGGAATTTACTTATATTTATATTTGCACTACGGTCACAGTTGTCACTGATTAGTTAGCCTTGGACTTTTACTTAATGACATTTATCCATTACGGGTGATGCACGTGGCCTGTTTTCATGCCAATGGTTGTTGTAACTTGCAAGAAAATAGGAATGAACTGCAAATTCAAGTTAAACAAGCCATAAATTACTCTAACACCTCCTTCCTTGTGAACTTCTTGAGAACTGAGTATCGAGTTTTCTTGTTTTTTTCTTGGAGTAAATAATAACCCTTCTTCTTTTTTTTTTTCATTAGTCTTTTTTTTTTAAACTATAGATGAAAACTATGATTTTCACAAATCAATTGTTAAACGTGACAATTGTAATTATCAATAAGTGAAAACTAGAATCTTAGTTCAAAATTATAATTTTTACTAATCACATTGCATTAATAAGGTTTAAAATTAAAGTTTTCACTGAAAATTGGAATTTTCACTAACATAATTACGTGTGAGAATAGAATGTTTCACCAAACTGTGCCGTATGAAAACTGGAATTTTCCTAAAATTCCATGCTGATAATTGAGTTTGTTTGGTCGGTTGTAATAAAAAAATATGGAGAAAAACAAAAAAAAAGGAGATAAAATGAGGTATTTAGGCAAGTTTGTAGGAGAGATGATCATTTAGGGAGAGATATATATCAGAAGGGGATTATGCTAAAAAAGTCAAAGGAGTTATTTATGGAGCTTTATTATGGATCATAATTTGTTATAACAGTTGTTATATTAAAAATCACTTAATTAATTTACTAATTAAAAGGTCATTTGTGTCATCAACTTCTACTTGTAAAAAAATATGGGTTGTTTATATATAGAATTTTAATGGTAGGTTTGGTATATAAAAAAAAAGAGAAATGGGCTATAGAAAAAGTTCCCCCATCCAAAATATGGTTGCATGATGTATTATCATCCTTTGTGGTGGTTTGCATAATGAATGTGCGTTCAATTTTCGAAAATTGTGCATAAAGTGAAAGTATCACTTTTCTTGAAACGGAGGGAGTACATACGTTTTTTTTTTGACATGTACATACGTTTTATTAGTTGCAACGGAAATTTAATTGATGCATAAACCAAAATATGGTTACATAAAGTATTATGTGTCATTTGTGGTGGTTTGCATATATAATGGGTATATACATTTAATTTTCTAAAATTGTGCCTAAAGTGATAAACACTTCCGAATTTTTCGTAAAAACTCTAAACTTGATATTGTTATTTGTAATCATTGCATAGATTTTTTTATAACCTTTCCAACCAGATAAAATTTTCATAAAATTCCAAGGCACGGATTTTTAGATATGTTATATCAAAGTATGTTTTCCAATTATACCCCTAAGAAAATAAGATAAATAAGAAAATCTAGGATGCAAAAGGAAATATGTGAAAAGACTTCACCAAAATAAGCCTCACCAAATTCAATTTTTTATAAAATTGTACATTTGTGTTAAATTTAAATTTACAAAAAAATGGTCACAAAAGAGACTCCTTCCCTTCAAACCCTCGGGCCGGTCGGTCCCAAAATATAGAGTTTTCAAGTGATTTCAAAGATTTTACGGGAAGGGTTGGAACCCGGGTTAGTCTACCCTTGGCTTCATCCCTGTTTGAGAATGAAAAGCCTTGAAGTTGACCTTCTGAAGAATGGAACTCAAATCCTCTCCGACGTATATAAGATTATGTAAGAATAGGTTGGATCCAATGGTTTGGGCGGTTCAACCGAAGAAGTTTACATTTGTCATCCTATTATTCAATCCATCATCCATGCATTGTTTTTTCTTTTTTTTTTGTTGTTGCTAATTTCGGTTATGTTTCGACTGGTTTGTATCAATTTTGAACAACATGCTACGAAAAGAATACTACATTACTATAAAATTATTTTCGCTCGGCATGTAGCACATGTGAACACTGCTGGTATCAAGGCATTTAGCTCGTTTCAAAATTCAAATAGTCCCACTAATCTGAGTCAAAACTGATTAGGCACGGTCCCGAATCCGAATGGTGCACAATGAAAGACCGAGTGACTTGGATGTTTAATAGTATTATGGTTTAGGGCCTGAACAGACTTCCTCGTCAGGGCCCAACTTCGGTTCTGTACAAAGCATAAGCATTACTCGTGATGCAAGAAACGTTTGCATTTGGCTTTATCACCACCGCAAGAAAAGAGTTCATCCTCCTCATTTTTACAGCTACAGAAACAAAAGTCAACGATTATCTTTGGTATTTTTCTTATATGTCATTTATGTTTAGGAGCTTCCATAATCCATACTCTATTGAAGATGCTCCTTAAAAATCACTTTTATTGTCAAGCATGTTATAGGGCGGCATGGTTTATTAGAGGGCGGAAGTGTGATAATAATGTCCCTCTAGTTGGTTAGGGGATGTCCTATAGAGGGTGTAAATTGACTAGATTACCCCCCAACCTAAATCAAAGCTAAATTGAAAATCTGTTTTCTTTCTTCTTCTCTTCTCCTCCTCCCATCAACCGTAACCTCCATTAAAACTCAAAATTTCATCGTCTTCGATTAATCGACGATTCGAAAATTAATCAAGTGTAGTGTAATGACTTATATGAGGTATGTTTTGAAAACCCAGTTATGATTTGGTTTATTTTGTTCGATTTAAGTTTAATTTCTATCAAAAATTAGGGTTTTAGATGAAAATTGAAATTTCTGGGTTTATGTGAGTTACGGTTGATTTTAACTCAATTACGAACTGTAACTGGAGATTTTGATGTTGTTACGGTTGCTAATAGTTCAATTACCAACCGTCTGTTCTTATATCTGAGAATTTTCTTCAGTTACGGTGGTAACCATTTTAGTTTACGAACCGTAACTCAGTTACGGTTGGTATATATCGAGCATTTGGTTACCAACCGTAACTGAGTTACGGTTCGTATCGAGCATTTAGTTACCAACCGTAACTGATTTTACGATTGGGTTTTCTTCAAATTTAACCAGTTACGGTTGGTAGTTCATCTTTTACGAACCGTAACTTCGATTTACAGTTGGTTATGAGCAAAAGTCAAACCGTAATTAGCTCTGAAAATGTAGAAAAATTGAATGTTTTACGTACTTTAGATAACTTTGAGCAACAAAAAGCTAGTTGGGACTAATTTAGAAGTATACCCGGTTATTTTCAGGTCCTGGTTCTTCATTTTGTTGGTTAATTTCTTCAATTGATTGAGATTGACCTTCTCCTCTAATTTTTTTTTTAAACTCTAAAAATCTGATTTTGGTTTTGATTTTGAGTTAATATAAGTGAAATTAATCATTAACACTAAACTTGATTATCATCACTAAACTAGGTTATCAATTATGAGGGTTAATTTGTCATTTCCAGTTTTTTTTTGGATAAGGGACACTTGAATTATCATGTAATGATCCTTTTTGTCCTATTACAATGTCGCCCCTCTAATAAACCATGTCGTCCCTATAACATAAACCATGTCGTCCCTATAACAGGCTTGTTTATTATAGGAGGGGGGTTTTGGATCAAGGGAGTGGGAAAATCGGAGTTCACTTATTAAATGGGTCCGAGTCTAAACTATCCACTGAATCAGACAACTCTACCCTCGATGACCACACCAACATATAACACGAGTATCCTCCTGAAATTACACCACTTCACACATTTTCAGTTGATTTCATTTTGATCTCGGATACCTTAGGTTACTTCTATCATCAACCTGCGCAGCTAACTGTGCTATAGTAAATCAATAGAGTAATTGACGGAGAAATACACTATCAGATGAACTTCCCATAAGAACAAAAACAAGCCCTCATCTGAAATCGGTAAGTAAAAAATTTGTATCCTGACAGGATTTTTTTGTTGCCCCGTTTACCGTGGAAAAGAGGAATTCTCGTTTCCTTTAAATAACTCGATATCCAGGGTTGCTCGATATCCAGGGTGAACGAGATTTGAAAAGATTGTTTTATTTTTCGTGATTGTTCCTGGGTTGTTTCTTAAGCCGAGACACTAGCGATGTTCAAAATGGTTATTATAGATACGAGATTTCATTTTGTTCTTATCGAACTCTTTTGCTATTATATTACGGGAAATTCTTAATGGTTGGTTTTGTTAAAAATTCAAAGAGGCTAACTACATGAGATGAAGGTTAGAAAGACCTGTAGACTTCTTAAAAGAGTGGGCCAAGAATCTAATACTAACATAACTAAGTTTCAAGAATCGTGCATTTTGGGAAGCGAATGAAGATGATGGAACACTGGTTTACTATGGTGCAAGGAAGATAAAGTGGAGAAAGTACAAGAAATAAAGAAGTGTATACAATAACAACTAAGAAGATTCATATTATTACTCAGCATCTTCATCTTCTTCCGCAATAATCTACTAATGTTTTTTTTTGTTTCTTCATGGGGCACCGCGAATTGTTCTCATCGTCTTCTTTCATCAGAGGTGCATCAATAAATCTTATGCGTACTGGCTGGCTGGACAGCGTGGACTTGTGAAGTTCACCAACAATGAAATGGTGGTGAAATGTTGTAATCATTGTTAATGAAATGGCAGTGAAATGTTGTATTTCAGCGTCTCTCCGGTGGTAGTGAGATGTTGAATCTCACTGTCTTCTGTTTTGCGGAGAAAATTGGATTTCACGTTAAGAGTTTTGAACGTGAATGTTGTATTTATCTTCCCCTGGTATTAAGGAACCAAGGTTTTACAAACTGATTTTTTTCCTTATTACACATATATACATAAAAACAAGAGAACCATGATATAATTGATTTAGTGCTTCGGATTTTTCTTTCCAACAAATTCTAGAGATGATTTTATAGTAACTGGACCATAGGTGGATTAGGTTCCAGGGTTTTATGAGAGTTTTTGGTTGTGGATAACTGACTTACTAAACATAACTCATTGTGAATCTGCGTGTTAGTAGAAGTAGTAAGTGTTAGAGCACTGCTCGGTCGAACTCACATGCGTTGCTATCTCAAGCATGTTTGTCAATATTAGTGATCAAAACTATAAGTCTTGATTTCTAGCCTATTTATAGATGCCTCGGACTAGGACATAGTTTGTGTAGTTGAGTTTAGACTTCACGGCGTTTATCACTTGAAGACGAAGAACTACTAAGGAGATCTTGTGGAACTTCATCGACAAAAGGTATGTGGAGACTTAAACTCATCTATCACTTGGAAAGTCTATATCTACTCTATGTCCTATATTGAGACATAAGTCGTGTTACAATATAGTTTCTCTATACACATTTGAGATTTCTAGCTGAGTATATCTCGCTTACATATATGTGCTGGTAAGATTTCGCTTCGACCAAGTTCATCTTATATCATGAGAAAATTTCCAAGTAACATCTTACATGGTTTGTGTGATACAATTATTTGGTGTAAGACTTGGAATGTTCCGATAATGATTATTTCAATATCTTGAAAATTGCTTTGATGCTAATAGTGTATGAAAACGGCTATTTTCATTATAGAAGAATGTTTCAATGATTGAAATAAAGAGCTTAGAATCTTGTAACCATCTTTGGATATAAGCATAGTGTGTTCGCACATTAGTGTATAAGTACAAAACCGGGAGCCTAAAGTACGCATACTTGTGTGTATAGAAAAAAGGTTGTAGGAGACTGGATAAGTATGTGTACCCATACGCATACTGGCGGAAGTTCACGTCCGTGAATTTGTGCTGAGTTTGAAAACCAAAACCAAACTCATCCGATTACCCAAAGTACGCGTACCCGTACGCATACCGGCGGAAAGTTCACGTCCGTGAATTTCTGCTGAGTTTGAAAACCAAAACAAACTCAAATCTAGTTGCTTAAGTACGCATACTTAAGTGGTTACTTTCTAAAATCGGTTGTACATGAACCTAAAACATTTATCAATAAGGAATGCAATCTTTGCAAACCGTGGCTATAACGTTCATGTATTGATTCAAGTGAATCAAACCGATTTTTCTTCAATTGTGTTCTTGTATAAATCCATGAGAATATAGCAATTGAACAACTCTTTAACTAGTTTCATTTGAGTCATTTGAACTAGTTATTGATAAGATGAATAAGGTTGATATGAGACTAATCATATGGCTAACCTCGGTTAACTATTTGTGAACCAACATGGTGTACACGTTCGGGTACAGTAACATAAACCTAAATGAGGGTACATTTCATTTGTGTGTAACAAGCTAAGTTCGATCTAACAATTGAAAGATATTAGCTTGGTTGAATCAGGTTTTTCATCTAACGGGTGAATATTGCTTGCTTTGTTACCAAGGTGACTTGGATTGCAAAACCTGATTTGAAAACTATATAAAGGAGAACTCTAGAAACTGGGAAACCTAATCCCCACACCTCCTGTGTGCTACTAGTTGCATAACTAGAGTCGATTCTCCTTTAACCTTAGGTTTCTTCTCGAGACCCTGTAGGTTAACGACTTGAAGACTTCATTGGGATTGTGAAACCAGACCCAACTATTCTCTTTGTAGTTGTGTGATCTGATCTTGTTGTTTCTATCGTGATTTAGTGCAATTGTAAAATTGGATTGAGATTTATATCTCCGGTAGGCAAGATAGAAAAGTAATCACAAACACCTTCGTCTCATCATTTTTGATTCCATAATAACTTGTTTCGCTATTCGATTAAGTTTATTGTGAGGTGATTGATAATACTAGGCTGTTCTTCGGGAATATAAGTCTGGTTTATCAATTGGTTCCTGTTCACCTTGATTTATCAAAAGACGGAACAAAAACTCTTGGGTATTTCTGTGGGAGACAGATTTATTCAATCCTATAGACTTTTCTGTGTGAGGCAGATTTATTTATCAAGTCTTTGACTTTGGGTCGTAGCAACTCTTAGTTGTGGGTGAGATCAGCTAAGGGAATCAAGTGCGTAGTATCCTGCTGTGATCAGAGACATAAGGAGCGCAACTGTACCTTGAATCAGTGTGAGATTGATTAGGGTTCAACTACAGTCCAGTCCGAAGTTAATTGGTAGTAGTCTAATGTCTGTAGCGGCTTAATACAGTGGGGTGTTCAACCTGGACTAGGTCTCGGGGTTTTTCTGCATTTGCGGTTTCCTCGTTAACAAAATTCTGGTGTCTGTGTTATTTATTTTCCGCATTATATTTTGTTATATAATTAAAATATCGCAGGTTGTGCGTTAAAATCAGTCAATTAGAATATCCAACCTTTGGTTGTTGATTTATATTGATTGACACTTGAATGTTGGTCTTTGGTACCGTTCAAGTAATTCCTCTTATATTCAATCAGGCTCGCAGATTTCTATTTGCTGATTGCGGATTGAATTAAGAGTTAGAGATATTGAACTCTTTGATACACTTTATTCTAGATTGAGTCTGACTTTCTAGTTGATTTTCTAGAAAGTGTATTGGAGTAAGTCCTCTCAGATTGCCAAACGAATTGTTGGGTGTGGTTGTTAGACCCCCGCATTTTCAATTGGTACTATCAGAGCAGGCAAACACGTTAAAGACCTCATAAGTCTTTGTTTGTACCGATCTGATGATGGATGATATTATCTCTAAACACGCATCATCAGTTCAGGAAAGTTTAGCTAAAAATCCTGATATGCCTGAGAAATCGGTCACATCTTCTTCATCATCTAAACCCACTCTTAACTGGGACGCTCGTCTTGACGAAAAATTAGATGAACTCTCTGATGGGAGCAATTTAGAACAAGGACAAGAGGTTGAAGAAGAAGTCTCACAGTACATCCTCCTCTTTGATCGTCTTCTAAAGAAAAAGAAGTCAACATCCTGCTTGGCTGAATTTCTAACTCCTCTCTGCGTTGAAAACAGAAAATTGAGAAAACTCTTTAAGGGTTATGATAGCTTATTACAATCTACTCTTAAAGATCGTAATGATGATATATGTTCAAAAATTTATGAATGTGATGATCTTCGTCAAAATCTCCTTGTGTTGAAAGGAAGACTTGCAGAAACCGATGCAAGGTATGTCTCTCAACAAGAATGTTTTAACGTCAGAGAAAAGGCATTCTTCACACGGGAAAAACAATTGGATACTGATCTTAGTACGACTCTTAAAAATATCAAGGCATTAGAAGAGAATTTGAAAAAGTTCAATTCTAGCTCTACAAAACTATCTTCTATGCTTGGAGCTTGCAAAGAACATCGTGACACACGTGGTATGGGTTATAAAGGTATAGAATCTCCAAGTACAGGTAAGATGAGCTTTGTCAAGGAAAAAAACTCTTCTACTACGGTAGATGTATCTGTCAATAAAGTACGTGAGCCTACAAGGATGACTCAGTTGAGGACAAATAAAAACTCTTCTGTCAACTGCTATTATTGCGGAAAGAAAGGTCATGTTGAAAGAAGATGTCATTTTCGTATACAGAATGAAAAACTTCACAACATTCTTATTTGGATGCTGAAAGAAGTCATTAAACATGTCCCTCAGTGTTCAGTTAAAAACTCATTCCACAATCATGAAAAGGGATGCAATGGGGCTTTTTCTGATTATGAGCATAACATTTATCTACTTACAACTGTAAAAGGAACAATATTATGTGGATGAATGATAACTCTGAAAGACCCGTGAGAACAAAAAGGTGTCGAAGAAATAAAAATTCCTCAAACCTCTCTATTTCCCTCAATAATGATCTTGCTGATATTCCTGATCACATTCACATCAATAATCGTGTCTCGGAACTCAAGACCAGTATCAACGGTCTCAAGCGCATCAAGAAGGCAAGGAAAGCAGCTGATCCGAGTAACTCTTGTCATTCTCCTAATAATTCGAGTATAGGAGAGGAAAAAAGGAGTGTGTCAACACCACTGATGAACTTCATGTTCATCAATATACAACTTGACTATTCTTTTATGTGTATCCTCTCTATGGACCAATGAGAAGATACACATAACCCTCAATGACTGGAACAAGTAAAATTAGAAGGGGACTGCTTAGAGTGAAATAATTTGCATGGGAAAAATAGCTCAGACTGTAGGGTAATTAGTTCTTGAGAACAAGTTTTATGGTGGAAGAATTTCATCTTCATCTTCCATGCCAGCTCAGCATTTATGATTGTTCATGGAAGCTCAACTCTAATGGTGGAATCACTGAAACGGTAATTAAAACAGCGTTTAACGTTGAACAAAATAACGTCAAAAAATAACCATTATGAATAGCGCCTGACGCAAATCAGAACAACATCAAACGCTAATAAGCGTTTTTTGAAAACCAACCGACTGATTATCTTTCTTGACTGAATTTTACCAAAAAAAACGCATAAAAAAATTACAATCCCATTGCCACCTGATAAAAGAAACACTTGTCGCGTTCTAAGAAAAAGACAAATAATATTTTATTAAAATAATATTGTGAGGATGGGGGTTGTTTGGATAGAGTAGCTTTTAAAGGATCAAATAAAACTCGTATGGAAAGATAGACAACCTTCTTATGCATACGTCTAAGTATGGGGGTGCTTGGATAAGGTAGTTATTCTTTCTCCTAAGAGAACTAAGATAGAACCCAAATTGTTGACTGTGTCTTCATAGGGTATCTCGAATATCCTACTACATATAGTTTTTGGTCGTGAGTTCTGTTTTTTCTGACATTGGTGTGAATACTTTTAAGGAGTCTAGGGATGTTGAGTTCTTTGAACATGTTTATTTGAAACATATCTCTTCTTAGGGATGTGTTGTTGGTCCCCTAGATGTCTTTCAACTAGTCAAAATTTACGTTCAAAAGAAGATGAAGTAATGTTGATCCTAGGAGAAGTAAAGGATTAGAATTAAGACTTCTTATGGACCTGACTTTGTAATATGCCTAGCTTAGTATGATCTCCAGACTCGTAAAGAATCCATAACATCTACTGAAACCCCATTATGGTAAGAAGCTTCATCTAGTGAAATGGATTAAGTCCATCAGAACCACACTTGGGAGCTAGCTAGTTTACCTCCAGGGAGTAAGATCATAGGATGTAAATGAGTCTTTAATAGGAAACGTAAGGTAGATGGAACTGTGGAGAAATATAAGGCTAGGTTGGTAGCTAAAGGCTGTAAACTAAAAGAAGGTGTAGATTTCCTTGATTATTATTCACCCGTGACAAGAATTACTTCCGTTAAGATGCTAATTGCTATTGATTCCATAAACAACTTAGAGATACATCATATGGATGTTAAGACGGCTTTTCTAAAACCGTGAATTAGATAAAGAAATTTACATAGACCAACCTGAGGACTTTGTAGTGGAAGGTTGTGAAGAAAAAGTTTGTAAGTTGAAAAAATCTTTGTATGGTTTTCAAATAAGCACATAAACAGTGACATGGAAAATTTAATCATGTGATAAATGAGTAGTGGATTTAAGTCGATGAATCTAACAAGTATATTTACAAGTAACTTGTTAAGGATTCCTGTGTGATTGTGTGCTTGTGTGTTGATGACATGCTTATACTTGATACAAACATAGATGTGATTAATTCCACTAACAAGATGTGCTAAATGAGAACGCTGACTTGAAAGACTTTGGCCCTGTTGATGTAATCTTAGGGATGAGGATTAGAACATAATCTAACATATATAGTCTCAACCGTTCTCATTATGTTAAATTTGTTCTTAAGAAATACAATCAGTCTGATTGTAAACCTGCTTGTACTTCGTACGATTCTTCTTGTTGACTCAAGAAAAATAAGGGTAATGGAGTATCTTAACTTGAATACTCAAGAATTATAGGATGCATGATGAATTTAGTGAACTGTGAGAGTCAATACATTGCCTATGTTGTGAGTAAGTTAAGTAGATATACTTTAAGTCCAGAGCAAGAGCATTGGGATGCACTTAGTAGAGTATCACGGTACCTAAAATACTCTATTACCTTCTTTTTTTTTTGAAAGGTATCTTGTTGTCCTTGATGGACTTTGTGATGCAAACTGCATAGTTGACTCAAAGGAGTCTAAGTTTACGAGTGAATATGTTTTCACTCTAGCAGGAGGGTTTGTTTTTGGAAGATATCCAAACGTATATTTTTTTTTCTAAATCATGAATTTTATTACTGAAAATGAGCTAAAGATTACAATTACAAAAAACCAGCCAGAGCTTTAGTCTCAGTTGTTCTTTACAAAAATAAAATACTAAAAGTTCACTTCCATTCTAAAATAGTACATTTCAGCAGAATCTAAAATATACACTATCTTCATATTCCAAATCTCCAAGAAAGTTTGGTTTTGCATCATAGTACTGAATAGTACCTCTGTCCATCAGTACTCCCTTTTTTGCTAGTGCATATGCAGAGAAGTTTATTTCTCTGTAAGAATGTCTAAAAGTGATTAAAGTGATATTATGTTTAATATTCTTCCCATCTATTTTCCACGATCCAAGGAATTCTGCCACTCTGAAATGCTTCCAATACTGCTTTAGAATCTAAACTGAAACAAACATCAAGTAACTGTTGCCTCACATCCCATTCACCTGCAACAATCAATTCCATCACTTTAGCTAGATAATTAGTTGCTATTCCTAGACTACCTGAAGCAGCTCCAACACAACCACCATTATCACTTCTTTCCATAAAGCCAAAACCTGTTTTTCCTGGATTGCCTTTAGAAGCTCCATCACAACAAATAAGCACTTGATTTCTAGCTGGTAGTTTAAAGAAACATTGTTTAACTTCAGTACTTTGATATTTAATCCCTATAACACCAAAGAATAGGAAAATCTACAGATCATACACATTCCCCCACATCCTCCCTTTAATTCTGGCACTACATTCCTTAGTCAAACTAACAATTCTTTGCTGAAATCTTACAGTATCAGGTTTTTCACCTTCATAGATAATTTTGTTTCTAGTCAGCCATAGTTCCACCATTACATTAAATGCACTAATGAACCATATCTCCTTAATAGATGTACTTGTTAGAGCACGGCTCGTTGAACCCACCAAACGTTGGTATGTCAAGTTTGGTTGTCATATTTTAGTGAATCAAAACTCATGTTAAGAGTCGCTTGATTATGTACTAGAGTCAACTTCGTATAGGTTAGCTTGAAAGTATCAGGATATGAGACATTACAAATATTGTGAAGTCTTGAAGATGTGAAGAAGCAAGGAGATACAATGACAACAATCATCCTTCCACTTGAGGCTAGTGATATTTGATTTGAACTGTTTCATTCCCTAACGTATCTTTCAAGTCGTGCATATAAAAACAAAACTGCGAAGCATATTTGAACTCTAGATAGACATAGTATTAAGGAATACAATATGAGGTTTATTTCTTAACCATTAAACTTTGTAGATAAGACATCGACATAATAATTTGAATGCTATTGTGATTATGTATGGGTATGAGGTGAGGATTTCATCCTAGGGAACAATATTTTACATGTGTTTTAAGGAAGTAAGTTCATAAACTTGTTTGTGAACCGAAAAGGAAATTGCCAGGTGTTATTGGTTTTGTTATTCATTTCATATCTTAAGAATAACCAATATGTGTGATTGAGTATAACCGCTCATAACTTGTTTGTGTTCTTGGTAGAAGTATTCCCAAAGGCCTGACTTATGTATTGGTATGACTTTTATTAGTGAAACCAATCTTAAGTAATCACCTGAGATGGTATGATCGGGTTTGTGATTTTATGTCTGACCAAATATGGGAAAGGGGAACCGATCTTAGTAAGAGGTGAAGTTCATCACAAAGGGGAACCGATCCTTGTATGGGGTGCATCAAGGTTTATAGCAGAAAGGGGAAACGATCCTATGGACATGTGCAACACGTTTTTAGGAAAAGGGGAATCGATCCTATGGACATGTGCAACACATATAAGTTAGATACCATATATATGCGGGGAACCGATCCTAGTACCTAGTCAACCGAATTTTGGAAAGCTAGTGTGACTATGCACAGTACTCACATGAAAGGTAGAACAGAAACTTGTTTTGGTAGATTCGTTAAACCCATGATTGTGATTGAATGTTTGTTTGATCAATCGCATAGTTCTTGAAAGTCAGATGAACAAATTCTAAACTTGTTTAGAAGTGTGTCAAATCAGTTTCAAGGTTGTAAGTGTGAAAGAGAACTTACAAAGTAAGGATGTCGACATACTTTGAACACGTGCTATGAATGTTTATTATTTAATTGTTCAAAGTTATTCCTTAATAGCTAAGGGAAGAGAATCCCAGGATCGAAACATAAATAAATTAAGAATCTTTTAATTAAGGTTATTAATTTCATTTTTAGGTAAATATAAGAATTAGTAATGTGCATTTACTAATTATATTTTCCGAGAGATTTCGATCATTATTTTTGGACAGAGCATTTCTAGGAATTATGGAAACCGAATTTGTCTTTAATGAATATCTTGAGAATATTTTCGGTTTTGGAAATTCCTTGGTGTCCAAACTTCCTTGTCTATAAATACTTGAAGTTTTCCTTTCTAGCAAACTAATCCTTCGTAACAACATACTTCCTCTTTTGTTGTTGTTACTGGTGTAGCCGCCTATTCGGAGAGGAGAGTAACCTAATTAGGAGAAATCTCTTAAGGCCGCTCAGTTTAAAGTCTTCTTTGGGATTGAGAAGCTCTAGCGTGTACCGTTGGTGGGAAACTAGATAATTGCGGTTTATCTTTTGTTTTCGATTGATTTGATTGACTAACGGTGGTTGAAATCTGATTGCACCTGGTTTGTTTATGCTTGAAAATCTTCTCTTCTGATATAAGATTCACTCAAACTAGTTTAGAGTTTCGACAGGGATCTTTAGACTGTTGTTAGTTCTAAAGACGATCTTGTGATAATCCATTGTTAACAGACTCCGTTCTGTGCGTGATTGATCACAAGAGATTCAAGTGATTGTGTGAAAGTTTTTATTGAAGATTTAAGAAGACTTGAAGACAAAGAAGATATTGAAGATCTGACTTGGGTTTATAATCTTTGGTGTGCGCAATACTTGTTTCGCTAAAAGAGGATCCAATTAATAATCGGTTTATCCTTGTGATAGATTGGATTGATTAATTGAGTAGATCAGCATCAACACAATTCTTTGGATTAAGATTGTTGTTGGATTAATCTTAAACGATTACTTTGGTAATTGAACATAAGATAGATCTAAGGACCTGACGAAGGAGTTTATGTTAAGATAAACGGAAAAGCCTTTGTCTGACTCATATCACTTGGTTGAAGAGAGTTGATACCAAACAAATTTTTTGTTCCTTTACTGTTTGGAATACGAACCAAAGGAATTGTTCCAAGTACGTGACTTATTTATAAGTTGGAGGCGTGGGAATACAGACGGCACTAGGTGAACTATAGGTTTAGTTGCTTGGTCTCAAGTATACGAAGTTAGGTGTAATTTTGTGTAGCGGCTTAATCATGAGAGTATTCAATTCTGAACAAGGTCCCGGGGTTTTTTTTGCATTTGCGGTTTCCTCGTCAACAAAATCTTGTTGTGTCATTTACTTTATATTTCCGCAATTATAATTGTTTTATTATAATTAAAGTAAATTACACAAATGTTAATTCCTATTTACTTGATAATTGAATCCTATTGTGTTTGGTTAAGTCCGAACCTTTTTATCAAGTAACATACTTCGTTGTTGTATTGTCTCGATCTCGTAGACGATCACACGAAGTGTGAACCGATTAGTTGTATTGTCTCGACTCTTTCCATAGACAATCACTTTCGGAGAAAGGACTTATAGGTAGGAAAGTTTTAGCTTGAGGTATATTTAGGTACCCTCGCCTTTTCAATTGGTATCAGAGCAGGCAAACATGAAAAGATCTAACAATCTGTGTTTGGTGCGATCCGACCCAGGAGAATTGAATCTAATGTCTGATTCAGTTAACGTTATGCAAGAGTGTGAATACTCAAAAGTTGAAGATGTTACTACTTCGTTGACTCATGATCCAGAAGTTACGAAAACATCTTCGTCTATCTCTGATGAAAGAGAAGATGCTGATAAAGAGTTGGTAAAACTTCTAAATCCTATACAATCTATGTCTTCGAAAGTACTCATTTTAAAGACAGAGTCAAATCTTCTTAAACAGGAGATCAAAGAAAAGACATTCAACTGAATTGTCTAGCCAAATGGAAAATGGATCTCGCTGTCAAACTAGAGGCTCTTGGTAAATCTCTTACAGATAAAGAGACACGTCCTATGATTCTGACTAATGATGTTGTTGTGATTTCTTCTGATGAGGAAACTAAAAGTCCTTGCTCGAATTTTACAGATTGTGATAAAACCGGTTTAATCACATCTGAAACAAATCAAGATGATGGTAGTTTTCCTAACTACATCAAGTTAGAAGAGGATGAGAAACCATCTTCTAGATCTACTGATGATCAAACGAAATCTTGTCCAAAGGAAACTTGAACTGATTCCGTGGTGATTGTAAGGAATACAATTTTCAGTCACTTGACAGGAAACTTATACTTCTTCAACATACGGTGGTAAAAATTTTGAAGGAAGTTTCTTGTCTTAAAAAACTGAAAGATCATTCCTTAGTAGAAAGACAGATTATACCACATCCCGATAAGATCAACTCAAAGGAGTCAGACGAAAGAGTTGGTAATCGCTTCTGGAAAAAGGTTCCTCCTCACCCATATCGAAACAGTTCTAGTTTTGATGGGGAACGACTTCAGAAGAAATGGAAAGAGCGAATCTCTGCCAAGAGGAACAATCAGGAATTTCCGATAGTTGTTTCAGATGATCACACTAATGTGAAAAATAAGGAAGTTCTTAGAATGAGAAAATCTTATGAAAATCTCATTGAAAGAATTAAGAGAAATTTATCCATCTCTGAGAATTCTCACATTAGTACATTTTCTCCACATGATCATATCTCTAGAGTTAGAAAAGATCATCGTCTTGGGAGAAAATATTTTGGGCGGAAATTCCCTAAGGGAAACATGAACTATGTTTCTGATATTCACTGTAAGACGGAAAAAGCTTACTCCGATGCAACTTAGTTGTATCAAATGTTGTGCATTCTCATCCTTTCGTGCTCATAATCTTGGATGGTAAAGGCACAATAAAACAGGAGAACATGTGTTTGTGTAGTTATTTATCAGAAAATTCTGTGATACTATATGGATAGCTGCGAATCCATGGTTGTATGAAAAAAATGTTCATGTTTAACATGATCTCCCCAAAAGAGGTTTTATTTAGAATTTTCCAATTTTAATAAACCTTCCAACCTGAGAAATTCGGACTAAGGAAACAAAATATATTCTTTTATATTTTCGGATTTTCCAGAGGTCTTTTGGTCCGAAAATTTGTCTCTTTTAAAAGAAAAACTTTCTCTTGTCTGTATTCAGAAACCCTGATCAATCCTTTATATTTATTTATTCATAACCAATCATGCCTCCAATAACTCGCAGTGTCTCAAAGGCTAATAAGGAGGAAGCTCAAAAGGTTAAGCATTGTCAAGGAATCACTACAGAGAGGAAGAAGAAGGGCATATCAAATATCATGTCTGATTATGACTCTGATAGTTCAGTTGGATCACAAGATGAATCATGTATGTTGGCTTATAACCTACAAGATCCAACCAAAACTAAGTGGATCCGTTCTGATAGTATGATTGACTATATCCAAGGTTTTGAGGAACTAAGAACCAATCTCATTATAACGGTTTGAAATCAAGAACGGCTCAAAGATAAGATTGAGGAAACAAAAGTTGATACAGCTGATATGAAGATTCAATTAGAAAGACTTGAGAAAAAAGAAGTGGTTGCGGAAAAGTCTCTTGAGACATGCTTTAAGAGTTTGAACGCTGAAGAGACCTCAGTGAACAACAAGAGCACCACTAGACATTAAGTTATATGCTGTAATACTTAAACTAGAAAAATAGACATTAATTTTTTATTTCTTTCATTGATTGTATTGGTCTATTTTGAATAAAACTATTATGAATAAAATTATTTGATTTATAATTTTTCTTGTGATAGTTTTCGGTTTACATAACCTGTGCTTGAATGCTTTTATCTCATTGGTATGTATGTTTATGGGATGTTTGATTTCGGTTTTACTACCTTAATATTCGATCTCATATATTGTGAACCCTTGTGGTTTGGGTGACTTTTTGATTTAGCAGGATTAAGTTTTATCCCATGTTGGTAGGCTTTATCAAAGAATCATGAGGGGTTCTGGTAGAAACAATATGTGAAAAAGTCACAAAATGTTGAATCGGTTTTGGTTCAGCATAAAAGTATATGTGTTTCGACAGTTTTCAACTTTTGCTTGCAATTGTTAAAACCGATGTTCAACCTTTCTCTGGTAAAGGTTGGTAGTTGTTATTCTTTTGTTTTTGCATAAGGATGACAACATAAGGATGATATTTCGATATCAATTCTCCCTGGACGAAGATGTAATCATATTGGAGAAGTGGATGCGAAATTTGAGGTAACAATCTTGTTAGTTAATTGTTTTCCTGTTTAAGAAAAGCTTGAGTTTATATTGTATATATTTATTGCTTTTGCTTAACAAAATTTCGATTCAATTGATGTGTGTGTGGATGTGTGTGATTCAATTGGTTCCGGTTAAGAAAAACTATTGTTATCTTGCTTTATTGTGTGGTATCAATTGTTTAGGCTTACAAAATTTCGGAGCAATTGCGGTGCTTTTAATGTCTATGTTGTTTCAATTGCTTCCGGTTGAGGTGAATAATTATGCAAGTTGATTTATGTTGGTTTGTATGAATTATTTATGGCTTAATGAAATAAAAGGTGTACGTGATGAGTTGTTTAGTCCAATTCGATTCCGGATAAGAGAAACTAAGTTAATTATGATCTTAGTTAGACTTATCGAAGTGAGGTTTCGATTATTCAAGTCTAATCGAATGCCTTAACAAGAAATGATAGTTAACTAACCTAGTACTTGTCTTGTTTAAAATTGAAAGTTCTAAGTTTGTGGATAATTAGAACCTGATGAGAAAAATAAAGTTATCTTTATTTTGATCTTATCGAATTAAGCGATTATTTTTGTATAATCGGTTTAGCAAAGGGACTAAGGTGCTTAGTTGATTTTTTTTTTTGCTAAACTAAATTGGAAAAATTGTTTCTTACAATTGTTTCCTTGGTAACATATCAAAATAAAACTACTTGTAGTTTCGGTTTTGATATTGGTTATCAGAACATGATGTGTGTAACCCTCGTGCCTAACTCTACAGGTTGCAAGTCTATTTTGAGATTTTTAAGATTATTTTCGTGTTGTCCTTTATTTTTTTTTCGTTTCTTTGTCATTTTGTGAGAAAAAGGGGGAGAAATATATGGAGTAAACAAGTGATAGTGGCATTGATTTTATATTGATTGGTATCGCTAACGAAAAAGAACATTGGTGCTTGAACGTTTATCTAACGAAAGAGTGAAAGCACAGACTAAGAGGGAGTAACATGTCATATAAATTGGTATAAAAAAGACGTGTGGATTGAATATCTACCTATCTTCCCTAGAGGGGGTATTATCTTTGTTATTATAATGTCAACGACGACATTTTCAAGGATTGAATGTAAGCAGTTTACCGTGATGTTGAATTCGGGAATCAAGCGTATGCGTATTGAATTCTTGTAATTTGTTTACCCATATGATGTAAGAGTTTTTTCACTAAAATTGACAAAGGGGGAGATTGTTAGAGCATGGCTCGGTTGAACCCACCAAGCGTTGGTATGTCAAGTTTGGTTGTCATATTTTAGTGAATCAAAACTCATGTTAAGAGTCGCCTGATTATGTACTAGAGTCAACTTCGTATAGGTTAGCTTGAAAGTATTAGGATATGAGACATTACAAGTATTACAAAGTCTTCAAGATGTGAAGAATCAAGGAGCTACTACGACAACAATCATCCTTCCACTTGAGGTTAGTGATATTTATCTTGAACTGTTTCATTCCCTGACGTATCTTTCAAGTCGTGCATATTAAAAACAAAACTGCGAAGCATATTTGAACTCTAGATAGACATAGTATTAAGGAATACAATACGAGGTTTATTGCTTAACCATTAAACTTTGTAGATAAGACATCGTCATAATCATTTGAATGTTATTGTGATTATGTATGGGTATGAGGTGAGGATTTCATCCTAGGGAACAATGTTTTACATCTGTTTTAAGGAAGTAAGTTCATAAACTTGTTTGTGAACCGAAAAGGAAATTGCCAGGTGTTATTGGTTTTGTTATTCATTGCATATCTTATGAAAAACCAATATGTGTTATTGAGTACAACCGCTCACAACTTGTTTGTGTTCTTGGTAGAACTATTCGCAAAGGCCTGACTTATGTATTGGTATGACTTTTATTAGTGAAACCGACCTTAAGTAATCACCTGATATGGTATGATCGGGTTTGTGATTTTATGTCTGACCAAATATGGGAAAGGGGAACCGATCCTAGTAAGAGGTGCAATACATCACAAAGGGGAACCGATCCTTGTATGAGGTGCAACAAGGTTTATAGCAGAAAGGGGAACCGATCCTATGGACATGTGCAATACGTTTATAGGCAAAGGGGAACCGATCCTATGGACATGTGCAACACATATAAGTTAGATACCATATATATGTGGGGAACCGATCCTAGTACCTAGTCACCCGAATTTTGGAAAGCTAATATGACTATGCACAGTACTCACATGGAAGGTAGAACCGAAACTTGTTTTGGTAGAACCGTTAAACCCATGATTGTGATTGAATATTTGTTTGATCAATCGCATAGTTCTTGAAAGTCAGATGAACCAATTCTTCTCTTTTGTTGTTGTTACTGGTGTAGCCGCCTATTCGGAGAGGAGAGTAACCTAATTAGGCGAAATATCTTACGTCCGCTCAGTTTAAAGTCTTCTTTGGGATTGAGAATCTCTAGCGTGTACCTTTGGTGGGAAACTAGATTATTGTTGTTTATATTTTGTTTTCGATTGATTTGATTGACTAAGGGTGGTGAAATATGATTGCACCTAGTTTGTTTATGCTTGAGAATCTTCTCTTCTGATATAAGATTCACTTAAACTAGTTTAGAGTTTCGACAGGGATCTTTAGACTGTTGCTAGTTCTAAAGATGATCTTGTGATAATCCATTATTAACAGACTCCGTTTTGTACGTGATTGATCACAAGAGATTCAAGTGATTGTGTGCAGATTTTTATTGAAGATCTGACTTGGGTTTATAATCTTTGGTGTGCACAATACTTGTTTTGGTAAAAGAGGATCCAATTCATAATCGGTTTATCCTTGTGGTAGATTGGATTGATTAATTGAGTAGATCGGCATCAACACAATTATTTGGATTAAGAGTGTTGTTGGCTTAATCTTAAACGATTACTTAGGTAATTGAACATAAGATAGATCTAAGGACCTGACTAAGGAGTTTATGTTAAGATAAACGGAAGAGCCTTTGTCCGACTCATATCACTTGGTTGAAGAGAGTTGACACCAAACAGATTTGTTGTTCCTTTACTGTTTGGAATACGAACCAAATGAATTGTTCCAAGTACGTGACTTATTTATAAGTTGGAGGCGTGAGAATATAGACGGAACTAGGTGAACTATAGGTTTAGTTTCTTGGTCTCAACTATACAAAGTTAGGTGTAATTTTGTGTAGCGGCTTAATCCTGAGAATATTCAATTCTGGACAAGGTCCCGGGGTTTTTCCGCATTTACGGTTTCCTCGTTAACAAAATCTGGTTGTGTCATTTACTTTATATTTCCGCAATTATAATTGTTTTATTATAATTAAAGTAAATTACACAAACGTTAATTCCTATTTACTTGATAAGTGAATCCTATTGCGTTTGGTTAAGTCCGAACCTTTTTATCAAGTAACATACTTCGTTGTTTTATTGTCTCGATCTCGTATCCATAGACGATCACACGAAGTGTGAACCGATTAGTTGTATTGTCTCGACTCTGTCCATAGACAATCACTTTCGGAGAAAGGACTTATAGGTAGGAACAGTTTTAGATTGAGGTATATTTGGGTATTCTCGCCTTTTCAGTACTCTTCATTTTTGCAAAAGTAAGAACCTCCTTAAATGTTGTAGGATTTAGGAATTTAAAAACACCACCCAACCAATGCCATATATTCTCATTGAAATCACAGTGCCATAGTATGCGTTCCATTCTGTCCTGATTGTTTCCACACAAATAGCATTTAGATACAGTTGAAAATCCTTTTTTTCTTACTGATTCTTCAGTTGCACAGGCTCCTCTCGGGATTTTCCATAAATTTGCAGAAGTATGGGGATGGATGCATTCCATACCTTATTATCCAAAAGCACCACTGGATATTTTGTTCTCACTAATTGAACAGAGTTAGCCACTGTAAATTTGCCAGTAAGATCTACAGTCCATATTCTCTTATCTTGACCAGTACCTATTGTTGGGAGTTCTGTAACTTCAAAGTATTTAGCCATGCATTCTGGGATATGCCATTTTCCTTCTTGAATCAAGTGCTCCACTTTCATATCAATATTTTGCTGAACATAAACATCTTCAGTATATCTTTCAATTAATGCATTCCTGTATCCACTAATCTTTCCATACTGATATGCTCTTTCCATCACCAACCAACCATCTACTTCCTTCATTGAACTCATACATTACCCATTTTATTCCAAGTAAAATAGATGATTGCTTGTAATTTTTACTCCATTCCTCATTTTTATTTTTATACTTTGCTCTCATGAAAGAAGTCTATTCCACATATTCAGTTTCTATCTTCCATAGTAGCTTCAGTAGGAGAGATTTATTCATCACCTCCAATCTTCTTAATCCAAGACCACCTTCATTCACAGGAGTATTAATTGCATCCCACTTGACTGTAACCAATTTTTTTACTGCAGGGTCACCAGACCACAAGAAATTTCTAATTATCCTTTCACACTCCATGAATACAGTTTTTGGCCATTTTATACTGACATAATGTATATAGGCATACTACTTAACAAAAATTTAACAAGTGTTAGTCTTGCTGAAAATGCAAGGAGCTTACCCGTCCGACCAACCAACATTTTTTGCATCATTTCTACAATCCCCCAAATGTGTGATGTTTTCACCCTTCCAGGATTGAGAATGACACCCAAATATTTATCAGGTAATTCTAATAGAGTCATTTGCATTGATTCTGCAATATGTTTTCTTCTTGTATCTGACACACCTCCCACAAAGCATTTGCTTTTACTTTTGTTAACTACTTGACCAGAAGCTTGTTGGTAACTCAGTAATAAGTTCATAAGATTAGATAATGATCTTTTGTGTCCATTACAGAAGATGAATATATCATCTACAAACATTAAGTGAGTTAGTTGACATTCACCTCCACTCACCATTGATTTTATGCTCCCATTCTGAACCATATGAGTAATATTTCTACTTAAGACTTCTTCAGCTAGAATAAAAAGTATTGGAGACAATGGATCCCCTTGTCTCAGTCCCCTTCCAACACCAAAGAAACCATTAGGACTACCATTAATGAGCACTGATATTTTAGATGATTCAAAAATAGTTCTCAACTAATTAATGCCAACTTCAGAAAAACCAAATCTTCTTAGGACTTCAAAAAGAAAATCCCAACTTAGTGAGTCATATCTTGAGTAATATCCAATTTAAGACCTATATTGCCACCTCTTCTTTTAATATTCAGTTCATTTACCAATTCTGAAGCAAGTACAATTTTCTCATGAATATTTCTCCCTTTTATGAATGCACCTTGCTGCATTGAGATCCTCCTCCCAAGCACTATACTAATTCTTGAAGTTATGATTCTTGTAATGATCTTGAAATTGAAATTTGCTAATCCAATTGGTCTAAAGTGATCTGTTTTCTTTTTTTTTGCACCTTGAATTTTAGAGAGTAAAAATAAGAAATTAGAATTCTAACCTTTTGGTGTAAATCTTCAAATCCAATAATATTGTATTACATTTACTAATTCATCTCCTATGACTTCCCATGCATATCTGTAAAAAGATCATGGATATCCATCTGGACCAGGAACACTATTAGCATCCATAGGAAAAACTTCTTCTTTTATTTCATCTGCAGAAGGAATAACATCCAAAAAACAATTATCTTCCTCATTCAACACCTTAGGAATAGCTTCAAAAATATTATCTGCAAAATCCAAACTTCTTGCTTCAAATTTCTTTTTCTAATGAGCAACAAGTATATCTGCAATGTGCTTTTGATCAGTTACTAATGTACCATATGCATTCTCCAATTCAAAAATGTTATTTTGAGTTTTTCTAATTCTCATACATTTATGGAAAAAACAGTATTAGCACCACCTTCTTTCACCCATTTAACTCTTGACTTAGCCCTCATCAACTCATTATATTGTTTGGAAGCAATTTCTTGTTTACCCCTTGTAGTCACCAGTTTATTTAAAAGATCAATATTTTCAAGATCTGCATCAGACAACAAAGTTGAAGATAGAAACTCCTCTTCAGCTTGCTTCACTTTAACTTTCAAGTCACCAAACACCTCCCAGTTCCAGATTTTAAGAATTTGTTTCAGTCTTTTAAGTTTGCTAAGAAATAGAAATGCAGGATTACCATAACATTCCTCTGCTCATGACTCTGCTATTACATTTATAAAATTGGATGAGAAGTCCAAACAGATTGATACCTGGAAGGAATATTTCTTGGTTTTTAAAATTTTGCAACATCACCCAATGATGCAGCATGATCTGAAGTTCCTCTAACTCCAACTTTATAACACCATCCTTCATACAACTCTAACCATTTTGTATTGTAGAAAGCTTTATCAAGATCACAAAGAATTCTCTTTTTACCAGCTCTGTTGTTGCACCAAGAAAATTTAATTCCAGATCTTGAAGCTTATAAAATTCTACATGAATCAAGACAATTTCTGAAATCATTCATGGCCACTAGTAAAGGTTTTCTATCTCCAACTTTTTCTTCAGTACTCAACACCATATTAAAATCTCCAATTACCATCCATGGTAAATTCATGTCATTAATCTCCAACAATTCCTCCTGCAATAAAGCATGCAACATGAATTCCAGTTACTAAAACTTCAATTACTTTAACAATAATAGCTTGTCTGGTGGATGAAACTACAGTTGGTCTAGGCAAACAAGAATGGCAAAATAACCAAATATTACCTTTAGATTGTTCACTAGAATTGTGAATGATCATCTGACACATCCCAGGAAGTTTCAAGTCCCCATTAACTTTATTAGATACTCTTATTTTTGGCTCAACAACCCATAAGAAATAAGGATTAAAATTGTTAACTAAACTTCTTAGTTTGTCTTTGGCTTGAATCCTCTTCAAACCTCTGACATTCCAAAAGGCTACTCTCATTGAGATTGAGTAGTATGAGAAGTACTAGAACTTCCCACTCCTGTAATTGATTTAACTGAAATATGAGCTTGTTTTCTTGTTACCACATTAGGAACACCTTTAGCAATTTTTCCTTTAGAAGGTTTACTAATCAATTTAGAAAAAAATTGATCCTGTTTTTTCAGCTACCTCTACCAATGCTTGAAATTTGCTTGGAGATGCAAAACTTTTAGCATAAGCAGTATTAGTATTAATGTTTCTAAGTTTATTAATATTACCTGATACTTCTTTCCATCTTTCCAAATTTGCTCCACCAGAATTAATAGCTGACAATATATGAGCAGACAAAACTTCAGAAGATGTGTTGCTAGCGATTTCAGGGCTAACCAAAAGGAACCAATTCTGAAATACCACTAGTGCCACAATTGCCAATATCAATTAGTTTTCCAACAGATAAAACAGGGAATTCAATAGGTGATTCTTGTACAATAGTAAAACTATCATTCTTACAAGCTGGAGTGGTACTAGTAGACTGAATTATATTAAGCTCATCCACCTTTTCACTTAAAACATCATCACTAGCCATTGATGTGCTCCCATTCTTATCCACTTTTGAAGGCTCACAAATATCAAATCCACCAGAATTTTGACTTGAAATTTTCTTTGGGGTGTATCTCCATTGAGGTTTTTGATTATATTGCTTTTGACCACCATTAAAATGAGTTTTCATTGTTGCTCTAAATTTTGTAACCAAGTGACCAACAATCTTGCAATGACTGCAAAACTTAGGCATTCTTGATACTCTAACTTCTTTCTCAAACTTACAGTATTTTGATTCAGCCACTACCTTATTAGGAATAACATTAGCTAAATCAATCTCCACCAAAATACTAGCATAATATCCAATTTCTTTTTTTAGAGTAGTGGAATCAAGACAGATTGGTCTACCAATTGCACTAGCCATTGACATAGGTATATCATCCTTCCAATATTCAATACTCAATCCTGGAAATAACAACCAAACAAAAGCACTGGAAGATTTTTGTTGTCCAGGCTTAAAATCTCGTTCCCAGAATCTAAGCTTCGGATATTGCGAATCCACCTCCCAGAAACCCTCATAAACAAACTTCATGTTATCCTTATTCTCTTATTTGATTATAAAGAAACCTTTTCCAATAAATTTTTTTTGATAGTTACATGTATATATATATATTGCTCAATTTATTATGGAATATGAGAGTATTGCGTTAGATAAAGAACGAGAGGGGACCGAGTGCGTAAGATGCTTTTTAGAAGACATTCCTCTCTGGCATAGGCATGTGCCAGCTATATCTATACACTGTGTTGGACAAGATGTAATAGCTAAAGCTAAAAACAACTAATCTCAACAGGTGCTATTTCCATTGATTGGATAAAGTCCAAGGCGAATATCGTAGACCCGAAAGGTTTGTCTAAAGAGATAGTTAATAATGCATTGAAGGGGATGTGGCTGAAGCTCATAAATTAAACTTGCCACGAAGGATACTCAACCTTACTGACTGGATATCCCAAGATCAAGGTTTTCAGTGAGACAACTTATTTATGGTATTTAAGAGAAATAAATATGGAAATTATGGAGTGCGGTGCAAGAGCAAAATGAAAGGAGGAGATACAAACCGAAGCCGGTGATTATCCTAAGAATCTCTAGGTACGTATAACAATTGATCTTTTCTGAATTGAATTTAATTGACAATGTGCCCTCATGTCCTTATTATCAAGCTATATATATCTACTGAACTGGTTGCAGTTGTCGCATAGGTGTATGTACCATAATAGTCTTTCAACGTTAACGTCCTAATCTTGTTTCAATCATTGACTGCATTAGGTTCTTTTGCATTAGTAGCATATTATCCTTGCAGCTTTTCATAAAATATGCCACTCTATAGATTGGTCGATCTCAACCACCTAGAGGTTGGGTAAAACCAAATTTTGATGCTGCATTCTCCGAGTTTTCTCTATCATATGGTTTAGGATTAATCTAACGAAACAATGAAGGTCTCTTCTTGGAAGCGCGAGTAGTAACTACTGTTTCTAAGTCTGCAGAATATGCCGAGGTCAAGCTCTTCTTGTAGATGCACTTCGGCTCAAAGATCAATCTATTTCTCATGTCATCTCTGAAGGAGATTGCATGAATGTCACCACTTCTTTAAAATCTAACTTAAGTGCCTTCTGTTTGGAAAATCATAATCTCCTACTATTGATTTCACTTTAGTTGTATGTCATGTGACATACTGGAAAACTACGCCTGGCGCTAGGGCGTGCAGACTATAACTCCCCCGATGCGCCATGATGAATCTACGATCCGGGCCTCAAAGCAAGGCAAATGCACGTTCATTACCTTTGCAAACATGCTCGTGGAGCATGATGCAGCTAACTTAGCTTCCACACCGTTCCAACTTACCCTTGTTCTGCTAAAGGGTTTATTAAGTAAACAAAAACTTTCTTAAAATGACAAAAACGACCTTTTGAGGCCCTAAACGATGTAATTTGGCTAAAATTCCAAGACCATGATGCATAGATCACGTCTTGATTGTTGGGTCGTTTCCAATCAATTTAGACCCGTCTTGGGCTAAATTACAAAAATCGGGTTTTTAGCTTCCAGATAGGTTATGGCTTGCTCATCTGCATCAACTTGTCTCATAAAGTTTGGCCACAATCATCTCATGTGTCGAACTACCGAACCAGATGATATGAGAGGCCAATGTGCTGCAATCATCTCCCAAATAGATGATATGAGCGACAAAGTGCTGGACCGGAAATGCTGCAATCCATTGTGGATTCCCAAGTACCCTTCCCTACTCTAAAGGGATCAAGCACAGACCGTAGTTCATCCTCGAAGGGACAGAAACTTAAGAAAACTCATCTGCAAGGTTGTGGCCTAGCAAAAATGGTAATGACCTAGTCCGTATAGGCTATTCCGTCATAATGCACAATGATTATGCATTATCGGGTCCGCAATATAACATAGTGATGCATAAGCATCAAATGCCCTATTTGCAAGGCTACGCAGCTATAAATGAGGCTTATGCATCATTTATACTCTTCCGCTAAGCTACGAAGCTTACTTGGTACATGGTCCGCATATGCACCTTCAACCGACTACCCCTCCCTATATATGTTAACTTGCAATTTCTACAAGTTAGGATTAGGGATCAAATTGACATGCTTGCTTCACTATTCATGGTTGTTGCCATGAATTTCTGAATGACCGGCAACGATTGCCGAGTTTCCGTTCTGTTGCACAATGATTGCGCACCACCCGCCTCCGCCGTATTGCACAATGATTATGCAACACTGGTTCTGGCTATCGCATAATGATTGCGCGACATTCTCTTTGATGTATTGCACAATGATTTTGTAATATTCTCGCGGCCAGCCCTCTCTGGCCTGATGCACAATGATTATGCGATATTGGCTCTAGGCCAATAGCCTTCATAACGCGCAATGATTACTCTACAAGGTCAAGGCCATCCACCCAACTGGCCTAATGCATCATGATGATGCAACATTGGCCCTTGGCCAAATGCCAAACATAATACGCTATTTTGGTGCGATATTGGCCTTAAGCCAATCCACCCCTTACCATACAACAGAAGCTTTCGATGAAGCTTCATATAAGGCCATAGCGCATCTTTTAACATGCGCCATGCTAAAAACACGGGGAGTTACATGTCATGTGTTTTATCTTATGTATATTAACTTTCTTTCGATGCAAGTGCTTTTATGATAAAAATGAAATAAAAATGCACAATTTGTTTGCTTTTCACAGGTGTTAATCTTTTTGTATAATGTGTTGTTTTATTTTAGTAACACTGTTTCGTGAGTCTGAGATAGTCATTAAGAACTCTACTTTTCTCAGTAGTTCTACCCTTTCAAGATTCATTAGTATGATTTTGTGGTTTACTGCATGATTTGAAGCTTCTGAGTTTTTTCAATCGATCGGTTAGGCTCGTATGCCCATGCAGGTCAAGAAAAATAACAATCTCTAAAAAGGAACCATATTGATTTATCCCTGGATCTTGACATCTTGGCTTTTGACTAAGACTGGTGTCTCAAGAGCAGGAGTTCCGTACTCAGTTTTAATGATAATGAAGCCATAAAAATTGAGATTAAGACTTAACATGCATAACCAAACCGAAATGTGTTTTCATAACCTGCGAAACCATAACGGCTAAAGTGTCTCTCATGCTCTGTGCGTTTCACTGGATTCATCTTTCTTTTTTGCTGGAGCACCTGGTCGCACCAATACTGGAGTTTGTTCTGAAGTCGATGCAAGAGATCCCTACAATTGGAGCGTCGATAGAGTTGGATTCACATTAGACTTCTCATGCTGCTTCCTCCTGATTTAACAACAGGTGACTATCTAGTAGGTTATAGCTTTTAACAGACTTTCCTAATCCTTGCATGTTCTAAAGTCGCTGCAACAATCGTCTTTCAATTTACTATCCCTATTAGGAACAACTTTTCCATTTTAGACCCGAACTTGGTATCCGAGAGGAAGATTTTTGGAAAGGTTTCCAGATCCAAGACTTTGAACATCTTATAAATACACAACCACGCCTTTCATATTACATACCGTTATATTCTTTCTTTTAAGAGTACGCACTCTTTTCTTGTGTTGTCTTGTGTTGTCTTGTGAATTATACAACTTTTTATAGTAGAGAAAACAAATTTTAATTGTAGAGAAAACAAAAAGATGCCAGGAGGAGGAATCGAGACTACTAATAAAGTCAGAGACACTTTCCTTAAATTCTTCAGATAAAAAGATCACAAGATGAAGCGTGTTTGTCGTACTCAAAAACGTATTCGTACAGCAGTAGCAGTATGTGTTGCAGCTACACTAATTGAAACAAGAAGATGGATTAAAGCTATGTCTATACTAAACGAGTTTGAAGAAAACTGTGCTACCCCAATTTGGAAACTTAGACAAGTTGCTAATGATATGACTGAGGAGATGCATGCTGGTCTTGCTTCTGAAGGTGGTAGTAAGCTAAAGATGCTTAATAAGCTATGTTGATAATCTCCCTACCGCTGATGAACATGGACTATTTTATGCTCTGGATCTCGGCGGTACAAACTTCCGTGTGCTGCGTGTACAACTGGGTGGAAGAGATGGGCGTGTAGTTAAACAAGAATCTGTCACTTCAAGCCAACTGTTTGATTTCATCGCTAAAGAACTCGCGAGATTTATAGCTACAGAAGGATAAGGTTTCTTCCTGCCTTCTGGTAGTCCAAGGGAATTGGGTTTTACTTTTTCATTCCCTGTAAAGCAATTATCAATCGCATCTGGAACTCTTATCAGGTGGACAAAGGGTTTCTCCATCAATGATGTGGTTGATAAAGATGTGGTGGTGTAGATGGGGAAAAACGATTTGCTGGTTTTACAGGGAATTGAAGAGACGAGCGTGTTGTCCAGACTCCTCAACCGAGCAAACTGCTCAACCTCACATAGATGTACTGCAAAGGGAGTGCTTAGATTCGAGAGATCAATCTGTAGGACTCCGGCCTAAACCAAGTCAATACCGTTCCAGAGTCAATTCGGTCGCAAAGAGGTAGATGGGTTGATCTGTAGGAGGGAAGCTGAGAATTGTGTGGGATCGATGATGATCAAGGATTGTGGATGTGTTGAAGGTTTCTACAAGTTTTCAGTGAACTGATAAGTTCGAATAAGTTCTGGGAGATTGACGAATTCTTGAGAGTAATTGCTCAAGAAATTTTGTGTAGACGAATGTTGTCCTATTCAATCATGGATTCAGAGACTTATTTATATTGTCAGAATGATAAACACCTTGGTCCCTGTAAGTGTGACGGTTTCTTGAGTGAAAGAGTGGGGAAGTGGAAAATCATGGTGAAACCAGTTCCAGGTCGTGCGGAGACGTGGTTAACCGTCCACCCACTATTTTTCTAACTCCTTCAACCGTTTGCACGACTTACTCACATTTCTCATCGTGGATGAATCCACGTGTTATAGGCCGCCATACCAAAACCCTAATTGATATCCCCACATTTGACGTGATTGATGTCTCACGAATCGTGAAGTCTACATGACAGACGTGTTAGTTAGTCAGTTTTGACTGATTAGACAGTGAGTCTAAGTTTTGTTGAATTAAGCATGAGTGACGAATGCTCAATGATTCATGGATTGAACGTACGTGTTCTTATGTTGATATTGCTCGTCTGAGCAAATACTGTTAAACTCGAGCAACTGAGCAAGTATTGCTCGACTCGACGAATTACTGAATATTGATAGTTGGATCAATATTCGAGCAACTGAGCAAGTATTGCTCAATTCGACGGATTATTTATTGGTAACGTGGCCCAATAAAATATTAAAAATATTGGTAGACTATCTAACATTATATAATTAATTCAGATGTTGATTTCTGGATCGACATAAATTTATTAGTGTTTGAACTTGTTCAGAATGATGATTTTATGGAACATTTGTTCAAAAACCCTAATTTTGATCAATTGTTCGTCAATTGATGAATTGTTGAAAATAAATCATGAGTGAGGGAGGGACCGACCACATGGAATGAGGGAGTCCATGTGGCTCCCAAGTGCTCGAGTGAGCGTGCACCAGGTCCTGAGTTGACCAGTTGGTGAAGGAACGATGATTAAATGCCGGTTTCATCATTTAATAAAATAGCGCTCGTCTGAACATTAGGTAATAAAACCTAATTTATGGAGAAGTGAGGGACCGACCAAGAAGACATGAAACCGACCCTTGGAGGCATGGGACCAGCTGATGGTCGATTGAGCAAATTCCAAGTTGGTTGGAAAGAGTTTGGACCCAATATGACCAATTGAGCAAATTAGGTCAAAATCATAATAATGTGTGGGACCGGCTCATTTCAATCCTTAGGACCGGCCTTGGTCGGTCAAGGAAGCATGCCCATGTCACCATAATGTTCGCGTCTTAGTCATGAGAGTTTCAGTATTTTCTGGTGTGCGTTTGAGCAATATCTCGGATTTTCAGAAGAGTTCGATCTTTGACTGAAATTCTTGATTTCGCTCTAATGAGCAAGTAGGACTTTGCTCGTTTGATCAAAATTTGGAAAATATTAAAATAATAATATTTTAATATTTGGCGTGAATAGCCTAGTCGGTCATGTGACCATTTGACTTTTTGGCTTTTTCATGGTTTGAGCAATATTTGAGAAAATATGAAGAAACCATGATTTTTGCTCAAACTGAGGAGTTTCATGAGATGAGGGCAATAATAATTATGAAAGACTAGGGACTGTAAGGTGTGGGACCGGCCACGACTAGGGCATGGACGGCCGGCTAGGTTGCACGGTCCCGTAACACCTTTCCCTATTTTTATTATTTTTCATGAAATCGTGAAAATATGAAGAAACCATGAGTTTTGCTCAAACAAGGAAAATTGCTAGAATAAAGGAGTTTTCATGAGTTCATGAAAATAATAGCATAATTAAAATAAAGGAAAAAGGGCGTGGGGGACTGGCCACGGCGACATGACCGGCCGACTGGTGGGCCCGGTCCCATAGGCGCCACTTTATTATTTTAATAATATTTTCTCTCTCATATTCCGTGTAGGATTCCTCATTTGTCCATATTTTTGAATGCCCGTTCGTGCATTTGGGTGCTCGTTCGTGCATCATTGTTGAGCGCACTTGCACAATTTTATGGGACTTACTTAGTGATAGTCCAGATGCCCTGTTGTTGAGTATTTATTACCAATTCATGAAACTGAGTAATAAAAGTGAGTAGTTATTTGTTATCAATCCATAGGATCAGCCGTGGATTCGACTATGAATTCGGAATAAAAAACGAGTATTACCATTCCATAGGATCGTGGATTCGACCACAGAATCGGAGTAATGAAATTATCTATTACTATTCCATGAGATCAGCCATGGATTCGATCATGAAATCAGAGTAACGATATTTATTACCATTCCATGAGATCAGCCGTGGAGTCGATCATAATGAGATAAAATAGATTATTTTCTAGGAATTCATTGGTGAATGTCACGGTAGAATTAATCTATTGCAGAAGGAATATTAGCCAGTTAAAGCGTCATACTTGTTCTGAAAAGTGCATAGTGAAGTCCTGAAGGCGTTAATGCTCTCAATCTCACGGAGAACCGCCTGGATCTATACACGGTCTCTCTACATAGTCAGGGAACAGTGAGTGTCACCGACGTCCTGAAGGCGTTATTGCTCTCAATCTTACGGAGAACCGCCCAATCGTTCTTCCATGTAGAGAGGAGTCTCTCTATGTAGTCAGGGAACAACGAGTCAACAACGTCCTGAAGGAGTTATTGCTCTCAATCTTATGGAGAATCGCCCAATTATGTTATTCTACATAGAGAGGTCATGATGAAATGCACAACATCGAACGCTCAGCCGGGAGGCCTTTCGAGAATCATATTCATCATGGCTCTGAGAGGAACTCGATCAGAGCTCGTGAAACGGTTCACGAGTCGTAAAATATGAATCGTCACATGCGTTCCTGAAGTCGGGTCAGAAACATGCAGTATCATGATTTTACGATTTTGACCTTTGTCGAAAATCCATCATCAACAGGTGGTACAAGTGACAAAAGCCTTAGACAGACGTGGCATATATATGCGTGTTGCTTCTCTGGTGAATGATACAATTGGTACATTAGCTGGAGGCAAATACTTGAATAATGATGTTGCAGCTGCAATTATTTTGGTAACTGGAACAAACACAGCATATGTAGAGCGTGCACACGCCGTTCCTAAATCAGGAGAAACGGTAATGAACATGGAGTGGGGTAACTTCTGGTCATCACGCCTTCCTATGACTGAATATGATCAGGCTTTAGACCAGGACAGTCTTAACGCTGGTGAGCAGATTTTTAAGAAGATTATTTCTGGGATGTATTTGGGAGATATTGTACATCGAGTCCTCTGCAAAATGGCGGAAGATGCTGAACTTTTTGGTGATACTGTTCCGTCAAAACTTAAGACTCGATTCATTTTGAGGACTCCTGAAATGTCAGCCATGCATCATGACACATCCTTGGATTTGAGAGTGGTTGAAAGCAAATTGAAGAACATCTTTGGGATATCTGGTACTTGCCTTGAAACAAGAAGAGTTGTTGTAGAGCTGTGCAACATTGTTGCCACAAGAGGTGCCCGTCTTTCTGCCGCAGGGATCTTGGGCATTTTGAAAAAAATGGGAAAAGACGCGATCATGGAGGGAGAGAAACAGAGAACTGTAATAGCCGTGGATGGAGGATTATTTGAGCACTACACCGAATTCAGATCCTGCTTAAAGAGTACCCTCAATGAGTTACTCGGAGATGAAGTTGCGCAGACTGTTTTTATTGAGCATGCAAACGATGGCTCTGGAATTGGAGCTGCTCTTCTTGCAGCTTCTCATTCCCAATATCCCCAAGTTGAAGAATCCTTGTAATGAAGAATCCTCGTAAGAATTGTATATAATTGCTGAACCTGAAAGAATTCTGCCTTCCCATTTTCGTCTTTCCTGATATAAACTTCGTATATGGGCATAATATAAATGTATTCATAAAGATAAAAATAAAATTTGAAAAAGAAATGTATTATAATTAGCATGACTCACTAGTCTAAACGTTAAGCTACTAGTGATTCAGGTACAATGACTTTGGTATAAGAATAAGATAACTAATTAATTAGTGCTCAAACTTAAACCTATAAAGAACAAAGAGACGCGAGAGGAGAATATGGGAAGTCGGTTAGCTTTTCATTTCTTAGTTACACGAGCAAACATCTTATGGGTATTTATACACCCAAACACATGATAAGTAAGAAACATTGACAAGACACGTTTCAAGTTGACGTGTCATCATTAGCTAATTAGCTGACGTTTAGCTCCACTTGACTAAGTCGGCTGGTAGGAGCTTCTCGTGGGTCAGCCACTTTCTTCATGTATTGTGGAGAAGTCCTGACACTGTATGGTGGGCCAGCCACAATCAGTATCCAATAGTGAAAAATACCAGACCCTCTACTGTATGGGTTCAATATATGGAAGGCGGAAGCCCCACTAAATGGATCATCCATTGTCAACTCCATACTTTAAGAAAATGATATTACTAGGCCTAAAAAATCAAAAAAAATTCAGATCTGGCCCATAATTAATAATTAGGAATTTCAATAATACCAAGAATACCCTTTAGTATTTATACAAGGGGAATATCAGAAGATACTTTAATTTTCAGATTTTGTCTCTCTCTCTTCTCCAGACGATTTTTTCTTCTGCAGATATGGTTTTTCGTCAAATTCATCATTTCCAGATCTGAACTAGATTTCTCTCCCAAAATCAAGTTCTCAGACATAACAATATCGTCAACAACTCTTGTTCTTGCGATTTCAGTGTATATCAGTGAAGAAAAGTGAATGAAAATCGTCATCAACAACTAGAAATGAAGATTTAATCATCAAATCATGATGACAAAGATAAGTTCGATATATCTTCATCTTTTCTTTCGATTTAAACTTCTAATTTGTTGATTTGCAAATCGAAATCAGAAGATTTTTTTTTTGTTTACCGTTGAAAACCTAATCGATCTGATTTCATCTAGAAATCTTTATACAAAACATGATTAGAACATAGATCTATAGTTATTTCATCTTGATCTCTCTTTTGTGATTGAAATTTTCAAAAAAAATTGTGCACAAATTTTCTAAGGTTTCGAATTGAAAGTCGATTGAACTTTTAATCTATATTGTTGTGCAGGTTCAACAATGAAATTAAGAAGATCTTCAACCGAAGCAGAAACGAAATCGTGGTCATTCGTTTCTGCTTTGACAACAAATAATGAAGAAGAAACTTATGATAATAATTCATCTGAATTTTTGGTATGAGCTAGTTCTGAAAAATAGCTAGGTTATTTTCTTCTTCGAAATTTATTTCTTCACTGTATTAATGCATTTGGTTTTATTTTGGATGTTTTTGACGGTAAATTTGTTCGGGATTGAAGATTTTTGAAGTTTTTTACTCTCACGGAGAATATGAATTTGAAGATTCAAGATATGAATAAGCTGTATGAATTTGCTAATTACAGGTTATGGAGGTGTTGGTTTCGTTCCAGTTTCGAGTGTCTTCTTGGATAGTTTCAACGGCCCATAGGCGCGAGATGTACCTTGTGGGGGGCCGACAAAGTCAAGTAAACTCATAAGAGAAGAAAGTTTGATCTAACAAAGTGAATTCAGTAAACTCATAAGAGACGAAGTCTTCTTTTGTACGCTCGTTTCACTAGGTTCTATACCACTTCAACCTACAATCATAGTTAAAAACAGAGTTTTCAGAGTATGAAAGTTCACAGAGAGATGTAGGAGTGTGCAAGTGGTACAAATGCATATTTGGCGTTGGTTTGTAATGAACTAGTGCTCTTATTGTTGTGATATAGCTATGGGATGAATGGGAATATCTCAGGTATCCACTGGTTGAAGAATCAGATGGGTTTGAGTTATTGATGCTCATATAGATGTATGTTAGGAGTTAACATTACAGGTACTGGTGCAACTGCAGTTAGGACAGCGACAATGGAATAGAGGAAATGAAGTTGGCTGGTGCTGAGATTTGTACTCAGTTGGTGTTGGTTGCAGTTGCAGGACATGGATTCCGATGGAATTGATATGTGGTCAGTTATGGACTGAGTCTGAGAACTCAATATTGCAGGCTAGATGCATGTTAGGATAAACAGGTGCAAAGTTTCCAATGTGTGTAACTCCAAATTACACATTTCATATGCATATGTAACTCCAAATTATACATGAATTTTGTATGTGTACTAGCTGGTTATAAAATTTCACTTTATGAGTGTTTAGTTAGCTGATTATACATGCTTGTTTTATGACTTTTCGAGGCTGCCAGTATTGCTTTTGCATCTAGATTAGTTTGTGTATACTTTGATTAGTTTGGCTGATATTTTTATGTTTCTTTTACAGGAAAATCAACACTTACAGATTCTCTTGTGGCAGGGTTTAGTATTAGATTCATTTAAAGTGAAATTCTTTGTACTTCACTTTCTCATTTAGTATTAGTTTGGTTAAATTCTCAACATATGTGATGTTTGTTCAGGTAGGGTTCTGTTATTTGGTTTGAATAATGTGGTTCTACTTTAATTTATAGAAATTATTTAATGCACGACATGAGATTGATGTATAGAAGTTCCTGGATCAAGACCTATGTGGTAGTGCACTGGAGAAATTCAGATGTGAAGTAAGCTCTTTCAGGTATTGATCTCTCATGTTAATTAGTGTGTAACTAGTAGTTACACATGCTAATTAGATGTGTAACTTATAGTTACACATGCTAATTTGATGGGATATGCAGTTCTTAGAGGCATACCTGCTGATCTAATTGAAATTCGTCTGTTGATCTACTAGTTTTGTATTGTTTTGTGCAGGGAAACACATTAGAAAGTTATTCTTAGTAGTTTTTTTTATGTATCATGGCTATGTTTTGATGCAGCACATGCTTTTTACATTGTCAAGTCTATTGTTTCATTCAGATAACATGCAGTAATTGATTTGGACTGCTAACATTGCATTGTTCTGGTGTGGTATGCATTTTCTCATTTTATCTAATATCTATTTAGGAAAAACGAGTTGAAGGTAGAGAAAGGATGGCTCGCCTTCAAAGGAGACTGCTTGTTGTCGAGGTTGAGAAAAGGATCATGCAATTCCAAACTTGCTTGGATAAATGACATATAAGGGTTGAACGTATTTGGAAATTATCATGATATAGTATTTTATCTTTTCAAGGTCAGTGCACTGCCAGACACTTAGATTAGTTGTTTTCATTTTTTTTTTGAAATGAACTAGTTGCTTTCACTTTTTTTGTGCCTTTCCATTCTTGTTTAAATTGTTTAACCTAGATGTTAGGTAAATAGATGTGTAATTTCTAATTACCCATGCTAATTATATGTGTAACTTCTAGCTACACATGCTAAATAGATGTGTAAGTTTTACCTACACATGCTAATTAGATGTGTAACTTTTACTTACACATACTAATTGAATATATAACTTTTGGTTTTAGTGATTGAATTACTATTACACTAGTCGGATTGCAATTCAAGAGATTTCATATAACAAGAAGAGCAGATACTTCATTTTAATCTGATATTATGATAACTGTTTGTCTTATTACTTTGCAGGACAACTATATGCAGAACAAACTTGCGAGACTTGCATGTGTCTTTCTTCAGGCCCTGATTCGGTATAATATAATTAATGGTGAGTTACCCTGTGTCATTTAAAACTTGTTTTTAGCTCTGACATGTATGATTTATTTTGCTGAGAATGTAGGATCAACTGTTGTTCTTCTAATATCAGAGAACTTGTCTTTGAACCTTGTTAGTATGATGCTTTGATGGAATTTTTTGCTACTAAGATGCATTCTTAACTCTTGTGGTTCCAGGTATATGAAACCCATGGACGTTTAGCTCTAGAAGTTGAGGACTTGCACATCAGGTTTGATTAGACTATTGAATGGATATAATGTATGTGCTCGGGTCATGGAAAGCAAGCCTAAAATGTATAACTCCCAGATTCATGTGAAATTATACATTATTGCATGTATTGTTCATTTAATCTTATATAAATTGATTGCTTGGTGTTATATTTCAGGTTTCCAATAACTTTATAAAAGCTAATTGCTTATTTGTGGTCTTGGTCTCGCTGGAAAATTGGTGTTGACGCTGAATACACAAGTCAGATGCATGTAAAAATCTCAATTGCACTAGATAGATGCATATGTAACTCCAATTACACTATACAAATGCGTGTGTAAATTTTAGTTACACATGCTAAGAAATTGTTGTAAATAAATTTTAAAGTAATACATATTTTTTCTTTTTATGTTTGGTTTTTGATGTCTATTTTTTTGATGTGTAACTTCTCATTACACATGCCATATGGATGTGTAACCTCTACTTACACATGTCATATGCATGTGTAACTTCTGCTTACACATGTCGTACGCATGTGTAACCTTTTCATGCCATATCCATGTGTAACTTAAGGATACACATACACGTTGCATATGTAACTTCGAATTACACATCCATGTGTTATTGGTGGGAGGCGGTGGTCGGTGATGGTGTCCGCCGGCGGTGCGGGCGGTGGCCGCCGGCGGCGGTGGTGGTCGTGGTTGTGGGAGGCGGTGGTGGTTGTCGGAGGTGGTGGTTGGTGGTGGCGGTTGTGGGAGGTGGTGGTGGTGGTGGCGGTCGTCGGAGGTGGTGGTGTCGGTCGGTGGTGAAGATGGTTGTGACATCATGTTTACTATATTTTAATATTTTTTTCTTAAATTTAAATTTTATTTAATTTGGGGCTTGAAAATATATAAAAGGGTATGTATGTCCTTTAATAACTCGGAGCCTAGATCTAAACTTCTTTTAATTAAGGGACTCATATTATGGGTTATCCATGGGTTGAGCCTTAGCCTAATTTTCCCTATCCAACACTCCCCTTGGATAGTCCACCGTCCAAGAACGTTTCCTTATTAACAGAAAAATTCGGTGGGATAAAAACATGAGATACTTCTTCAGTCAAAATTGCGTGAGGAAAACCACTTGGGACAAAGTCTAAATGCCTGTGATAGGAAAAACCACTTGGGACAAAACCTGAGCGTCTGAACCAGATAATACATGTAGATATCCGGTAACCGCATTTCAGGAGAATCTATGAATATATGTCTTTTTAGATGATAACCATCGTTCTAAGTTGATATCTCATTAAAAATCTTGCCAGGAAAAACCCAGAGGGAAAAAACCTAAACGTAGGAAAACATGAGTTCTCAGAACAATGATAAACCCGCAGATGCTGCCTCGTTAAAACCTTTCCCGGAAAAAACCCAAAGGGACAAAAACCAGGTTAAAGGAAAAAGAGTACAACATTTCGAACTGCGGATAGCGATTGACTCGCATGCCTCATTAAAACCTTGACAAGAAAAACCCAGTGGGACAAAACCTTGATTAAGGAAAAAGAATACACGTCGTAATGTCCAATATATCCATATCCATAGTCTTCCATGGCTTTACTCCCCCTGATGAGTAGCCTTCTCAGTTGATCATTCTGCCCGATAATACTGCATAGAGACCACAAGCCATCTTTGAATGTATTCATCAACTTCCTTAACTTGAGAAAACTTGGTTTGATTTTCCTTTCTGCAATTTAATGATCTTCTGATGGTACAACCATTTATTCTCTACTAGCTTTGTCTGAACAATCGCAGCCGATCGAAGGATGAACATGCATCCTCTACTACCAGACTACTAGCTAGGAAAATATTTAGCTTCTTTAACGAACCTGCCAAAAATCAAATCTTAAACAGCCTGATTAGCTTTTCTCTGTGGGAGACATTTAACGGTCTTTCATGCAAAATATCGATCTTAATGGTTCCATGAAGATGAAGGGGTTTTCTTTGGACCAATGTCTCGATATTGGTGCTGGGTAGAACCAGACTTACATGTTTACTACAAACCCAATATCTGGTACCCATAGCATATTTTCGCTGATGTACCATTTCCACAGAGTGATACATCTCCTTTGTTGAGATGTAAATTGATCAATCTTAAACTTAAGAGATCGCGCAGTTATGACTGTGCCAGTTTGTCCATTAAACATGTCTAAAACTTTGACGAAATTAATGGACGGACAACCACAATGCTCAATCAAGAGATTGAGGCCTTGTTTTACCGAGATTTTCGTCTCGAACTCCTGCTTTACGCATTTTCGTGCTTTGGAGAACTCTTCAGAAGTTCCTATAAAGTAGATATTGTATTTATCAAAACTATCCAATGCAAAGTTTATGAGCATATAAGATGGTTCACATATCCCTGGATAATATAAGCATTCACTTAGACGATTTACCATTTTCGTCCTTATTGAGCGAATGATATGACATGGTAATTCTACTGATAGGTGCAAACCTCCAGGAATTTCTATGCAGTTTTTATGTATCTAGTCTTTCATACAGGTCTGCAGTAACCACATCTTCTGGATGTTCGTCGAGTCCTTAAAGACTGCCATACAAATACCAAAGAGGTAGTTGCATCCATAACAGGGGATATATTACAAAGAAATCCATCGCATGCTTCTGTGGAAGACTTTTGTGCCGTAAGTTGACTTTGTTTTTCTCGCTATATGCATACACATACCCGTGGCCACTAGGGTTTACATTATCAGATGTTGGGAGCGCAAACACCCACTTGTGGCTAAGAGTAGCTCACATTATCGAGTGTTCGGCCAACAGTACCAACGCTATGCATTTTGCAAGAAATTGTTATTCTGCTTAGAATCTCTCCTTTAACCAATCATACCTTTGATGACATTCCCTTATAGAGAGTGATTTAACACCAACATCATCTATGACAGCATCATTAGATACTTTTGAGTATGTCACCAACAATGATTATATTACGACCGCAAATTTCTCTATTGCATGCATGCCTTATGGAAATCCTCTCATTTTGAGGTTTCACAGCCTTTGCAGAGACATTCTCTTATTAGGAGACTATACTAGATCTTCTTTTGATAGTCTCTTTGAGAGCACTATATTTAAATGATTATATGACCGGTTCTTCCTTTTAGGAGTCGCGGAATATTTTAAGTCAACTAGTCATCCACGCTGAAGGTGTGTTTTATGTGACACACTTGCTACTACATTCACAGCTTCTCAAGGAAGCAAATTGATTTGCAATTTCTGAAGATATCAAATCTCCTGTATGTCTTTCATTGCTGAAAATATCAAGATAAGATACATCCTGGTTTATCGTGTGCAAACCAGAATACTTCACGCCGTTTTTCAGGCGACAGCCTTTCCTCCCCCAAATGGTGGGAAGACTTTCTCATCAAACTTGCAAATCTTTTAGTAATAATAACCATAGTGTATTTAGCACGTGCCAAACAAGAAAACATGATAATGGTTTCATGAATAATAAGTTCAAAATGCTTGATGAATGAATAACAAAACCATTCAGCGAATGCATAAGAACAATAAAATACTCACCATCAATGCCCAAAGCATCACTAGAATGATACAACATCAACGATTGACAAACAAGAGTTTCATTAAAAATCTATATGAGTATACACAGTTTCCACTCAGGTGATGTGTCGAGTCATGCATGAATACCAGACCATACTTTCATGAACCTGGTTAGTGTCCGTGGAAACTCGTTGTCAAGGTTGGCGCTATACAATAAGCAACCTTAATTCTCTCATCACGCTTTCTTATAAGCATCACATTTCGAACTAAAGTTCGTTGATGCTAAGATTGAGGTCCTAAAAGTAAATACAAGTGAGAGAACAACCCAATATGGACTGAGATCCATATTTGCCAATCATAAGAACTTTGTCGATAATTCCTTTGCAAAGGAGGGATATCCATCCACATCGATTTCAGTAGCTACTCTGAATATTATCGACAACCAGTTAAAAATCAGTTAATATTGATCTCACTTCATTCTCTCGAGTAAGAGGATATTCTAATCCATTTGGTACCAAAATTTAATATGCGGATATTCTTCTCCATGAGATATAAACACAATTTTCATGGACATGCTCCTCGTCAGGAGATAACAACTCATAACTCAAAGAGAATATGGACGTTATCTGATTAGATTGGCATACCTCGTACAAGAGGTTTTTCGTCTATGCTTCTAAGCATATTTTCAGACGAAACAACTGTTGCGATTCCATGGCATGCCTTGCAAGGACTTTTAATTTACGCTGAATCAAGCAAGCGTACTCTTGCTAGACCTAGAAACAGAGTAATCTGCAACACCTCAGGCATTTCTTGGTGTGAGAATTTTAGATGAGACATAATTGGATTTAACCAATGTCGTCGACGATTCTCCCCATGATCCTTAGGCGGGAATGTCTCATCAACAGAACATTTAGTTCCGCATTACTCTACCTATCAAGGGAGTAACTAGGTGCAGAAAGCAACAATAACATGCAACCCAGGAGAGGTAACTGATCAGGTTTCGTCTCTCATTTACTGTCCAGCTGGAATAATTTTAAGAATTTACATTGCCATGTAAAATCAACAGTAAACTGTAAAATAAATTCTGTGAACATAGACACTATCTCGACATCAGTCCAAGTCCTGCGAAGACGACCGATAGAGATCAACAACAATGAACGGCATTTCAAATGCAATACCGTGTCTTTTATATCACAACGATAGCAGAGCTCTTCCAGGCTCAAAGACGGCTTATTCAAACCAATCATAATGCTACTGTTCCATATTATTCCACTTCTGGTGGTACGGGGTTTATCAGGTTCTTAAACCCGAGAACTATTTGTGGTTCCCATATTCAAAAATATGTCTACCATAATTACATTTTCCTTTTTTGCCAAAGATAGGCTTATTTGCATAGGCACTGCTGCGAATTTAATTCACCAAATTCATGACTTTAGGTAATAGCTCAGGGGACGAGAAGACATGATATTAATCCTAAATCTCTTTTACAAAAATGCAACACTTATTATCGCTCGACGTTTGTATATCTACGAGGCGCAGTTAACATTTGCAACACTCGTTGTTGTTGACACAACATATACAAAGTGCAAATTAAGCACTAGCTCTTTAAAGCCCGTCGATGCATATAATTGGCGCAAATAATGCACGCCGTAAAGCTAGCCGGAACACATAGGGGCGCAAAATATGCAGCTCTCCTTATTGCTCACCACAACATTTTATACAGTGCATATATCTTCTCCAGAAATTAAGCCGAACTATATTTACCACAAAAATCAATGGTGAAACAAGGAAGAAAACATTCAAAATGTAGTATGCATACGATTCTAACATGATACCGACATATCTCCAACTTCGTCTATTCGGGTCGACGAAATATTAATTTATCAAAGTTGAAATATGAACATATTCTTTATCTTAAAAGAAATTGTCTCGATATCAATTGCAGGTCATTTCAAGGACCGTTGATAGAGACTGGCTAACCACGTTAACCCAGTGTCCATTTTCATCGCATTCCAGTCTTAAGTGGAACGACTTTGAATTTCAGAGATTAGTATAGCAAAGGAATAAGGAAATTTTGCAATCCCTAAGAATGCAATAATTCCTCGCTCTGCCGATATTAAAACCGTTAACACCACAAAACTCATTGGTGTATTAACAAGGATAATTTTACTTCCCACGCTATCCGAAAGGACGCGAAAAACCTTCCTTCCGTTTTAATTAGTGCTCAAACTTAAACCAAATAAGAAGAAAGAGATACGAGAGGAGAATACGGGAAGTCAGTTCCCTTTTCATTTCTAGTTACACGAGCAAACATCGTATGCGTGTTTATACACCCAAACACATGATAAGTAATAAACATTTACAAGACACGTTTCAAATTGACGTGTCACCACTAGCTAATTAGCTCTTGACGTTTAGCTCCACTTGACTAAGTCGGCTGGTAGGAGCTTCCGGTGGGTCAGCCACTTTCTTCATGTATTGTGGAGAAGTCTTGGCGCTATATGGTGGGCCAGCCACAATCAGTATCCAACAAAATGAGCGATTTACAGTGAAAGATTTTCAGATTTAATAGCCGTACCCAAACTGAAATGTTAAAACCTAAGCTACAACTCAGAAAAGAGTTTCACAAAGAGAGAAACAAACCGTGATAGCGTTCAATAAAGTTTGTGCTTACAATTTACAAAAAGTTAAGACTATTATAGTTTTAAGTTAACTCAAATGGCCTGTTTTCCTCGACGACAGACTTGACAACCCCAAGATTTCTAAATTCCACTCAATCTTGCAACTGTTGCATTCATTGAACCCCAAGCATTTACCAGCAACCTGCAAAGTGAGAATTAATAAGCAGATGATATTCATAGTAGAAATTCACAACAAAGTATTGCATTACCAATTCAAGCTTACAGCAGCTACAGATATAACAATTAGCGTACCCAACAGATGAAAATCATAAATAGAAACATGGAAACTGTAAATAGATAACTGGGACTTGGACAAACGAGAAAAGGTAAACCTATCAGGCTCACAAACAAAGTACTAAGAAGGTATATTATTTATTAGTAAGCTAGACTGAATCATCAATACGGGTGCAAGCTCAAACACGGGTAAAAAAAACTAAAGCCAAAACCATATCTATAAGTGAAAACAACAGACAAACTCATTTTACAAATTCTTTCCACTGTGAAGTCCACGCTCAGAAATTCTCAGGCATGCATCCTTTCTCGGTGATAAAATTATGCACATGCCCATAATTTTGAAACATTATGTTTTCGTTTTTCTTCTTTCCAAACTAACCTAAAATCACCTTATTCATCTCACATCTGATCTTCTCTGTTCCTCCGTGCTTCTTCTTCTTCGTCCCAAAGTCCAACAAAGAAACTCCATAGAAAAGTCAAGGTTCGATGATTTTTCTGCGAAAGGTTAGGTCGGGTTCTGGTCTGGGAAAGGACATGATAATGGTTCGAGCGGAATTCAGTTTTGACCGAGGAAATACAGGGAAGAAGACAAGTTGATGTTCTTGATATCTGTTGATATTGGAGGTGAGTAATGATGAATGATTTCAATGTTTGTATGAGATATGAAGAATGGGTTTGTGCAGATCTGAATGAAATTGTAGAGCAAGGAGATGAAGCTAATTTTCTTGGAAATTGGGTGAGTTTGGCTACAACGAAAAATAGAATGACACACAACATGTTCGAGAAAAGGCTTGAAGTACAACCAGAGAGGAGTGGTTGCTATGACTGATTTTTGAGGAAGTTTTCAATGAGATTTGAAGTTCTGCTAGAAGTTTACAGGAGCAAGGGGAAGTGAACTGGATTTGTATGGGCAGCTGGTGGTACAAGACTTATGGATGAATTTGGTGCAGATTTGATTGTTGACTATTTGAAGGGATTTGATGTTCATCTGCCAAGGTTCCAAATGGTCTCAATTGAGAGAAACAAACAAATCTGTAGCTCAGGTGGTATGAGTATAATGGACAGTGTAATACAGGTGTATTGGCAACAACATAGGTTTCGAATTGGTGAACAGTAGATGGAGTCTCGAGACTGAAATCCAATTGATGTGATTTGTTGGATCAAGTTTAGGGCTGAATTTGGTGCTGATTTTGTGGCTGAATGGTAGTGATTGGTGGATTTTTCTGCAGGGATACTGGTGGGTGTTTGCCGTTGGTTTTGAGACAGAATTGAAGCTTGGTAGCTGTTAGTCTACAGTGATGAATGTTTGAGCAAAGCCTGGAAGCGTGAATGCAGTTAAGCAAGGGTGTTGTAGCCGTTGGTCTACAGTGATGAATGATAGTGATTGTGGATGATTTCGCAAAAACTGGAAGCTGGAGATAGCATGAATTGATGGGTACTAGTAAAATACAAATCTGAATTCATGCAATCACATTATGCTGAGCGAAATAGGGTATGTTGTGTGCTTTATTTTCATGACAGTGGAGTTTGTTGTGTTTTGGATTTAGGAAGGTTGCAGCAGCGAATGGAGATCGATGTATCTTGATGCTGGAGTAAAATGCTTAGAAGCTCAGAGAATGGGAATGGAGACGAATGAGATCCTTGAATCTAATTGCTTATGCTGCAAAGAACAACGAGGTTTTGGTGTTTACATTAACAAGATGGAGTGAGTTTTCGGTCAGTTGGCAGCGAAGAAGAGAGAGGTGCTGAAATTTGCTGGGAGTTTTCGTCACTTATATCTCCAATTTTGTGTCTTCCAATTTTGTGTAGCGTGCATTTAAAAGAAAATGGAGGTGTGCATAGTGATGCATAACAGGTTATGCATCTACAAAATTTGTTGCATAACTTGTTATGCATTTTCGAAATTGGTTACATAACACGTTCTGCAGTTTTTTTTTTTTTGCATAACTTGTTATGCAGTCCAGAAAACGGTTGCATAACACGTTATGCAACTACTTTTTTTTTTAGTATTGAAACCAACAAAAAATAAGGATGCATAACTGGTCATGCACCTACAATAATATCTACATAACATGTTATGCAGTCGTGAAAATGGATACAGAACCTGTTATGCATCCGAAAATATGACTGCATAATGCATTATGCATCGAGAAAATTGTTGCACAATCTTTTATGCATCGAGAAAATAGATGCATAACCTGGTATGCATCCGTAAATATGGATGCATACTGCATTGTGCATCAATTTTTTTATGTACGCACTAAAATCAACCAAAATAATGGTTACATAACTTGTTATAGATGCATAACTTTGTTATCCAAATGCATAATTTGTTATGCAGTGGAGAAAATGGTTGCATAATTTGTTATGCGTTTGCAGAATGTGTTATGCATCTTTTTTTGGTGGCTGCATAATAGTTATGTATCAAGTTTTCGAAAATTTTGCCTAAAATGATGATCACCTCCGATTTTTTCGTGAAAAACAAAAATTTGATATTCTTGTTTGTACTCGTTGCGTAGCTCTCTTTAAAAAAATTCCAACGATATAAAATTTGTAAAATTCCAAGGCGCGGATTTTTAGATATGTTATATCCAAGTTGCGTTGCCAATTATACCCCTTATGCATAACCCGTCATGCGGATGCATAATCCATCGTGCAGACATTTTAAATAATTTCATATAATTATGGGTGTCACGGAATAATTATGGGTGTCACGGTACCTAAAATTAATTGTGGGCCTGACAATGAAGATATTATTTTTTTGGGCCTGCGCCTAATTTTTCCTATCTATAACAAGTTGCTCATATTTAGGAATGATTTTTTAGGGACCATGGTTTTTTTGAGGGGACCATGGTTTTATTAGGCCACCTTCCCTATAGTGATAAGGGGTGTCCTAAAACGTTGAAATGACTAACATACCCTTAACCTAATTTAATTTAAAACCAACCTAATAACCACCTATATATATATATATATATATATATATATATATATATATAGATATATATAATACCATCACCTCCTCCCACCACACCCCGACCCGCCACCGCCGATTACCACCACCACCACCTCCGATTATCACCACCCACCAACCACCGATTACCACCACCACCACCACCGCCGATTACCACCACCACCACCTCCGATTATCACCACCACCAACCACCACCACCTCCTCCCACCACCACCGCCACCGCCTATTTAAGAAATGTAACAACATCAATGCAATCACAATTAAGTTCGGTTACATAATAATTTTATCGAGTATAAAAGACGCCAGCCGCAACCTGATTCTGCCATGGGACCACTCCGGAGGTATTTTTCAACAAACCCTTCACTTTAATTTGATTTTGATTGCTTCACTTCAACAAACCCTTCACTTTAATAGGAGTTACAGAGCCATGTTCGGTTAGGCCGATTTTCCAAAAAAACCTAGTTTACTAACCGAACTTCTTGAAAATGATGAACACGAAGAACAATTCGGTTCTATTGGATTTAAAACTAAGTCACCGAAATCTCTGTTCGGTTGTTTCGCAAAAAAATTTAAAACTACAAAGTAACCGAACTCCACCTTTAGAACCGAAAAAAAACAAATCCAGTCTAACCGAACTGTGTTGTTGTGGCCACTATGTTGAGTTCCAAAATAACCGAACTTAGCCAATAGAGTTCGGTTTGTTCGCAAAAACTTTTAAAACTACAAAGTAACCGAACTTAGCCAATAGACGCTGGAACTTCACATTTTTTTTGTTTGTTAAGTACGGTAACTTCACAATTTTATCGCAGAAACAGAACTCAGAGTTCGGTTGGTTAGCTGTTAGGTTCAAGTTTGCGAAAGAACCGAACTTTGTAAACTTATAGACTCTTATATTACGTAAAGTTCGGTTAGATCAAAAGTGCATGCAGTTTGCGAACCAACCGAACACAAAGTTCGGTTAGTTGAGAACCAACCGAACATAACGCTGTGACTCCTAGAAATTCTATTATTTGAGAGTTCGGTAACCTGCGTGTTTGGAACAAGTAACCGAACTACACTTTCAGATGAGTTCGGTTACTTGTTCATCTCACGGGGCAACCGAACTACAATTTCAAATGAGTTCGGTTACTTGTTCTTCATATAAAGTAACCGAACTGTTCAAAATCCAGTTCAAATCCGGATCATTTTGAAGATTACAAATATTCTGGGAGAGGATGGAGATGAAAAATCAGATGAGTTTTCATCATTTGAATACTCAAACTTAGTGAATTGGAAAAAAAAATATTTTCCATGTTTTTCTCCTTCATCTTCTCTAACTCTACTCTCTCGATAATTTACTCAACTAATAATAAAACCATCTTTTAATTTAATCTCACTAATTATTTTTAACTAAATCATTCACTAATCATAATCTAAAATAAATTAAGAGGGTAGATCAGGTATTAAATAAATAACTAGATATGGGGTGACCTAAAATTACTTCTAATGTCTTACCCAAAATAAAACCATGGTCCTCCAAAAAAATCATGGTCCCCAAAAAATCGTTCATATTTAGGATATAAGTTGGTCGTATGGGCCTGACAATCAGATGTTGGAGTACCAAACAGTAGGCAAAAATAAAGTCCCCAAACTGCATATCACGCCAAATAGATCAGTGCCCTGGTAATAGTACTAAAAAAACAAAACTCATGCTTTCCTGCACCTAAAGACATTCTTCTCCTTGTAAACTTAGACAGTTAACTCTTACTCACATTCTCCCATAAACACCAGTTTTCTGAAGAGCATGTTAAATAGGTGAAAATTCAAATTAGATATTCTACAATGTGTGGGTGAATCTGCCAAATCAACAGGTGAAATCAGCCAAACCAAGCATGTATGATTACGTGTTAAGATCAGCTTGAAGTGAACTTATGCCTCCTGAACTATCCATTCCCTCTCTCTCTCTCTCTCTCTACATAGCCTCACTCACTTCGCATACCAAGACAAGGTTCTATGTTTGATATTTTTATGAAATTTGTTGACCAAGGAAAACAGACTTTTGTGTTGTAACCTATCCAAAGCACTGTTTCTTCTTTCGAACCAACAAGCAACTAATAATCACACAAAAAGATTGTCCAAATGACAGCAATATAAGAAGTTAATCTGAGAGTAAACACTACATAGATATTTCCTAAGGCTAGCGTCATTGAAAAGTTTCAGTTTTCAACGAACTTTTCTGCATATACTAGTTATCAGACTCCGTTTACGAACAAACTTATTAAAATTCCTAAAAATTAAGATGCACTATTCTCCATCAAGACTAACTAAACATCGCCAGCAGAAGTGCAAGATCAAGCACAAACAAGAAGCGTTAAGACTTCAGAGCTAGTACTACAAAAGTAACTTATCAGTAAGCGTAGGTCAAATTGCTAAAACAAGTGCAAGATCAAGCACAAAACAAGAAGAAGCCAAAAACTAAATCTATAACAAGTAGCTCAGATTTAGGAGTTCAAGCAAATAGGCTAGACGAAGTACTTGGTTAAGTGGCGGTAAAGCTCGGACAGCCAAGCATGAGAATATTGCATTTAAACTGGTGATCGCTGCTTAAGAAATTGGAATTTGTGGAGTAACATGAATGCAGAAACACTGCATTAAGTCGTTTATACAAAAGAAAACATAGAGGTCCTGATGAGAAAGTCGGAAAATGCATAGGTCGTATGATCCTAACAACCGAATTTTGCAATTTTAAAATAGTATGGACAAATTTAAGGTCCCCCAAACTGCTGGTCATATGATGCCTTTTAAGAACCATATAGACTAAACTGCCCTGGTAACAGTACTTAAAAAACCCTCTTTTACTGCATGTAAGACATTCTTCTCCTTGTGAACATAGTCAGTTGACTAATAATCACATTCTCCTACAAAAGACCAGTTATTCGAAATCCAAATTAAATATTCTACGAGTAATCTGTCATAGATCCTGATATTAGCAGAGTGTGAGGTATTTGCTTGACCTGGGGTCATAGTGGCATACAAATATAAGCCTCAACAGGTGAAATCAGTTAAGATGAGCTTGAAGTGAAGTTATCTCTCCTAAACTATCCACACTATTCCAGGTGAAAGTTTCCTCTCTCTCTACACAGCATCACTCACTCCGCATACCAAGACAAGGGTCTAGCTAGCAGTGTTCGATATTTTTATGAAATTTGTTGACCAAAGAAGACAGACTTTTGTGTTTTTCTTCGTTCGAACCAACCAAGCAACTTATAATAGCACACAAAGAGTGTCCAAATGACAGCAATATAAGAAGTTAATGTGAGAGTAAACACCAATTAGATATTTCCTAAGGCTAGTGCCATTGAGAAGTTTTCAGTTTTCAATGAACTTTTCTGCATATACTTATCAGACTGTTTACGAACAAAATAATTAAAATTCCTAAAAATTGAGCAGCATTATTCTCCATCAAGACTAACTAAAGTAAATCAACAGATCGTCGCAATTAACATAACAATCTACTGCAAGATCGCCAACACAAGTGCAAGATCAAGCACAAAACAAGAAGCGTTAAAGAGCTAGGCCAAATATCTAATTAGTGTTTATCAGTTACTACAAATGTAAGGAAGACAGACTAAAAGAGCTAGTACTGCAAAAGTAACTTATCAGTAAGCTAGGCCAAATCAAAAGTAACTTATCAGTAAACTAACAAAAGTAACTTATCAGTTCAAGATCAAGCACAAAACAAGAAGAAGCCAAAAACATAATCTATAACAAGTAGCTCCGACTATAAAAAGTAACTCAGATTTAGGAGTACTTGGTTAAGTGGGGGTGAAGCTCGGGAAGCCAAGCATTAGAATACTGCATGTAAACTGGTGACCACTGCTTAAGAAAATTGGAATTTATATAGTAACAAGTAGTATATACCAAAGAAAACGTAGAGTTTCTCAAAGTAAAACAAGATTTTATAATAAATGAAAGCAGGCTGCTTTCTCAACAATATAACTGCAATTTCTTAGACACAAAAAGAAAACCGCAGTCGCAGATCAAAACAAGGCCGCTAGCTTATGTGAGATTCATATGGTAACAATGAATGTCCAATATCAAGCTGGTGTAAGTTCAGAAGCCAATAGTACGAATATTTCATAGAAGAACCAACTATAATTATATTCAGATAACTCGGTATCAAAAGAAACAGAGGGGCCATCTTTGCCGTTTAAGTTAAGGAACCAGATAACCCTTCTGATGGTTATAGGCAAACTAAGCACATCTTGATAGTTAGGTGTTAGGCGCATACAATATAAATTAGACATTCTATCTTCGATTAAGGGCCCCCTTGCTTTTATGCACATACTCAAATACGTCACGCTGGGAGGCAAGCATGTCTGGATACAGCTTACAACGCCAACAAAGGAATCTTGTCAGAATCATACCCCTATTAAAAGGCATGGATTATATATGATTGGCAATAGCCACAGAGAGGAGACAGACTAATTATAAGCACGTGCACATGGTTGAAGGGAATGAAATAAGATGGTCCTGATGAGAAAGTCAGAAAATTCATAATTTTGCAAATTTAAAATAGTATGGAAAAATTTAAGGTCCCCCAAACTGCTGATCATATGATGCCAATTTAGGAACCATATAGACTAAACAGTCCTGGTAACAATACCAAAAAAAAAACACCTCTTTTCCTGCATGTAAGACATTCTTCTCCTTGTAAACATAGTCAGTTAAATAATAATCACATTCTCCTACCAAACACCAGTTATTCAAAATCCAAATTAAATATTCTACGAGCATGGGTGAATCTGTGAAATCAAATCAGTAATCTGTCATAGATCCTGATATTAGCAGAGTGTGAGGTATTTGCTTGACCTAGCGGCATACAAACATAAGACTCAACCGGTGAAATCAGCCAAACCAAGCATGTATAACCTGATTACATGTTAAGATGAGCTTTAATTGAAGTTATCTCTCCTAAACTATCCACACTACTCCAAGTGAAAGTTTCCTTCTCTGTCTCTACACAGCATCACTCACATCGCATGCCAAGACAAGGGTCTAGCTAGTAGCGTTTCATATTTTTATGAATTCGTTGACTAAGGAAGACAGACTTTTGTGTTGTAGCATATCCAAAGCACTGTTTTTCTTCTTTCGAACCAACCAAGCAACTTATAATCACACATTAAGATTGTCCAAATGACAGCAATATAAGAAGTTAATCTGAAAGTAAACACTAAACAGATATTTCCTATGGCTAAAGCCATTGAAAAGTTTTCAGTTTTCAACAATCTTTTCTGTATCAGACTTTGCTTTTGCCAACAAAATAATTAAGGTTCTTTAAGTAATTAAGCTGCACCATTCTCCATCAAGACTAACTAAAGTAAATCTGCAATTAACATAGCATTCTAAAATATAAACACAATACAGAATTAGATGCAGAAAAGGTCCCTTGTTATTTAATTTCAAAAGGCCTGTGTATGCAAATTATATAGGTGTCAAATCCAAATTAGATATTCGGCAACGTATGGGTGAATCTATCAAATCAAAGGAGTAATCTTGTCATAGATCCTAACGTTAGCAGGTCTGAGGTATTTTGCTTGACCTGCAGGCATACAAATCCAAAACTCAACAACTGAAATCAGTGATATAGCGAAACCAAGCATGTGTAACCAACTAGGTGTTTTGTTTTTTTTAAAATATGCGCAAGCAACAAGGTGTTAAGACTTAAGATTAGCCTAATGTGAACTTCTCTCCATAGACTATCCCCACTATTCCAAGTGAAATCCCTCTCTCTCTACACAGCATCACTCGCTTCGCACACCGTGACAGGGTTCTACCTAGTGGTGTTTGCTGTTTTTATAAAATTTGTTGCCAAGGGAAGACAGCTTTTCTGTTTTAACTTATCCAAAGCACTGGTTTTCTTTTTTGGAACCAACCAAGCAACTTATAATGACACACAAAATTCTCAAAATGACAACACCAAATGGATCTCTTCTTAGACAAGAGTCACTCAAAAGTTTTCAGTTTCAACAATCTTTTCTGCATATACATTTCAGATTGCATTTAGGAACGAATGTCAATCAACAGATTTTCCGATCAACAGAGCAATATAAATTAATAAAAGGCGCCTATGGAAATAATTCATATATAATAGGATATAGACACGATATTGGATTATATTCAGAAAAGGTCCCTTGTTATCTAGTCTCAAAATGCCTAAAATTTCAATGAAGCTTTATCTGTTTATACGTACCTTTAGATCTCTTACTTCATACTGGCTGTTGTCACTGCATGCTGCAGTCTGCATCTCCTGGCTCAACTTTTTCCCTTTCAACAGATTCCATTCTTTGTGTATCTTTTTCTCCTAATTCTTTCAGTGAAATTAAGGTATTCCTGTGAGGAATAAATAGACAAACCGACCTACTAAAACTCTCAAGCAACTCGGAATATGAAGCTTTTGGATCGTTGCGATAGATACTGCCACTAACTTGACCATAGCATAAAAACCGACCACTCTTTGTAGATGTGATTGGTGCCTTAAGTCCAAGGCTAAACTCTTTATTCCAAGGCATGCCATGATTATCTTTAGTCTGCTTGAATAACCATACGCCTTCCTTCTTATGCATATAAGTGGCCCATAAACAATCACCCAAAACTACTAAATGATGGAAATTCCCAGGTTCATAAATGGGTAGGGCTGCACAAGACCCGCCCACGATACCCAAACCCACCCGTACCCGCTAAATCCGTGGGTTTTTAATCCATACCCGCCCGTTGTGGGTGCGGGGTTGGTTATGAAAAAAAAACCCGCTGTCTGTGGGTGCGAGGTTGGTTTAAGCTAATACCCGCCCATACCCGCCCAAAAAACCCACAAATTATATACCATTAGATAAAACTAATCCTAGTCGTCCATTATGAAACCCTAATACTAGTAGATAGGATAATTGATAACCCTCATTCACTTTCTACACTCTTCTCTCTGTTCGACCTCTCCTCTTCTTCCTCCTCAGTTCTTCTTCTTCACCTACGAACGACAATTACCAGAAATCTTCACCAGAAATCGACAACAACAACTTCGAATCTTCACCAGAAATCGACAACAATCGAGAAATCAACAGATTCAACACTTAATCTTCATCTGTGAACTTCCTAGATATGAATATTTTGGGGGTTTTGGTTTTTTTTTCTCACTTAATCAAGGAGAATAGAAGTTACTCTAAATACTTGAATATAAAGCGGGTTTAAACCCGTTTAAACCCATACACGCCCAACCCGTAGCGGGCGGGTAACAAAACCCGCCCGCTGTTTGTGGGTGCGGGGTTGGTTATGAAAAAAAAAACCCGCAGTCTGTGGGTGCGAGGTTGGTTTTAGCTTATACCCGCCCATACCCGCCCATGTGCAGCCCTATAAATGGGTGGCGATGGAATTACGCTAAGCTTTTCATTGGCCAAATCAAAGGTAAGAACGGTTCCTCCCACGTCCACCCAGTGAAGAGCTCCATTTGCTAATACACCGCTCCGTACATTTTTCCGTACATCATCTGTCATCTTATAGTCCATCTTTCCAACATTTCTCCATCCCTTGCCACTCCCAAGAGTGTATACCTGAACAACTCCGTAATGTGCTTCTCTCTTGCAGCAACGGATTCCAACAACCTTATACTCATTAGTCGACGAACAGTAACCAAATCCAGTTAACAAGTCTTCCCCTTCAAATTTTGGAAGTACCACACATTCTCTAGTAACAGGGTTGCAGATAAAAGAAGGTCCATAATATACGAGACGGTCCGCAAGGGGAAGAAAAGCAGCGAAAGGATAACCACTACGGAGTGCATTGAAACAAATTAATCCATTACATGAATCAAGAAGATCATAGTGTTCAAATGGAGATATTATATTGAACCTTCTTGCTTTGCTAAAGGGTGGTGTGCCATGAGAAGAAGAACTCTCATCATCATACTCTGCATATTCTTCTAGCCCTGGTGTTTTATGAAATAAAATAAAACCCATCAACTTACCAGAATCAGAATCATTGAGATGCTTCAAGTGTTTCCGGGAGAAGGATGGATGACGAACAATCTGTCTCCAAGATTTAGACACTAATTTGCAGTCGAGAACTGTTTGTGTTGGTACACGAGTTAAGATCTCTAACCTCATCTCTTTTCGAAAGTACCCATCAGAAATTCTTGTTTTTGAACAAAAAATGGATTTCTGCAGATGATGAGAACTAGGGTTTTGAACAAAGAAAAGGTTTCTGCATAGGATGAGGGTTTGAATTTTGATTGAGAAGAGAGAAAAACAGAAGCGATAAGAACCAAGTACTGTGGAGTGTGGTGAGCTCAAATCTAGTACCCCACAAAGTTTTCGTTGTAAAAATCCATCACGTATGGGCGTGCCACCAAGGCAAAATAGTTGTGCATTTTGGTCAATTCCTATGGCAATCAACAAGATTGTTCTTTTGTTGAACAAACATGTTTTTACACTATGAAAAATCAAGGTAAAATTAATAAATCTGATATTTAAGTGTCTCGTTAGTAATTTTATTGATATAAACTAATAAAAGTTTGGTCCAACTGATTATTTAAATAATAAAATAAATAATAAAAAACAAACCTTAATATAATAAATGAGATTTGGAGAGAGAAGATGCGGGGGCGGTCAAACATCACACGCCAGCGTTTCTTCATCAAACGCTGGCGTTTTTGCTTCCATCGCACGATAATTCATCAAGCACGCGCTACATCTTCCAACTCAATGAACAAATCAAAAAATTTGTTGGTTTGTACATCCGTTTTTCATGTTTGTTGAGTCCATAGTGGGATCAAAATTAACAAATCTTTGATTTGTTGAGTCCATAGGAACTGCTCTTAGTATCCGGTTCAAATGGTTGTGCATTTCCATTAGCATAGCTTAACCACGCGGTATATGTGTTTTCGTGTATACAATGTAAAACGGATACTAAGTACACTGTTTAGTTTTAGTTTGGATACTAAGTACATTGTAAACAAATGGTTGTACATGGGTCATTTTCTTTTGAAACATTTTAAAGATTATATGCTTTGCTTTGCTAGATTAGCAATGTTATTTCAAATGTTTAATATTTTTAAGTTCAATAGTTTTGTCTCTGAAATAAATTAACATACCTTAGTTTGGATACTTCCGGTTTTTGCATTATTGGAAGTTATTCTATATTTTTATAGGTTTTAAATCATCACCTGGTCATTTAGCTCAGGAATCTTAGATCTACTTAATAAAACAATATCAATAGTTAAGTGTCTTTTAATTCTTTGAACAAGGTTTTTTGCTAGTCTTTCGACTCTCATTTATATTTTGTCTTAATGCTTCATTATATTCTGAGTATTGTAGTATTTAGTGTAGCCATTGATAATTCTTCCTTTCAAGAAAATATGACTGATTTTGTGAAACAACATGATGTTGAAATCAATGTTGGTTTTGTGTTGTCTTGGTCCGTTTTATAAACCGTGACCCTTCTACTTGTATTTCTTTGGAGATACATTTCTCATTTTATAAGTTCTTGATTGCAGAAAAGCCTAAAATGGCATCTACAATCGCCAAGAGGACGAATTACTTATCATGTACAAGCCATCATGACACTTCTGTTAATCTTGTTATTGGTAGAAGTGTTCAGGACCATACTTTGATAGTTTTATTGTGGGTGAAGACACTCATCTTCCACAACTTGCTTGTGGCGACATAATACAGACAACATTAGAAGACAACTCATTAGGTACAGATAGAGAACAAAGATTTTCAATGAACTTGAAGAATTATAAATGTAATTTTATCTTTTTAGGTAGTCTTACTATAGTTTTATGGACTTTCGGCGTTGCACTCTTTTCCTTAGCCAGGGGTTTACCACAATGGGTTTTCCTTGACAAGGTTTTTCATGAGGCAACAAAAGTTAGTCATTCTTTCCAAGTTTTCAATTTTATTTCCTATGTATTTCTTATTGTGCTGGTGATTTGGGCTGACATTGGAGGCATGTCCCTGCCTAGGGCAACCTTTAATAATCAGTTTCTAGTCACTTAGCCGATTTATTAATATAAATCATTTATTTCCAAAAAAAAAGGTACTTCTACAGGGAACAAGCAGAGTTTTAGTAAATTCTTTGGAAATATTTATTGTTCACGATTATTCAATGTAATACAGCGTATCAGGTACACGTTACAAACCTTGATGAACTAGTTATGAGATTACCTAGAGGCATTGGTAGTAGGCTTCATGTGGTCCTTTCACCAGTTGAGAGTCATCTCTTTGCATATGACTTGAGATATCTTCATCTGAAAGAATCAAGAGAGTTGTTACCAAATAGATTTGTTATTCCTTTACTGTTTGGAATACGATCCAAAGGAATTGTTCTAGTGCATGCACTTATTGAATGTCGGAAGCGCAGGGATACTGAAGAAACTAAGTGAACTAGGTTTAGTTGCTTGGTCTCAACTATACGAAGTAGGTTTAGATTTTGTATAGCGTCTTAATTCTGAGAGTATTAGATTATGGACTAGGTCCCGAGGTCTTTCTGCATTTGCGGTTTTGTAGATGGTGGATTTTCGATAAAGGCTAAATTCGTAAACTCATAATTATACGAAGCTCTGATTCAGCAATCATACGTGAGTATCGAGACACGGGTCTCTCATCGAATTATCAACGGAGAGTACTTTCTCTCAAAGTACATGTAGATATGTAGTCTCACGACTGGACAACGGCATATCTCATGAATACTGAATACTTTCAGTGATTATTTCTATATAGCATCACGAGATGGACGACTCCTAGACAGCTTGCTCTGCTAGTATAGAGCGATAACGTCTTCAGGAACAAACAACAAGTTTACCCTGACTATATAAAGGGTATGACTTACCGGCAAGCTCGTATCAGGATAATTAATGCTCCTAGACAGCTTGCTCTGCTAGTATAGAGCCACAAAGTTAATTATTCCTAATTACAATCGCTCATATTCCATGGTCGAATCCACGACTGGTCCCATGGAATGACAATAACAATTGCTCCTATTCCATGGTCGAATCCACGACTGGTCCCATGGAATGGCAATAAACAATTGTTCCGATTCTATGATCGAATCCACGGCTTGATCTCATAGAATAACAATAACTATATTATCTCATTACTCTGATTTCATGATCGAATCCACAACTGGTCTCATATATGGTAATAAATAAATATTAATTACTCCGATTCTATGGTCGAATCTACGATCCCATGGAATGGTAATGCTCACTTTATTATTCTGAATTCGTAGTCGAATCCTCAGCTGATCCTATGAATTAATAATAAATATCTTATTACTCAGTTTTGTGAATTATTCTCCACTGAATTCCACAATTAGTAACAAATAATCAACAACCGAGCGTCTGAGCTACCTCTAAGTAAGCCCCGATTCAAATGGTGAAAGTGTATTCAACGACGATACACTAAAAGTCACCGCACAAACGAGTATTTCAAAATACAACGAAACGATGAACCTATGCAAAATAGGGAAGAAAATAATAAATAATTAAAAATATTGACCAAGGTGCTGGGAACACGGACACACGACCTACCGACCTTGTCGTGGTCAGTTCCACGCCAGTTTTATATTTTTAATACGTTTTTATTATTTTCCATGATTTGATGAAAATTCTCTCATCTGATCAAATCTCCTTCGTCTCGAGAAAGCTCCTCGGTTTCATGGTACTTCCATAAATCCATAACAAATAATATAAAATTAAGGAAAGGAGTGTAAGGCGTGACCATTGGCCAACCGGCCATGCGTTGGTCCCATCCGTCCCAACACCCCACGGTTTCTTATTATTTTATTATTATTATTATTATTATTATTATTTCTCTAATTTCATGAAAAAACTCCTTGATTTCATGGTATTTTTTGCAAAAATCATCATATAATAATAAAATAAAATAAAATTATGAAAACTTGTGGGACCAGGCCACTAGCCGGCCGGCCATGCCCTAGCCGGTCCCACACGCCCTTTGCTTTATTATTTTATTATTATTTATCCTATTTTTCCTTGAATTCATCAAATTCCTTGATTTTATGGTATTTCTCTCAAATTAGGAAAAATTCCCTCAAATCATCAAAAATACCTAAAAATATTAAAAAATTATGAAAAACTCGTGGGACCGGTCCATAGCCGGCCGGGCATGCCTCCATGGTCCCACACGCCCGTGTTTTTATTATTTTAATATTTTTCTTCCATGAACTCATGAAAACTCCTTCAATTCATGGAAACTCCCTAAATTCATCAAATTTCTCAAAATTCATGAATTTTTCATAAAATCATCAAAATATTATAAATTTAAGGAAAATGCACCACGAGACCGTGGTCACGACCGGCCGACCATGCCTTGACCACGGCGGTCCCACGTCTCCTCATTCCTTATTTTATAATTATTTTTCATCATCTCATGGTGTTTTCCTCAGTTTCGTCGAAACCCTAATTTTGGCATATTTTCTCGAATGGATGCTCAATTGCATGCCAGAAAATATCAAAATTCTCAGGACTGAGATGCGGACGCCTTGGGGACACGAGCACGCTATCTTGACCGACCAAGATTGGATCTTTGGCTCACGGAAGCCGGTCCCATCAATTTTTACAGTTTTGACCTAATTTGCACAATTGCTCGTATTAGGTCCAAAACTCTTCCAAACACTTTGGATTTTCATGAAGTGATCGTCAGGCGGTCACGTGACAACCCAGGGCCGGTTTCATGACTCCATGGTCGGTCCCTCGCCTCGTCATAATTAATTAGGTTTTCTCACCTAAGGCTCAGACGAGCATTTTTGAATAAATGATTAAGCCAGCACTTAATCATTTTTCCACCAACAAATCGTCAACTCTTCAGGAGTTCTTCGTATTTGCTCACGTGAGCATATGGACACTACATGGTTCATCCACGATCCCATATAATCGCTCCCTCCTTCGTCCTATGGTTAAACTTCTGACGAACCATGAATTGATCATCAATTGATCAAATTAGGGTTTCTGAATCCAAGGATCATCATTCCAGATTCCAACCTTAATAATTTTACGACGGCCTCGTGGTCATTAATTTTATTAATTATGCTCGGTTCAACGACCAGTATTCTAATTAATATTTTTGGTGCGTTGTCAATTAACCATCAGATGAGCAACACATGCTCAGACGATCAAATGTTCAACGATTCATCACATGAGCAACACTTGCTCAGATGATAAATATTTGCTCAAACCAAGGAATATTGGTTCAACAATCAATATTCAACGATCCATCGAATGAGCAATACTTGCTCACTTCATCGTAAGAATTATACCTCTGTCTCATGACATGTTAAATTCATGAGTTTCAGAACATCATGTTCGACACTCAGCAACTACATGGACTCATCGTCCCATCAAACCACGAAGTCATCAATTGACTAAAAAACCACGAGACGTCAATCATGTCACTTGGGGGGATATCACTTAAGGTTTTGGTCTGGCGGTCTACGGCACGTGTGTTCAAACACACGATGGAATGTGAGCAAGTCGTGCAGTCAGTTGAAGGAATTCACGAGGTAGTGGGTGGAAAATCGACCAAGTCTCCACATGTTGAGCAACTGGTTTCAAACACGATCTCCATTTTCCCACTCCTTGATTCCGTCAATCTTCACACTTCATGGGATCATGGTGTCTAAAATTCCAGCAATATAAATAAGTCTCTGAATCATGATTGAAGCATCAACAGTATCATCAATCTCACGTCTCATCGACAACATGATATCATCAACTCATCAATTGAGCAACTACTCTCAATTGAGAAATTTCAATCATTCAGAGCTTATCATATTCAGAATTCACACACCCACAATCTTTGATTACCATTGATTCCACACATTTCCCAGCTTCCCTCCTACAGATCAACCCATCCTCTCTTGTGACCGAATTTACTCTTGAACGGTCATTGTCTTGATTTAGGCCGGAGTACTACAAATTGATCTCTCGAATCTAAAGCACCCCCTTTGCAGCGGTGCATCTGTGTGAGGTTTAACATTTCTCTCGGTTCGAGGAGTCTCCTCCGTATGGTCGTCTCCTCAATTCCTTAAAAACCAGCAAATCGTTTTTCCCCATCTACAGATTGGCGACCACAGTGGGAGATCATTCTCTCGGTTGCAATCTAACAATCTCACAATATGGTTGGTCTTAGGACTCAACTAATTCAGATCAGAATATTTCAAACGGAAACATTCCGCATGTTACACCTGGCGGCATGGAGGGCAGAGGGATCCCGACTTTGGCAGAGTTGGCTCAAATCCTAGAGGTCCATACTAGGAACAAGGACCTGATGAAGGAGACGATAAACCACATCCTCGACTTTCTCATCAGATTGACATCCGAGTTAAGCAGTATCTCCGCTCCAGAAGCCTCAACACCGGGGACTGAGACGTCATCTGACCCTCAAATCAACAACTTCACCACATACGAGAAGCCGGTTGAACAATAGGTCACACATTTGGTTAAAAATCTATGCGAACCCCTGCACTTCTCCAGGGATCAGCGCACAAACACATTTTCAGCACTTAACTAGATATCATCCAGCGTGCAAATAACGCCACCAACACCGTCAGTTGAAGAAGTCTCCCTAGTGCCTGGGCATTCGATCGACAACATCTCTTTTGGAGAAGAAGATCGCATGACGGATGAAGGACACAACCGAGCATTGTATGTCACTAGTTTCATCAAAGGCACCGAATTTAGAAGAGCTCTTGTTGACACCGGTGCTTCCACCAACATTGTCACTATGAAGACTCTCAGGATGGACAGATTCCCACAAGGTAAAATCGTGCGCTATCCCATCCTAATGACAGGGTTTGAAGGAAGTCAAAGGCATACATATGGATATGCAGACAAAGATTTGAGGGTGGGGCCGATTCGATCGAAAGAAAAGTTTCATGTGATCGAGCAAGAACCCGACTACCACATAATACTGGGACTCCCATGGCTCCATGATAACAAGGTGGTTCCTTCAACATACCATCAATGCATGAAGGACCTGCTCGACAACAAGATCGTTCGCATTCCGGCTTCATCATCTCCTTATGCTCCCATCTATAATACTGAGTTCCTTGAATCTCAAAAAGGCGTCCTGGAACCTCCAAGCAGGATTCGCAGTACTCCACTTCCAAGCTGGAAGACCATCGAGAAGGCTGATAACGATCTGTCATCCTCAGCTGCTAAAATGATCAAGTCACCTACTACACCGACTAAACGCCATAATGATCAAGTCTCAACTCCATGGACAAACTTCACGACCGATCGATATGTAGAAGGGAGAGTCATTTATCGCCGACGGAAAGATTAGCAATTAATCGGGGTGAACTATGAAAAGTCTCCCCACCATGAAGAATCGTGTCATAGTGAGCTATCAATTGAAGAAGAAGTCCAAGATGCCCCACGACAACTATAGGACGACACTGACTCTACCACTGACAATCTTGAAACAATCAACATTGGGACTGAAGACGATCCAAGGCCAATCCTGATCAGTTCAGCGCTATCACCAAAGGAGAGGACCGAGCTGGTAAAATTATTGAAAGAATATCAAGATGTCTTCTCCTGGACGTACGAAGAAATGTCGGATCTAGATGAAAAACTCGTCACCCATCACCTGCACATCGTCCCTGGTTCCAAAGCTGTCAAACAACCGCCCAGACAATTTAGACACGAAGTCGAGGAGAAAATCAAGGCTGAAATCCAGAAACTGTTGGCAGCAGGGTTCATCAAGCCTATTCTTCATCCAACGTGGCTAGCAAATGTGGTACCTGTTAAGAAGAAAAATGGTCAAATCAGATGTTGTGTCGACTTCAGGAACTTGAATAAATGTTGTCCAAAGGATGATTTTCCTCAACCCAACATTGACATGCTCGTTGATGCAACCAGTGGTCACGGTATGTTCTCATTCATGGACGGCTATAGTGGGTACAACCAGATCAAGATGTATGAACATGACGCCAACAAAACTGCGTTCCGTACTTCCATTGGGAATTTTCACTACACTGTGATGCCCTTTGGATTGAAAAATGCTGGTGCCACCTATCAACGAGCCATGACTGCCATATTCCACGACATGATGCACAAGCAAGTAGAAGACTATGTTGATGATGTGGTATTAAAATCGAAGACTCGAGCATCTCATCTCGAAGTTCTAAGGCAGGTGTTTGAAATTTGTAGAGAATACAAATTAAAAATGAATCCTCTAAAGTGCGCATTCGAAGTTTCTTCCGGAAAATTCTTAGGATTCCTGGTCAGGGCTGAAGGGCTCAAAGTCGACCCAGACAAGGCAAAAGCTATTATCACCATGCCTCCTCCACGTACCGTGAAGGAACTACAAAGCTGTATGGGAAAGGTAAATTACATTCGACGCTTCATTCCTGGATTAGATCAACTCATTGCTTCGTTCACACCTCTGCTGAAGAAAGGAGCAAGCTTCACCTGGACAGCTGTCCAACAAGAAGCTTTCCATAAAATACAACAAATATTATTGTCACCGACCGTCATGAGGTCTCTAGTGTAGGGACGACCTCTGATTCTTTACACAGCCTCCAGTGACGTCGCCATCGGCGCACTCCTCGCTCAGGAAGACGACGAAGGCGTCGAACAACCGATTTACTACTTCAGCCGCACAATGAGAGATGATCAACTCCGATATCCAAAGGCCAAAAGGGCATGCCTATTGGTACATGCAATCCAGAAGTTCAGACATTACTTACTATCTAACAGGGTCGTACTCATCTCCAAAGCTGATCCCATAAGATTCTTTCTATCAAAGCCATCCTTGATAGGGAGACCAGCGAAGTGGCTACTCCAGATGTAAGAATTTGACATAGCTTGCATGCCACCTAAAGCCATCAAAGGTCAAGCGGTAGCAGACTTGCTCGCTGCTTTTCCAGGGGAAGACACAACAACACTACATGAAGAAGTGCCCGGCGAATTCCCAGACATCTTGGTCATCAAGGAAAAAACATGTCTTCTATAATTTATGGGTATGCCACCCCTAGTAGTGACATCGGAGGAGCGGGCATAGTGCTGGTGTCTCCATCTGGTGAAGTTTTCTCACATTCGTTCAAGTTGGATTTCCACTGCACCAACAACTCAACGGAATATGAAGCCTTCCTATTAGGATTATCTTTGGCCAAGCAAGCAGGAGCAACACACCTCGAGATAAGGGGAGATTCAAAATTAATGGTCAACCAGATGAATGGAACATATTTTCTCAAAGAAATCACACTTGCTCCATTCAGAACCGAAGCTCAGCGACTGTTGACCTATTTTGCTGACGCAACGATCGTCCATACTGGACGGACTAACAATAAGCATGTTGATTACCTAGAAACTCTCGCCTCCAAGCTTCAATTCGAAGGAGCACAGAAAACGATCACTGTACGGAGGCATACAGTATCTTCGACTTGGCTCACTCAGATCGAAGACATTCCAGCGAACGATTGGCGAGCACCCATCATTCATGAATTGAGAAGCTCTATCTCAGAAGGCCAATTCAGCCTCACGGAATTAAAGAACTCCTTCTTGATTCATGGAGGGATATACTATCGAAACCATGATGGATCTTTATCACGATGTCTGGTGAGCGACGAAGCGGAAGAACAGCTCAAGCATATAGATGAGGAAGTCTGTGGGCAAACGTTAGTGGTAACACTTTACAGAATGCTTCAAAGAATGAGGTACTATTGGCCATCCATGGAGACTCAGTCAAGAGCTTTACAAGGATCTTTTCCTGATTTCCAAACACCTCCCCATCACTTGGAGGTTTTGACGGTCCACCACACTGGGGACTGGAGGGAGCCTTACATCAAATACCTCCGGGACAACGAACTACCACTGGAAAAGAAGTAAGCAGTCAAACTCATTCAGAAAGCTAAGATATTCGTCTATCTCGATGGGATCTTATACCGCAAAAGCTTTAGTGGAAATTTACTGAGGTGCTTAGCCGAACATGAAATCCCTACAATCCTGAAGGAAGTACATGATGGAGAACATCAAGGAAAGAGGAAACTATTTCTTCAAATTAATGAGAAATATTATTGGCCAACCATGGAAGATGATGCAGCCGCACACGTTCAGAGATGTCACCAATGCCAAACCCATGGTAATCTCATCCACACTCCTTGTCTCCCGTTAAATTCTGTGAATAGTCTATGGCGTTTCTATAGTTGGGGACTAGATATCATTGGGAAGATCAATCCAGCATCTTCAAAACAACATGAATACATCATCACTGCAACAGAGTACTTCACCAAGTGGGTCGAAACTATTCCTCTTCAAAGCACCACTGGAGTTACGATTGCCGCCTTCATCAAAGAGAACATAATATGCAGATTCGGAGTTCCTAAGCATATCATCACAGATAACGGAACTCCTTTTGCCAATCAAGATGTTGAGAAGCTGCTCAATAAATATGGGATCAAACAAATCTTCTCCACGCCTTACTATCCACAAGGAAATGGTCAAGCATAAAGTACCAACAAGACTTTGGTCAGGATTATCAGTCGGACGATTCATGAAAATCCTCGATCATGGCATGAGCAAATACCTACGGCTCTATGGGATTAAAGAACTGCACCAAAGAGCTCGATCGGTACTTCGCCATATTCCCTTGTCTATGGAGACGACGCCATACTTCCAGCAGAAATAAAAGTTCCCTCAGCCAGGATTGCAGCATCCAGTGGTGTACAATGGGATGAGCCCGAAATCTCCAGATCAAGAATCGCTGAGATAGATATGCTGGAATCAAGGAGAACCAAGGTGGAAAAATATGTGGAAGCTTACAAACAGAGGATATCCAGAGACTACAACAAAATGGTAAGACCTCGAACATTTCAAATAGGAGATTTGGTATTAAAGACGGCAAAGCACATTCAACAAGACATGTCCGCTCCTAAGTTCTTTCCTAAATGAGAAGGGCCATATGTTGTTATCAAAGCAGTGTCTAGCGGGTACTACAAAATTTTAGCAATCAATGGAGGAAAAGAAGGAAACATCATCAATGGCAAATGGCTCAAAGCTTATTATGCCTGATCCATGAAACAAACTACCTGTTCATCATTTCAAGCATTTTCAAAAATGTAATTTCATTCCTCCAAAGAGCATGTGAATGCTCCTTTGTTCATTAAACATTTCATAAATGAGCAAAATTCGTTCATACCATGATCAACTGTTTCACCTAACTAGAAACTCAGATTTACTCAAAAAACAACAACCACAAATGCTCACTCAGAGCAAACCATCCAGCAACGGATAATCCCTGTAAGAAGCCTCGTCAAGCTTCTTCTGGAAAATCTTGGTATTTGCCTTCAAGTCTTCGACCGCTTTCTCAACCCTTGTTGACTCCATATCCAGTATCCTCTCCTCATCCAGTAAAGCTGCATTCATGGAAATTGCATCAGCAGCCTTCGCCGCCTTATGAACCTTGATTATCTCAAGGAGACGACGGAGCCATCTCAGATTGAATCGAAATATCTCACAATTCGAGATCATTTCATCCCATTGGTGCAGTTCATGGTTTTTGACGTCTCGCAAGTGCATCTGATTCATTTCCTCGATGGTCGGCAATAGCCCCGCTACCGTGGTTAAAAGGGTTGGAAGAAAACCTTTCCAAACTTCTGTGGTAGCAATGTGACCATATTTCTTCCAGATCTTGGTGTACAGAGACGCATGACATTTGGGAATCACGAATCCTCCGACCATTTCATTGTCTAAGAAGGTATTAATCAATGGGGCTTCGAATAAAAGTACAGCGGTTGGGTATTCACGAGCAGGGACACCGTCTTCGGTCTCCACGGATCCTACAGAATATTCACATGCATGGTTACTGCTTTCCTCAACTTCAATCACGGTCACGGACTTTCCACTCTTTCTTAGTCTAGCATCGACGACGACACGGACATCCGCCTACGATGAAACGAAGGAGTGTTATTCCCTGGACTCAGTACAATATCAAGAGTCATAGGTGTACTTACAGACGATCCATCTTCAGCACGAGCCGATCCATACCGGGCAGGAGCTCTAACAGTCCGCTTAGGCCTTGCATTATGAGGAGTAGCATTCTTCTTACAGTCCTACGACAAATCATTCTCTTGTGATCAACAATCTCGATTGAACAAGACAAGAAAGGAGAAGAAGAAGAAGTGTACAACTTACTGGATAGACGTTGCTATTTCACGCTTCGACTGAAGATCATTTGAGAAGAAATGTATTGCTCGACATGACGGCAAGAGGGTAGGATCAAAACTTCTCTGCACGATGAAACTGACTCAGGAAAAAATATCGTGGATCATAGATTTGGAGTCTTGAAGATATATATCAGGCGATAGTCATATAGTCAACTCAGTTACGAGTTTCACTGAAACCCTAGACTTCAAAGATCGATACCGAAGACGCGGAGGAAAATAACACACTGGGGACTGAACATCACGGGTCAAAGGATAGGCCACGCGGCCTTGTACACGTCATGAATTCTCGGCCTTGTTTGTTACTTCTCATGAAAATCGACAAGTCATGATGAATTTGGATATATGGACATTGGTCCATGTCATGGATTAGAAGAAATCGACGTTAACAAAATGTTCATCATTCAGAAGAAAAGTCTAATTGAAGTAAAGTCGTTTAAACAGTCAAAAGAAAGATATCCACTGAAGACTAAAAAGGGAATGCTCTACCATCTACAAGAAGATGGAAGTAAAACTACTCGTCGGACTCATCCGAATTGTCAGCTTCATCGTCACTGTCCTTTCGGAATCATCTTCTTCAGAGTCACTGTCAGGATCATTGGTGAAGTCCGGTGGACGGAAGATAACATCATCATCTGAATCCGAGTTATCTTCTGCTGCAGCTTCAGCTTCAATTTTCTTCATCGTCCGATGCTCTCTTTCATATCGATCAGGCTTAATGTAACGCTCGGATGGTTCCCATGTGATCTCATTCGAAGCATATCATCGGAATCAGAAGGCACCCCATCCAAAATTGACGCTTCTCCTCAACCCTCTGTCTCTTACGCCGGGTGCGATCTTTTTCACGTTGACGGGCATCCTCCTTTTTGTCTTCAGCTCTTTTCTTTTCGAGTTCAGCAAAAGAGACTCTTCGCTCACCCAAGGGAACATTAGGCTTCGCCCCTTCCTGGGTAACCCTAGCCTTTGATTTCGCTACAGGAGCGTCGGAATCCTCATCAGAAGAGCCAGAGAAGAGGGAATACCAGTAATCGTAATTGCTGTTATTGTTGGTCGACATTTTCTGGAACCGGAAGATCAAAGATTACTACTATGTAAACAAACCAACATCAGCAAAAAATGGTAACTCTTAACTCTTACCTTTTATACTTCCACTAACAATAGTGATAGTAATGCTAGAGTTAACACCTCAAAATCGTTCGTCTCTTCGAAAACTGCAAAAAACGAACGAAACTTTATTAATTTCGAAACTGATTTTTCATGAAATCACGGACACAATTTTCATAATGTGAACATTCACACAACTGACCTATGAAGTTTAACAACAAATATTTTATAATAAATTTATCGTCTATCTTCGAAGGTTCCTCAAAACCCACGTTTTGATTTTTCGAAAAAACAGCAATTAATGCAACTTGCATACATAAATTCTCAAGGATTTTATCTGAAATCATGCAAATAAAATATATCATCATATTTTCACAATATATGTCACGGCTGCATATATATAAAAAAAAATTTTTTCCTTCGTATCGTCGTTATTTGTCTTTAAAACGAAGGTTTATTTCAAAAATATTGTGAAAGCTCACATCTCATACATATGATAAAGTTTTGTATTTACATGAAAGCTCATAAGCAAAATTTTATCACTGGACACAAGTTCATCATACATATTTTCCTTCGTCATCGTTATTTGTCTTTAAAACGAAGGATTATTCCGATTTCATGAAAATTCACTTCTTTTATGATAAACCTTGGTACACATGAAAGCTCATAAACTAAGTTTTATCACTGGACCTAGGTTCATATAAAAAAAAATCTCTCCTAAATCAGGGATTATAGTTAGTTTTCAAAACTAACGATCGAACGAACATACGTTTTCAAAAACGAGGGTTTTTCATAAAACTCACACTAATATACACACATGTATATAACTTCATCATGATCAAACATGAACAACTCATGAGGATCATAAACATCAAAAAAAAAAAAAAAACACGACCTGGTCGGCCGGAATTGGCCGGCGGCAACGGACGGCGACGGCGGCGGTGTGGTCCGGCGGTCTTCTCCTGCTGGCGTGAAGGTGCTGAGAGGTGGAGAGTGGTCGTGGGAAAAAAAAGGATTAATCCCTTTTATATCAATTTTATTTCCAAAACCTAATTTTCTAAGGATTTCCTTATTGGGCCCGACCCGCGAATCCTAACCGACCACGGACTCGTCGTCCAAACCAGCGGTTCAACACCAATTTATGCTCATCAAACGACGCTCCAATCATGACATTGAAGCCTTCATCAAGTCGTGGTTTTCATGCTCTCTAAATCCGGTAACGTCTCAACTTACGACTAAGTTCAATTACTGGTATTATTATTTATGGCCGGAAAATCACCATTTAATGCTGACTGAGGAACACAGCTTTCCTCAGTAAGCAGGGGACTTAATGTAGATGGTGGATTTTCGACAAACTAAATCGTAAACTCATAATTATACGAAGCTCTGATTCAGCAATCAGACGTGAGTATCGAGACACGGGTCTCTCATCGAATTCTCAACGGAGAGTACTTTCTCTCAGAGTACATGTAGATATGTAGTCTCACGACTGGACAGGCATATCTCATGAATACTGAATACTTTCAGTGATTATTTCTATATAGTATCACGAGATGGACGGCTCCTAGACAGCTTGCTCTGCTAGTATAGAGCGATAACGTCTTCAGGAACAAACAACAGTTTACCCTGACTATATAAAGGATATGACTTACCGACAAGCTCATATCGGGATAATTAATGCTCCTAGACAGCTTGCTCTGCTAGTATAGAGCCACAAAGTTAATTATTCCTAATTAAATTGCTCTATTCCATGGTCGAATCCACGACTGGTCCCATGAATCATATTGCTCCTATTCCATGGTCGAATCCACGACTGGTCCCATGGAATGGAAATAAACAATTGTTCTGATTCTATGATCGAATCCACGCTTGATCTCATAGAATAGCAATAACTATATTATCTCATTACTCGATTTCATGATCGAATCCACAACTGGTCTCATAAATGGTAATAGATAAATCTTAATTACTCTGATGATTCTATGGTCGAATCTACGATCCCATGGAATGGTAATGCTCACTTTATTATTCTGAATTCGTAGTCGAATCCTCAGCTGATCCTATGAATTAATAATAAACATCTTATTACTCAGTTTTGTGAATTATTCTCCACTGAATTCCACAATTAGTAATAAATAATCAACAACCGGGCGTCTGAGCTACCTCTAAGTAAGCCCCGATTCAAATGGTGAAGTGTATTCAACGACGATACACTAACAGTCACCGCACGAACGAGTATTTCAAAATACAACGAAACGATGAACCTATGCAAAATAGAGGAAAAATAATAAATAATTAAAAATATTGACCAGGGTGCTGGGAGCACGGACACACGACCGACCGACCGTGTCGTGGTCAATCCCACGCCAGTTTTATATTTTTAATGCATTTTTATTATTTTCCATGATTTGATGAAAATTCTCTCATTTTATCAAATCTCCTTCGTCTCGAGGAAACTCCTCGGTTTCATGGTACTTCCATAAATCCATAAAAATAATATAAAATTAAGGAAAGGAGTGTGGGGCGTGACCATTGGCCAACCGGCCATGCCTTGGTCCCAACCGCCCCACACCCCACGGTTCCTTATTATTTTATTATTATTATTATTATTTTCTAATTTCATGAAAAAACTCCTTGATTTCATGGTATTTTTGCACAAATCATCATATAATAATAAAATAAATTATGAAAACTTGTGGGACCGGGCCACTAGCCGGCCGACCATGCCCTAGCGGTCCACACGCCCTGTCCCACTTTTGTTTTATTTTTTATTATTTATCCTATTTTCCTTGAATTCATCAAATTCCTTGATTTTATGGTATTTCTCTCAAATTAGGAAAAATTCCCTCAAATCATCAAAAATACCTAAAAATATTAAAAAATTATGAAACTCGTGGGACCGGTCCATAGCCGGCCGGCCATGCCTCCATGGTCCCACACGCCCTGTTTTATTATTTTAATATTTTCTTCCATGAACTCATGAAAACTCCTTCAATTCATGGAAACTCCCTAAATTCATCAAATTTCTCAAAATTCATGAATTTTTCATAAAATCATCAAATATTATAAAATTAAGGAAAAGGCACCACGGGACCGTGGTCACGACCGGCCGACCATGCCTTGACCACGGCGGTCCACGCCTCCTCATTCCTTATTTTATAATTATTTTTCATCATCTCATGGTGTTTTCCTCAGTTTCGTCGAAACCCTAATTTTGGCATATTTTCTCGAATGGATGCTCAATTGCACGCCAGAAAATATCAAAATTCTCAGGACTGAGACGCGGACTTGGGGACACGAGCACGCTATCTTGACCGACCAAGATTGGCTCTTTGGCTCACGGAAGCCGGTCCCATCAATTTTCACAGTTTTGACCTAATTTGCACAATTGCTCGTATTAGGTCCAAAACTCTTCCAAACACTTTGGATTTTCATGAAGTGATCGTCAGGGGTCACGTGACAACCCAGGGCCGGTTTCATGACTCCATGGTCGGTCCCTCGCCTCGTCATAATTAATTAGGTTTTCTCACCTAAGGCTCAGACGAGCATTTTTGAATAAATGATTAAGCCAGCATTTAATCATTCTTCACAACAAATCGTCAACTCTTCAGGAGTTCTTCGTATTTGCTCACGTGAGCATATGGACACTACATGGTTGATCCACGGTCCCATATAGTCGCTCCCTCCTTCGTCCTATGGTTAAACTTCTGACGAACCATGAATTGATCATCAATTGATCAAATTAGGGTTTCTGAATCCAAGGATCATCAATCCAGATTCCAACCTTAATAATTTTATGACGGCCTCGTGGTCATTAATTTTATTAATTATGCTCGGTTCAACGACCAGTATTCTAAATAATATTTTTGGTGCGCTGCCAATAATCCATCAGATGAGCAACACATGCTCAGACGATCAAATGTTCAACAATTCATCACATGAGCAACACTTGCTCAGATGATAAATATTTGCTCAAACCAAGTAATATTGGTTCAACAATCAATATTAAACGATCCATCGAATGAGCAATACCTGCTCACTTCATCGTAAGAATTATACCTCTGTCTCATGACATGTTCAATTCATGAGTTTCAGAACATCATGTTTGACACTCAGCAACTACATGGACTCATCCTCCCATCAAACCACGAAGTCATCAATTGACTAACAAACCAAGAGACGTCAATCGTGTCACTTGGGGGGATATCACTTAGGGTTTTGGTCTGACGGTCTACGGCACGTGTGTTCAAACACACGATGGAATGTGAGCAAGTCGTGCAGTCAGTTGAAGGAATTCACGAGGTAGTGGGTGGAAAATCGACCAAGTCTCCACATGTTGAGCAACTGGTTTCAAACACGATCTCCACTTTCCCACTCCTTGATTCCATCAACTGTCACACTTCATGGGATCATGGTGCCTAAAATTCCATCAATATAAATAAGTCTCTAAATCATGATTGAAGCATCAACAGTATCATCAATATCACGTATCATCGACAACACGAGATCATCAACTCATCAATTGAGCAATTTCAATCATTCAGAGCTTATCATATTCAGAATTCACACACCCACAATCTTTGATTACCATTGATTCCACACATTTACCAGCTTCCCTCCTATAGATCAACCCATCCTCTCTTGTGACCGAATTTACTCTGGAACGGTCATTGTCTTGGTTTAGGCCGGAGTACTACAGATTGATCTCCCGAATCTAAAGCACCCCCTTTGCAGCGGTACATCTGTATGAGGTTTAATATTTCGCTCGGTTCGAGGAGTCTCCTCCGTACGGTCGTCTCCTCAATTCCTTAAAAACCAACAAATCGTTTTTCCCCATCTACAGGTTTCCTCGTTAACAAAATCTTGTTGTGTCTTTTACTTTTCTATTTCCGAAATTATAATTTTTTATTATAATTAGAAGTAAAATACACAAACGTTAATTCTTTATTACTTGATAGTGATCCTATAGAGTTTGGTTAAGTCCGAACCTATTATCAAGTTCACACTTTGATTGTTGTATTGTCTCGATCTCGTATCTATAGATGATCACACAAAGTGTGCATACAGATTTGTAGTATTGTCTCGACTTTGTCCATAGACAATCACTTTCGGTAAGAGGACTTATAGGCGGATATTTTAAAGACTGTGGTGTATTTGGGTACCCTCATCTTTTCACTTCTTTGTTAAGAAAATATTTTTATACGCCTTTGGTAGCTATTCTTGGTGTAAATCCGTGCGAAAAAGATTGATTTTACCTTCTAAGGACAAATCATCTTATATGTGCAGTACGAGTTTGTCTTGATGTCTAGAAAGCTTCTTATGGAAACTTATTGTTGTGTTTTAAGGAGGATAACTAGGATTTGAAATATAAATTATTGTGAGTACACATAGCTATTGCCAACGGTTTTCATCTTGCATTGTTTTTAGATTTATTTATTTAAATTCTAAGTTATTTGGAAGATGATTTTGCAGTATTAATCTTTATTGGTTTTATATATTGCAAATTGTTATGGGATATGTATGTTTACGTCTGGGAACTACGTTTTTCCCGCATATGCTCAAAAGTTAATTCTATCGTATGTCTTTATGAAAATATTGATGAAATATAGAATGAACTTTTAATTTCAAAGATTAAGTCTATTATATGTCATTGTGCAAATAATGATAAAAGATAGAATGAATCTTGATTATTCCGCGGTATTGGTCTTTCCCTGATCCACATCTTTGTGTATGTACTGTGTTGCTCCGAAAGTTTTCTTATGTTGAGCATGGCCAATTGTATTAATCATTTCCTTTGTGGTTAATTCAATTGTGATTTTTGGATTCAAATTCATGTCTCATGTGATTTGTTAACGTCCAAACAAATCCTTTTTTTCTTATAAAAGTAAGGTCGCTCTTGTTATTCTTTAGGGAATGACATTTTATATGGGAGAGTTCTTAATTGAAACTTGTGCTTAATTTCCAAATCTTTGTGGGGAGTGCGGATGCGGAATATTGTAGGAGTTTTCTTGTATCTTTATAAACTCCTTGATGAATACACTAAGTTTCGACTATGTGAAATCATCGAAACAAAGTTGATATGTTCTCTTTTGGTCATGAAGTATCTCTATGAAAATTTCATTAGGATCACACTAGTTTTCGTACCTTTTCCAATTTATATTGACAAAAATGGGGAGAATTAATGTGTAGTTCACATTACAAATACATATGGTTTACGGATCATTATGTAAGGGGGAGTAGTTTTCATTGTGAGATGAAGTATTGAATAAGGGGGAGTGATAAATATCACCATAGTATTGTTGTCAAAGTTATGATACAAGATGTTGTGTAATAATACTATGACAATGTATAACAATGATTGAGAGCAACTATTTTCTTATTATGGCTACGGATCTTTTAACAACTATGATGTTGAGTTGAACACGTTCAGAATCACTGGAGTACTTGGAAGCGATGAAGATTTCGAGTAATGTTGAAGAACCAAGGAGATCAAGCGTTTGGATGAGAACATACGGAGTTTATTTATTTTGTAATCCATATGTGTTGATAGTTTTGTCACTAAAATTGACAAAGGGGGAGATTGTTATAGCACTGCTTGGTCAAACTCGCAAGCATTGCTATCTCAAGCTTGTTTGTCAATTTTAGTGATCAAAACTATAAGTCTTGATTTCTAGTCTACTTATAACTATTTCTCGGACTAGGAAAGATTGTGTAGTTGAGCTTTAGACTTCACGGCGAACTACTAAGGAGAGCTTGTGGAACTTCATCAACAAAAGGTATGTGGAGACTGAAACTAATCTGTCACTCGGAAAGTCTATTTCTACTCTATCTCCTATATTGAGACAAAAGTCGTATAGCTATATAGCATTTGATTATACACATTTGATATTTCGAGCTGAGCTTAACTCGCTTAATTATTTCTCGAAATATGTGTTGGTAAGCTTTCTCTTTAACCAAGTTCATCTTATATTCTTGACGAATGTCAAAAGATGATCATGTGAAAATCGCCTGGTAACATCTTACATGATTTGTGTGAGACAGTGGACCTGGAATGTTTCGTATTGATTATTTCAATAACTTGAAAATTGCTTTGATGCCAATAGTTTGTGAAAAAAAATATTTTCATCCTCTAAGAATGTTTCAATGTTTGAAATGGAGTTTAGAACACTTAACCATAATTGGATTATAGACATAGTATGTGTACTTTCATATATGTTGATCCAAGACCGGTATAGTATGCATACCCATATGCATACTGCCAAGGTCAGGTAATGTCCGGGAGCCTTGGTATGCGTACTCTTACGCGTACTGGCGAACTCGGTTGAAATCCGGGAACTATTGTATGTGTACCCGTACGCGTACTAATTCAACTGTTGTTTTGGATGTGTAATAGTATGCGTACCCGTTCGCATACTGTCGGACACAGTCCAAGTCCGGCTACTTCAGTATGCGTACCCGTTTGCATACTTGAGTGGGTTATGTTCTAGAATCGGTTTTGCCATGAACAAATATATTTATATAATAAGGAATGCAATCTTTTGCATACCGTGGCTATAATGTTCATGAATTGATTCGAGTGAATCAAACCGATTTTGCTTCAATTGTGTCTTGAATGCTTCTATGAGAATATAAACAATTGAACAACTCTATAACTAGTTTCATTTGAGTCATTTGAACTAGTTATGATTAAGATGAATAAGGTTGATATGAAAGTGTTCATATGGTTAACTTCAGTTAACTATTGTTGGCCAACCTAGTGTACACGTTTAGGTACGGCTACGCATATCTAAATGAAGGTACATTTAATTTGTGTGTAACAAGCTAAGTCCATCTAACGGTGGAGAGATATTGCTTTGGTTTCAATCAAACTTAGCTTGGCTCTTAGATCAGGTTTCATCTAATGGTGAATATTGATTGCTTTGTTCCAAAGCTATCAAACCCTGATTTGTAGACTATATAAAGGAGAACTCTAGCAACTGGGAAACCTAATCCCCACATCTCATGTGTGATACTAGTTGTGACTAGAGTCGATTCTCCTTTAACCTTAGATTTATTCCAAAACCCTGTAGGTTAACAACTTAAAGACTTCATTGGGATTGTGAAGCCAGACCCAACTATTTTCTCTGTAGTTGCGTGTTCTGATCTTACTTCTACTATCATGATTGGGTATTATCTTTTATAAGATTTGCTTGAGATATATCTTCGATGGGTAAGATTAAAAGAAGTCACAAACATCTTCGTCTCATCATTTGTGATCCCACAATATCTTGTTTCGCTTCCATACAATTAAGATTACTGTGAGGTGATTGATAATACTTGGTTGTTCTTTGGGAATATAAGTCTAGTTTATCAATTGGTTCTTGTGCACCTTGATTTATCAAAAGACGAAACAAAACTCATAGGTATTTATGTGGGAGACAGATTTATCTATTTCAATAGACCTTTATGTGTGAGACAGATTTGTTTATCAATTCTTCGACTTTGGGTCGTAACAACTCTTAGTTGTGGGTGAGATCAGCTAAGGGAATCAAGTGTGTAGAATCCTACTGGGGTTCAGAGACGTAAGGAACGCAACTGTACCTTGATCAGATTTTTAGGGCTCAACTACATTCCAGTCCGAAGTTTATTGGTAGTAGGCTAGTATCTGTAGCGGCTTAATGCAGTGTGGTGTTCAAAGCTGGACTAGGTCCTAGGATTTTTCTGCATTTGTTGCTTCCTCGTTAACAAAATTTATGGTGTATGTGTTATTTCTTTTCCACATTATATTTGTTTATATAATAGAAATATCACAGGTTGTGCATTAAGATCAATCAGTTCTTAAATACGGCCTTTGGGTTGTTAATTGAATTGATTGACACTTGAACATCGGTCTTTGGTACTGTTCAAATTGTTTCACATAATAATCAGGCTCACAGATTTCTATCTGTTGATTTGTTGAATTGTGAAACAGAGATATAGATCTTTGATATACTTTTCTAAAGATTGAGTATGACTGTCTAGTTGATTTTCTTGAAAGTATATTGGATTTTGTCCATATAGATTTCTAAAGGAAATATTGGGTGGTGTTGTTAGACCCCCGCCTTTTCAGTTCTTGCTGCAAAGCAAAATTCTTATGGGTTAAATCCTATAATCCATGCCATTACCCCAGATCTCCAATATCATGTGACTACGTGCACTAAGTTTAAAGATGCTTGGGATATTTTAGAAACCGTAATTGAAGGGAATACCTGTGAAAAAGAAGTTACGCTTCAAAACCTAAATTCTGATTGGGAAAACCTTCATATGGCAGATGAATATTCATTTGATGAGTTTAATCACAAAGTGTCTGAAATTGTTAATGCATCGTTTGCATTGGGTAAGACTATTCCTGAAAATGAAGTTGTGATGAAAATTCAAAGATCATTGCCATCTAGATACGATTCTAAGAAGCATGCCATCGTTGAAGGAAATAATCTTGATACACTTTCCAGAAATACTCTTGTTGGAAAGCTAAATATTTTCGATCTTGAACTAAGTCAAAGAGAAAAACATCATCTGTTATGCAACCCGGTTGCTACATATGATAAAAGGTCTCGATGTCCTAAGTTGATTGATACAACAGATGAGAATTTCTTTAATTCAACTCTTTCACTGTTTGTACAACAGTTAAAGAAAACTCTTAGACAGAGTAAAAATCGTCTTCAATCAATAAAAAGGATGGAAAAGTTCAGAAAGACTATGATAATGGAGATTGTTCCAAGTGTTATAGAAGTGTCCATGATACTTATGGTGATTCTGATATGGAGGTTAGTGAGTTAACTAAAGCATGGATGGCAACTCTTGACTACTGTCCTGAGGAAGATGTATGTGAAAGTTCTCTTAACTACTTTGATGATAATCACACTTGTCTTTCTAACAGTTCAGATTATTCCATGATATAAAATCTTACTTCTCCGGATAAGTTTCAACTAGAAAAGGAAGCCTCGATTAAAAATATTGAGAGTCTGGAATGTCAGCTGTTTAATCTAAGACAAAAAAATTGCTAACTCTCGCAATTGCGATCCTAATAAGAAAATTCAAACTTTGTCGATAAACTCTTTTAAGTGCAATCAGCATGTTACTCATGAAACTATGTCATTATCAAATATCTCTTACAAAGAGGATGATATAGGAAAATACAAGGACACACCAAATGGTTTGTCTCTCTTGTGTCAAAATCAGGATCATCTAGAAACAGTGTGCACAAAGGATCAAGAAAAATTCTCTCTATTAAACCAAGTTTTCAGAAGAAAAAAGGAAATCTTCTAAGAAACCTACATCTTTTTAGAAAGAGATTTCCAAAGCCATTCATAGTTTGCGAAAATTGATAAACAAGGTTTTCGGAACTATGCTGGAAAGGTGGGTATCTATACATCATCCTCCATCCATGAAGAGAAAATCAGAAACAAGGAATAACAAAATTTTCATCCTCTCATAAGAAACCCCCCGGTCCTGAACTGGATTGGAGAAATTATAAATTGTAATAAGGTCTAAGATTGTTTTTTTTTTCCGTTGAACAAGAACTATAATCTTCAAGAGGGTTGTGATGAAACATTTATGTTGTTTTTCTCCTAATTTGTTTCTATTTTTTCTAATGCTCTAATTTTGATTATTGAGCTAAGAACCGTTTCTGTACATAAACGGTTTTTCTAATAAGACTTTTTCTTGGGGATATCCAAATTCTGTTAGGGTTTTGGTCAAAGGTCTTTTTGGAAATTTATCCCCTATCTTTCTTCTTTTTAAGATGAAGATTTCTCTGTGATGAGAACATTTCATTTATCTCTTCTATAATGTCCTCATCAAGTCTTTCAAGCAAGGAAAGTGATGTCTGGAATGTTCTTTTTACCTCTAAGAAGTTCGTTTCGATTCTTCTAATAGTGAGATGTGCTCTGAAAAACGTGATTCCTCCTTTGATGGGAATCCCCCTGTCTCTCATTTTGATAAGCTCTCCTTAACCATGAATCTCGTCTTGCAACAAGTGCGTGCCTTGAAGAGTGAACTCGAATCTTCTTCCAAAATACTTGAGGAGAAGATGGATAATCTTGAATCTATGATTGATCTAATCGAAGATGAGCTTGATGAATATAGGGAATATGAGAAGAGTATTCAAAGTAAGTGAAATGTTCTTTAGGAGTTGTTTGTTTTAATTTTTGTCTAGGAAACTTCTTATGAGAATTTATTCTTGCGTTTTAAGAAGGATAACTAGGGTTTGGAATAGCAATTGATTACAAATATCTATTGCCTACCGTTTTCATCTTTCAATGTTTTTAGATTTATTTGTTTAAATTCTAAGTTATTTGGAAGATGATTTTTGCAGTATTAATCTTTATTGGTTTTATATATTGCAAAACTAGTTACTGGATATGTGTGTTTACGTCCGTGAACTATGATTGTCCCATATATGTTTAAAAGTTAAGTCTATCATATCTCTTTATGCAAATATTGATGAAAGATAGAATGAACTTTTGACACCAAAGATTAAGTCTATTATATATCATTATGCAAATATTGATGAAAAATAGAATGAATCTTTGATTATTCCGCAGTATTGGTCTTTCCCTGATCCACTTCTATGTGAAAGTACTGAGTTGCTCCGTAAGTTCTCTTATGTTGAGCATGGCAAATTGAATTAATCATTTCCTTTGTGGTGAATTTAATTGATATTTTTGGTTACAAATGCATGATTCATGTGATTTGTTAAGGTTCAAAGAAATCCTTCTTTTCTTGTAAAAGTAAGGTCGCTCTTGTTTTTCTTTCGGGAATGACAATATATGGGGGAGAATTCTTAATTGAACTTGTGCTTAATTGTCAAATCTTTGTGGGGAGTGCGGCTGTGGAATATTGTAGGAGTTATCTTGTATCTTTATAAACTCCTTGATGAATACACTAAGTTTCTACTATGTGAAATCATCGAAACAAAGTTGATATGTTCTCTTTTGGTCATGAAGTATATATCTCTATGGAAATTTCATTATGATCCCACTAGTTTTCATGCCTTTGCCAATTTATATTGACAAAAAGAGGAAGAATTATTTTGTAGTTCACACTACATATACATATGGTTTACCGATCATTATGTAAGGGGGAGTAGTTTTCATTGTGAGATGAAGTATTGACTAAGGGGGAGTGATACATATCACTATAGTATTGTTGTCAAAGTTGTGATACAATTGAACTTTGATGTTGTGTAATAATACTATGTCACTGTATAACAATGATTTAGAGCAACTGTATAACAATGATTTTGAGCAACTGTTTTCTCATTGTTATGGCTATGAATCTTCAACAACTATGATGCTGAGTTGAACACATTCAGAATCACTGTAGTACTTGAAAGTGACGAAGATTTCAAGTAATGTTGAAGAACCAAGGACATGAAGCATTTGGATGTGAAGCTACAAAGTTTATTTATTTTTTAATCCATATGTATTGATAGTTTTGTCACCAAAATTGACAAAGGGGGAGATTGCTAGAGCATTGTTCGGTCGAACTCGCAAGCGTTGCTATCTCAAGCTTGTTTATCAAGTTTAGTGATCAAAATTATAAGTCTTGGTTTCTAGTCTACTTATAGCTATGTCTCAGACTAGGACATAATGTGTAGTTGAACTTTAGACTTCACATCGTTCATCAATTGAAGACGAAGAAATACTAAGGAGAGCTTGTGGAACTTCATCAACAAAAGGTATGTGGAGACTGAAACTCATCTATCACTCAGAAGTCTTTTTCTACTCTATCTCCTATTTGAGACAAAATTCGTATAGATATATAGTATTCGATTTATACAAATTTGATATTTCGAGTTGAGTTAACTCGCTTACATCTTATATGATGTGTGTGAGACAGTCATTTGATGTAGACTCGGAATGTTTCATATTGATCATACGATCACTTGAAAATTGCTTTGAAGCTAATAGTTTATGTGAGACAGCTATTGTCGTCTTCTAAGAATTTTTTAATGATTGAAATGGAGTTTAGAACACTTAACCATAATTGGATTATAAGCATAGTATGTGTACTTGCATACGTGTTGATCCAAGACCGGTGTAGTATGCATACCTGTATGCGTACTGGCGAGGTCAGGTAAAGTCCTGGAGCTAGAGTATGTGTACCCGTACGCGTACTGGCGAAGTCGGTTGAATTTCGGGAACTTAAGTATGCGTACCCGTACGCCTACTAAATTCCACTGAAGTTTGGATGTGGTACAGTATCCGTACCCGTACTGATTTCCGCTGAAGTTTGGATGTGTGACAGTATGCGTACCCGTTTGTGTACTGTCGAACACAACCCAAGTTCGTCTACTTAGGTATGCGTACCCGTTTTCATACTTGAGTAGGTTATGTTCTAGAATCGGTTGTGACATGAACGAATACATTTATAGGAACGCAATCTTTTGTAAACCATGGCTGAAAAAGCGGGGGTCTAACAACACCACCCAATATTTTGCTTAGCAATCTGTATGGACTAACTCCGAAATACTTTGATAGAGAATCAACTATATAGTCAGACTCAACCTAGATAAAAGTATCTCAAGGAGTTAATATCTCTCTCTTGTTTTTGATATTACTCAAGCTAATAGAAATCATCGAGTCATAATCAAACACAAGGAATACTTGGAAGGTACCAAAGACCAATGTCCAAGGATCAATCAATATCAATCAACAACCAAAGGTCGGATTTCCAATTGATGATCACAAACGCACAACCTGTATTATTCCAATTATAATGATAAACAATATAATGCGGAAAATGAAATAACACAGACACCAGAATTTTGTTAACGAGGAAACCGCAAATGCAGAAAAATCTCGGGACCTAGTCCAGATTGAATACACACTGTATTAAGACGCTACATACACTAGCCTACTCCAAGCTAACTTCGGACTGGACTATAGTTGAACCCCAATCAGTCTCCCACTAATTCAAGGTACAGTTGTACTCCTACGCCTCTGATCCCAGCAGGATACTGCGACTTGATTCTCTTAGATGATCTCACCCACAACTAAGAGTTGCTGCAACCCAAAATTGAGACTCGATAATAAACAAATCTATCTCACACAGAAAAGTCTATCAAAGGATAAATCTGTCTCCCACAGAAAAACCCTAGGTTTTTGTTCCGTCTTAAGATATAAAATCAAAGTGAACAGGAACCAATTGATAATCCGGTCTTATATTCCCGAAGAACAGCCTAGATTAATCAATCACCTCTCAACAATCCTTCTTGACTACACAAGAGGTTTGTCGAGGAATCACAAACAGTGAGACGAAGATGTTTGTGACTTCTTTATCTTTCCTATCAGAGAACTCTCACGATCTCAAGCCAATCAATAGATTGTACTCGTACGATAGAAGATGCAAGATCAGATCACACATACGATAAAAGTAGTATCAGTCTGGCTTCACAATCCCAATGAAGTCTTTAAGTTGTTAACCTGGTTTTAGAGAAGAAAACCAAAGGTTAAAGGAGAATCGACTCTAGCGAGTGCACTAATATCACACATATGTGTGGGGATTAGTTTTTCGCAATGCTAGATGTCTCCTTTATATAGCCTTCAAATTAGGGCTTTGACTTAGTTACAAAGCAATCCATATTCACCTTTAGATGAAAACCTGATTTAGATTCAAGCTAATATTTCTCAACCGTTAGATCGAAAACTTAGCTTGTCACACACACTTGGGTAGACGTTTACTGGGTTTGTGAAAACTATTCCCAAATGTGTACGTGTATGTTGGTTCAACATAGTAAACCAAAAGGTTAACCATATGAGAAATTCATATTAAGCTAGTTCTTCTTCACCATAACTAGTTCAATTGACTCATTTGAACTAGTTAGAGAGTTGTTCAATTGCTATGAGATCTTATGTAACTACACAAGACACAATTGAAACAAAGATGATTCGATTCGATGAATTGGCTCATGAACTTTATAGCCACAGTTTGCATAAAGCATTCCTTAGTAATTTAAGTTTCATGTTCAGAGCACATCTTTAGATCATAACCACTTAAGCTCAAAAACAAGTTCGCGGACTTAAGGCAACCGGCAGAGTTTTCCAAACTCAACATAAAATCTCGGCAAAGAGACTTCCGCCAGTTCGCGGACTAAACACGCAAACGAGTTTTTGGAAAATCCCAGCAGAAATTCTCGGCAAGATAACTTTCGTCAGTCGAGGACTGGGTTCGCTGACTCGGCAAAGCCAATTTCTCCTGTTTCTCTCAATCAACAAAGTTCGAAAACTTCAGATTAAGGAATACATGGTTATGTAATCTAAACTCTCATTCCAATCGTTGAGACATTCTCAGAGGACGTTATATACACGTTATTCACAGACCGTTTCATGTAAGAGCAATTCTCAAAGTAATTGAAACTTTCCATGACTTTCGTCACTAGGTGAAGATAAACTTGATCAAAGCGAAACGCTTTACCAACACACGATTTCGAGAAAAAGATAAGTAGTGAATACTCAGCTCGAAATGTCAAATGTGTATGATCCAGTCTATATAGCATTGGAAGTAGGAGATAGAATAAATAGACTTTTAAGTGATAGTTAAGTTCAAGTCTCCACATACCTTTTTGTTGATGAAGTTCCACAGTTCATTGAGTAGATCTTCGTCGTTGTATGATGAATCGCCATGAAGTCCTTGAGCTCAACTACACTTTTCTATCCTAGTCCGAGACTTAGCTATAATAGACTAGAAATCAAGACTCATAGTTTTGATCACTAACATTGACAAACATGCTTGATATATCAACGCATACGAGGTCGACCGAGCTATGCTCTAACAATCTCCCCCTTTGTCAATATTAGTGACAAAACTATTAATTCATATGGAATACAAAAAAGATAAACTTTAGTGGCTCCTATTCCATAGTCTAATCTTCAACGTTCCTTGAAATCTTCGTCCTTCCAAGTACTCCAATGATCCCAAAGGTTGTAAGTTTAGCACCACCGTTGTTGAAGATCCGTAGTTATAACAATGAGAGAAATCGAGATTCTCGATCATTATTATACAGTTTCATAATATCATTATGTAACATCAAAGTCCAATTGCATCACGACTTTAACAACAATACTATGGTGATATGTATCATTCCCATTTAGTCAATACTCCATCTCGATCATGGAAACCAATCCCCCTTACACAATGATCCGAAAACCATATGTATTTGTAGTGTGAACTACATTATTTCTCCCCCTTTTTTTCAATAAAATTGGCAAAGGTAAAAGAACGGGATCATAATGAAATTCCCACAAGATACATTTCATAGACTAAAAGAAAAATACATACCAACTTAATTTAGATGCAATCATAAAGTCGAAGCTAAATGCATTCATCAAGGAGTTTTAAGATACAAGATAACCCCTATAAAATTCCACAGCCGCACACCTCGCAAGATATTACCATTAAGCACAAGTTCAAAAGAACTCTCCCCCATTTGATGTCATTCCCGAAAGAACAACAAGATCGACCTTAATTTCGAAAGAAAAGAAGGAAATTTTTAATTGGATACCAAAAACCATGGAAATGATTTTCTATATCCAAAACTTAATCAAATTAATCACAAGTAAACCCATGAGTAATTTAATTGGAATACGCAACTAAATCAAACCACAAAAGTGATCAATTTAATTGATTGTGCTCAACATAAGAAAAATCACGGAGATAAGACTAAGATAACCACACGGAGATGACTACCTTAATCGTTCAAATACTCAACATAAGGAAAACCTTACGGAATATACGACTACATCAACCAATAGAACATGATTAATATAGTCGTTCATATACTCAACACAATAACTTGTGGAATATATGAAAAATAAACTAAATTAATTACAAGAGAACCTATAATTAATCTAATTGGAATACACAACCAAACTAATCACCGAAGCAATCAATTTAATTGTCAAAAGTTTTGCTCGACAAAAGAAGACTTTCGTAGCAAATAACTAAATAACCAACCAAGATGAATGATTTAGTTCATAATGCTCAACATATAGCATCTTATGGAACAACCAACAAAGGCAATAAGAATAATCGACTTAGTTGTATCGTTCTCAACTTAAGACACACAATGGAGCCTTCACGGTAATACAAAAAGAATGGATCAAAGAAGATCAATACCACGGAATACATACAAGGATATGTTATATCTTTCCATAACTTTATGCATAATGACATAATAGACTTTATCCTTGTCATACAAAAGATTTTATCCTATTTTCCATCAAATAAATGACTGCATAGGCATCACTTTTGTATTTTTCAAAATTCCATTCGTCCTTTCATTAATACGAAAACCAATTTATGAACGACTTTACTTTTGACAACGTATGGGACCTTCAAGTTCACGGACGCAAACAATACATATCCCATAAACAATTGCAATATCACAAAATCATAAAGATTAATACTGCAATAACAATCTTTGCCCTTAGAAGGTAGAATCAATCTTTTTCGCACGGATTTATACCAAGAGTGGTTACCAAAAGCGTATAAAAAGATTTCCTTAACAAAGAAGAACTCATTGACGACTATGCGCCATAGTTCACATGAGATGATTGTGAACACTCAAGAATATATAGAAATGTGAACTACTACCCATTCTCGAACTTTCTTCTTTGTGATTCACCAACATCACTCTTCTAACAGCCACAAAATAGCTTAGATTTCTCCAAGAATCCCAGTGCCCAAGTGCAAGAGAATAGAACAAGTGCAACGAAACGGAGCAAACACTAAAAAACAAGAGACAGGACAAAGACCAATATTAACTCATCCAAATTCAACAATTCTCATCTCCATTTTGAAGGGAATTAAATAAGGAAGAGAATGCAAAAATAATGAGGTAAATCCGAGTTCGGACGAAGAAGTTACGGCCAAAACAAGTTTACCGAATATCGACGTCAAGTATGCATACGGGTTTGTGAACTTAAACCCCTGGATTTTGATTTTGAATGCTGTTATGCATACTTGGTATGTGTACCATGTAGTCCAAACATCCCGAACTATTATTTTCAAACCTAAACATTTAAGAACCTTAAACACAGATCAAGTTAGGTAGAAATGAACGATAAGCAAGATTATTATAAGTTTTCTAAGCAAATAAAAGTACAAATCTTGCTGAAGTTTATAAACATATCTTTTTGGATGAATCCAATCGAATTCTACCGCCTTACCGAATATAATTTGTGTGCCCCAATTCTTGTGCTTCCCTCACTGTATACAAAGCAGGGCATTCCTTGGTGAGGATGCACTTCCAACACAATCAAGTTGCGTTGGGGTGAACAAAGTCTTGATCACCACAAGTGATCTTTGGATTATCATGAAAGAGATCACTTTTAGAACCTTTCACATCCAATTCCATTTTTCCAAAAAACTTGTTAAGTTCCAACATCATGGATACTGCCTTTTCCATAGTCATGGAGTTTTCTGGAAGATCATTCTTTTTCACACTCAAAACATCATTGTCTTTCTTCGGTATCCACTTCTGAGTGCGTTTAGGAATAGTCGGAACCTTCTTCCCGTCACTCTCTTCTAGAGTTCTTGGAAGAGAATTGGATTGACTATTCTTTTGCAAGTTAGTCTTTCTCCAATTGGGAGCATCGGATCTTGTCTTCGTCTTTACGAAGTTATCCTTTTGATAACCATTACGATTATGAAAAGGATTCGTACGACGTTTATAGGCAAATCTAGGTCTATCATAGCACTGATTCCTTTGCCTAAAGGTTGGACAATTACAACCTGTAACGTTAAGAGGATCAGTCTTAACGTATGATCTTGGTTTCACAACTTCTTGTGATGCCCAAACAAGAACATCATGAAGTTTCTCATTCCTTATACGGAAACGACATCTCCTTTCCAGGTGACCTTTATTTCCGCAATAGTGGCAAACATAAGGAATGTTCTTACCTCGATCCGTGTGTGCTAACTTTGGAGGTTGATAAACTTTGCTCTTTTGAACCTTAACTGCCGGAGAAGGTATTTCACTTTTGCCATCAGTGGAAACCTTTTGTTGAGAAGAATCACTAGCCTTGACAAATTTTACCTCTTTGCTAGTACTTGGAGCATTATTCCCTTATAGCCCAATCCTCGTGTATCACGATGATTTTTACTTGCTCCTAGCATAGTGGTTAATTTGCTTGAACTAGTATTGAACTTTTTCAAGTCATCTTCCAACATCTTGATTTTATCAAGAGCAGCAGCTAAATCAGCCTCAAGGCGTTTTTCTCGAGTGAGATAAGCGCTTTCTCTGTCGTCAAAACTTGTTTGCTGGAGTTAAACCTTGCTTCAGATTCTGCAAGTTTCTCTTCCAACAAAAAGTACTTTTGATAAAGATTATCACATTCAAGTGACTTCATACGTAGGTTTTCCTCAGAATCCTTGAGGATCGATTCGGTAGAACGATTCGAAAAATAAACACCTGCGTAACATCTTCTCAATTTCTTGTTTTCTCGACAGAGAGGAGTCAGAAGAGGTGTGACATGAGAAGTTGTAATCTTCTTCATATTCCACGAATCCAAAAACTTAACATACTCTGAGACTTCCTCATCAACATCTCTATCAATATCTGAATCACCTTCATCAGAAAGTTCATCCAACTGTTCTTCTAGGAGAGTTTCCCAATCAACAGTTTTTACATCAAGAGAATGTTTGGATATTGACTTAGATGTGACAGTTCTCTCAGGTGAATCCTAGATTTTAGAATCATCTGGTAATTCCTGAACTGGTACGTTATTAGAGATCGACTCGTCCATAATCAGATTGCTACAAACACATACTCATAAGGTCTTTAACGTGTTTGCCTGCTCTGATACCAATTGAAAAGGCGGGGGTCTAACAACACCACCCAATATTTCGCTTAGAAATCTGTATGTACTAACTCCGAAATACTTTGCTAGAGAATCAACTAGACAGTCAAACTCAATCTAGATAAAAGTATCTCAAGGAGTTAATATCTCTCTCTTGTTTTTGATATTACTCAATCTAATAGGAATCAGTGAGTCCTAATCAAACACAAGGAATACTAGGATGATTCCAAAGACCAATGTCCAAGGATCAATCAATATCAATCAACAACCAAAGGTCGTATTTCCAATTGATGATCACAAACGCACGACCTGTATTATTTCAATTATAAAGATAAACAATATAATGCAGAAAATGAAATAACACAGACACCATAATTTTGTTAACGAGGAAACCGCAAATGCGGAAAAACTCCGGGACCTAGTCCAGATTGAATACACACTGTATTAATCCGCTACAGACACTAGCCTACTCCAAGTTAACTTCAGACTAGACTATAGTTGAACCCCAATCAGTCTTCCACTAATTCAAGGTACAGTTGTACTCCTACGCCTATGATCCCAGCATGATACTGCGCACTTGATTCCCTTAGCTGATCTCACCCACAACTAAGAGTTGCTGCAACCCAAAATCGCAGACTTGATAATAAACAAATCTGTATCACACAGAAAAGTCTATCAAAGGATAAATCTGTCTCCCACAGAAACCCCTAGGTTTTTGTTTCGTCTTAAGATATAAAATCAAGGTGAATAGGAACCAATTGATAATCCGGTCTTATATTCCCGAAAAAAAACCTAGATTAATCAATCACCTCTCAAAAATCCTTCTTGAATACACAAGCGGTTTGTCGAGGAATCACAAACAGTGAGACGAAGATGTTTGTGACTTCTTTATCTTGCCTGTCAGAGAACTCTCACGATCTCAAGCCAATCAATATATTGTATTCTTACGATAGAAGATGCAAGATCAGATCACACAACTACGATAAAAGTAGTATCTGTCTGGCTTCACAATCCCAATGAAGTCTTTAAGTCGTTAACCTGGTTTTAGAGAAGAAAACCAAAGGTTAAAGGAGAATCGACTCTAGCGAGCGTACTAGTTTTGCACAATGCTAGATGTCTCCTTTATATAACCTTCAAATCAAGGCTTTGTCTTAGTTAAAAAGCAATCCACATTCACCGTTAGATGAAAACCTGATTTAGATTCAAGATAATATTTCTCAACCGTTAGATCGAAAACTTAGCTTGTCACACACACTTGGGAAGACGTTTACTGGTTTTGTGAAAACCATGCCCAAACGTGTACGTGTATGTTGGTTCAACATAGTAACCCAAAAGGTTAACCATATGAGCAATTCATATTAACCTAGTTCTTCTTCACCATAACTAGTTCAATTGACTCAAATTAACTAGTTAGAGAGTTGTTCAATTGCTATGAGATCTTATGTAACTACACAAGACATAATTGAAACAAAGATGATTCTATTCGGTGAATCGGCTCATGAACTTTACAGCCACGGTTTGCATAAAGCATTCCTTAGTAATTTAAGTTTCATGTTCAGAGCACATCTTTAGATCATAACCACTTAAGCTCACAAACAAGTTCACGGACTTAAGGAAACCGGCATAGTTTTCCAAACTCAGCAGAAAATCTCGGCAAAGAGACTTCCGCCAGTTCGCGGACTAAACACGCAAACGAGTTTTTGGAAAATCCCAGCAGAAATTCTCGGCAAGTGAACTTCCGTCAGTTCGCGGAATTGGCAAAGCCAATTCCTCCTGTTTCTCTCAATCAACAAAGTTCAATAACTTCGGATTAAGGAATACATGGTTATGTAATCTAAACTCTCATTCCAACCATTGATACATTCTCAGAGGACGTTATATAGACGTTATTCACAGAACGTTTCACGTCAAAGCAATACTCAAAGTAATTGAAACTTTTCATGACTTTCGTCACTAGGTGAAGATAAACTTGATCAAAGCGAAACGCTTTACCAACACACGATTTCGAGAAAAAGATAAGTAGTGAATACTCAGCTCGAAATGTCAAATGTGTATGATCCAGTTTATATAGCACACGACTTTTTGTCTCATAAGAAGTAGGATATAGAACAGATAGACTTTTGAATGATAGATAAGTTCAAGTCTCCACATACCTTTTTGTTGATGAAGTTCCACGGTTCCTTAAATAGATCTTCGTCGTTGTATGATGAATCGCCATGAAGTCCTTGAGCTCAGCTACACTTTTCTATCCTAGTCCGAGACTTAGCTATAATAAACTAGAAATCAAGACTCATAGTTTTGATCACTAACATTGACAAACATGCTTGATATAGCAACGCATGCGAGGTCGACCGAACTATGCTCTAACAGTGACTATAATGTTCAAGAATTAATTCGAGTGAATCAAACCTATTTTGCTTCAATTGTGTCTTGTATACTTCTATGAGAATACAAACAATTGAACAACTCTATAACTAGTTTCATTTGAGTCATTTGAACTAGTTGTAGTTAAGATGAATAAGGTTGATATGGAAGTGTTCATATGGCTAACTTCGGTTAACTATTGTTGATCCAACTTGGTGTACACGTTTAGGTACGGTTACCTATATCTAAATGAAGGTACATTTCATTTGTGTGTAACAAGCTAAGTTCTATCTAACGGTTGAAACATATTATCTTGAATCTAATCATGTATTCATCTAACGGTGAATATTGATTGCTTTGTTCCAAAGCTATGAAACCCTGATTTGAAGACTATATAAGGGAGAACTCTAGCAACTGGGAAACCTAATCCCCACACCTCATGTGTGATACTAGTTGCGGCTAGAGTCGATTCTCCTTTAAACTAGGTTTTTCCTAAAACCCTCATATGTTAACAACTTAAAGACTTCATTGGGATTGTGAACCCAGACCCAACTATTTTTTCTGTAGTTTCGTGTTATGATCTTACTTTATACTATCGTGATTGAGTACTATCTTCTCTAAGATTTGCTCGAGATTTATATCTGATAGGTAAGATTAAAAGAAGTCACAGACATCTTCGTCTCATCGTTTGTGATTCTACAATATCTTGAAAGAACTTACACTTTCAGGAAACAAACATCATCAACAGTTCAAAGAAATGAAAAGAGCAAGAGATAAGTATGTTGAAGAACAAGAACATATCCAGAGGAAACGTTAACAACAACAGAGAAATTATATAAGAAAGAAAAAAAAGGAAGTCTGCGAAGGGTATGCAGCAAAATAATACAATGGGTGTTTGAGATCGCGTGAGAAAAGGAATTAATAGATCGCGCGAGAAAAAGAGTTCACAGTTCGCAACATTTTTCTTTCGCAAAATTTTTGGGCGAACTCATTATACAGTAGCCACATCACGCGAAGAAAACATTTAACTCATAGTTCATGGGGCGAAGCCACCCCTTCATGCATTGTTGAGGGCGAAGAAAAACTCGTTGTCCTTGAACTGCCAAAGGCGAAGACAAGAATAAAAGTTTAGCGTTATATTTTCTTTTGCAAATAAGAGATGGTACAATTGGTCCAGGGTGGAGAATGCGAGTTTCAAGTCACATGATTGAGTCCCTCCTCGTACATATTTTTATTTCGCAAATATTTTTATCACAAATATTTGATTCAGACACATTTACTTCACAAACTGATTCTTCGCGAATGTTTACTTCGCAAACAAATTCTTCCTAATTATGCGATGAACCCTACAATATGTACCATCAAAGAAGAAAACTGCGATAAAACCTTATTTATGTGATCCCCTTGTGTCTCGTCAATCCCAGATCATCTAAGCCCACTAGATCTCACCAAATTAACAATGAAGTAAACAAACCAGCAATGCTTAAGTTCGCATAGTGAAAACATGGGGGTACCAAAATACACCACCAACTTTTTCTTAGATATCATGTATGGACTAAACTCGAATACAATGCTGAGAGTTTAATTTAATGAATCTTAATCAAGGAATTATACGAAAAGCTTATGTCTCTTTTTCCCACAATCAGAAAGTTTACAGAACCAAATTTGCGAACCTGATTATGTGTGAGGGCACTTGGACGATCTCAAAAATCAATATCCAAGAATCAATCAAGTCTTATGCAACAAACAAGGATGGATATATCTACTTTGATTGATTTACATAAAACCTGTGATATTTTAATTATAAAGATAAACAATATAATGCGGAAAAAGAAATAACACAAACACCAGAATTTTGTTAACGAGGGAATCGAAAATGCAGAAAACCCCGGGACCTTGTCCAGTTTTGAACACCAAACTGTATTAAGCATCTACAGACACTAGCCTATTATCGGGACTTCGGACTAGAATGTAGTTGAGACTGTATTAAACTATCACAACAATTCAGTTATAGTCACGCTCATTACGCCTCTTGAATCCCAGCAGGACTATGCGCAAATGGTTCCCTTAGCTAAAGTATTTTATAGCCTAAGAGTTTCTTCAACTCAATTGCAGACTTTAAAACAATCCGCCTCCCACGGACAAGCCTATTTGTGATTTACGTTATGATCAAAGATCAAGGTGAGGTGGGAAATTGATTGCAATAGACAAAGTATAAACAACCTCTAAATCTGGTATTATGACTCCCGAAGAACATCCTAGATTATTATTATTCACCTCACAAATCGAAACTTGTGGAATCACAAAGTCTGAGATGAAGATACTTTGTGATTTCTATCTATCTTGTTTGAGTGAGTAGCTCAACAATCAAAACAAGATCAGGATGCTCAAATTATCAAGATAAAGATAGTTGGACCTGGCTTCACGAATCCTCGGGTGAAGTCTTTTAGTCGCTAAATCCTAAAAAGGTTTGAAGGATATGACCGACTCTAGTTTACAACTGTTAGGGATTCAAAGATACCAATTGTTAGAGGTTTTCCTTTTATAGACTTTCAAGGTTAAGCTTTCTTTAGATTTAAGCTAAGATAGATTTGGAACCAAGCAATCAATAATCACCATCAGATAAAAAACTTGACTTGAGATTAACAAAGCAGAGTATGCACTCTGGTTAGGATGGACGGTAACCGAACCGTGTACAATGACTAGTTCACGTAGGTTAGTCGAAACTATCTAATTGAATGATAAGCTTAACCATTTTCATATAACACTTTAAGACTTTTCTTGAATTTCTTGAATCATACATACGATCAAAAATACTGATTATCTCGTAGAAATAATATTGATGCATCTGAAAATATTCGACAAGTTAAGTACGTTTATTGTACCTGTTCGTGAATGTCTTTTTCATGGTATGGATACCCTTAAGACAAATAACGAGTTCAGGAACTCACAGATCTTTTATGTTTTGCATACCGAGTATGCGTACCGTTCCTGTTTCAGGAGTCACAGACATTTTGTGGTATGGATACCGGGTATGTACCACAATGTCGCTGCCGAACTACAACTATGTCGGCACATGCACTGGGTACATGTACCGCGACTCCGGATTTATAACTTTTCTCCCAATATGTGAACTGGTGTGCATACTGCTTTGTATCCAGATTAACCGTAGTTATATATCTCTCTAATAATCAATATGAAATATTCCCGAATAACATCAATTACACATATCACTATTCCAGGCTGTTTTCGAATGATCAAATATTGAATCACAGTTTAAGTCATGAACAATAAATTGTTTTTAAAAAAAATCATCAAGTATAAACAAATGTTCTTAAGCTTATATAGTCATATTTCGAGAAGATATTCTAGATAAACTTAACTCAAAATTTCAATTATGCGTATATTGTCTAATTTAGTCATGCGACAATGTATCAAAGATAAAAAGGTAAAAACTTGAGAAATAGGTGGTTCAGTCTTCACTTACCTTTTGATGATGAAGTTCTCCAATGCTCATGTTGATCTTCGCCTTCAAACGGTAGAACACAGTGATATCTCAATCTCAACCACACACTTATATCCTAATCCGAGACTGATTAAATGTAAACTAGCAATTAAAATATAGTTTTGTCAACTAAATATGACAACAAGATTGAGAGAGAAACACTTATGAATTCGACCGAGCAATCTAAGAATCTCCCCCTTTGTCAATTTTGATGAAAAAACTATCAATACATATGGATTAAAAAATAAAGCTTCAAAACTCCAGAATCCACCATGCTTGATTTTCTTGGTTCTTCAACTCCTTGAATTCTTCGTTACTTCAAGTTGCAATGATTCTGAACGTGCTCAACTCAGGATCGTTGTTGTTGAAGATACGTAGCGATAACAACTTTGAAAAGAGATTTTAAAACGTCATTATACAGAAACATAGTATTATTATCTTCTCCAAAGTTCAATTGTATCACAACTCTGAAGTAATGCTAAGGTGATATGTTTCCCCCCCTTAATCAATACTTACATATTTTGCATAATAGGTGAAACCTATAGATATTGATTCACTTCCATTTATATAATGATCCGTAAACCATATGTATGTAGTGTGAAATTACTAAATAATTCACCCCTTTTTGTCAAAAAAATTTGGCAAAGGTACGAAAACTATGGGATCGTAATGAATTTAATAAAATATATTTCAAGACTTAAAGGAAACACGTATCAACTTTTACTGAGATTATATTACAGAGTATAAAATACTTAGTGCTCATCTAGGAGATTTAAGATACAAGCATCGCCTGTAAATTCCACATCCACTCTCCCCACAAAGATATAGTGACTAAGCACAAGTTCATTTAAGAACTCTCCCCCATTTGATGTCATTACCAAGGAAACAACATGAGTGACATTACTTTAATAAAAACGAGGATTTTGTCGGACATTAACAAATCACATGGATTTGTATCCTGAATATCGATATAAATTGATCTCAACGCCAGTTACGAACAAGGAAATAAATTTGGTTGATACGACTTGTTAGAGCATAGCTCGGTTGAACCCACCAAGCGTTGGTATGTCAAGTTTGGTTGTCATATTTTAGTGAATCAAAACTCATTTAAAGAGTCGCTTGATGTACTAGAGTCAACTTCGTATAGGTTAGCTTGAAAGTATTAGGACATGAGACATACAAGTATTGCGAAGACTTTAAGAAGTGAAGAAGTAAGAAGCTACAATGACAACATCATCCTTCCACTTGAGGTTAGTGATATTTTACTTGAACTGTTTCATTCCCTAACGTATCTCTCAAGTAGTGCATATTGAAAATAAAATTGCGAAGCATGAACACTCTAGATAGACATATTATTAAGTAATACAATACGGGGTTTATTGCTTAACCATTAAACTTTGTAGATAAGATATCGACATAATCGTTTAAATGCTATAGTGATTATGTACGGGTATGAGGTGAGGATTTCATCCTAGGAAACAATGTTTTACATGTGTTTTAAGGAAGTAAATTCATGAACTTGTTTTGTGAATCGAAAAGAAAATCGCCAGGCGTTATTGGTATTGTTATTCATGGCATATCTTGTGAACAACCAATATGTGTGATTAATATAACCGCTCATGACTTGTTTGTGTTCTTGGTAAAAATATTCACAAAGGCCTGACTTTTTTTTATTGATATGACTTTTATTAGTGAAACCGATCTTAAGTAATCACCTGAGATGGTATGATCGAGTTTGTGATTTTGTGTAAGACCGACTCTGGGTAAAGGGGAACCGATCCTAGTAAGAGGTGCAATATATAACAAAGGGGAATCGATCCTTGTATGAGGTGCAACATGTTTTAGCAGAAAGGGGAACCGATCCTATGGACATGTGCAACACATTCAAGTTAGATACCATATATATGTGGGGAACCGATCCTAGTACCTAGTCAACCGAATTTTGGAAAGCTAGTGTGACTATGCACAATACTCACATGGTGGTAGAACCGAAACTTGTTTTGGTAGAACCGTTAATCCCATGAATGGTGATTGAGTGTTCTTGGTCATTCACGTAGTTCTTGAAAGTCAGATGAACCAATTCTAAACTTGTTTGGAACTGTGGCAAATCGGTTTCAAGATTGTAAGTATGAAAGAGGACTTACAGATTAAGGATGTCGACATACTTTGAACATGTGCAGTAACGCTTATTTTTATTGTTCAAAGTTATTCCTTAATAGCTAAAGGAAGAGAATCTCAGGATCGAAACATAAATAAGTTAAGAATCTTTTATTTAAGGTTTTTAATTTTATTTTAGGAAAATGAGAATTTATAATGTGCATTTACTAGTTGAAGATTTTCCAAAGAGATTTTCGGTCATTATTTTGGACAGAGCATTTCCAGAAATTATGGAAACCGAATTTGGAACATATTGCATATCTTGAGAATATTTTCGGTTTTGGAAATTCCTTGGTGTCCAAACTTCCTTATCTATAAATACTTGAAGTTTACATTTCTAGCAAACTAATTCTTCGTGACATCAAACTTCCTCTAATGTGTTGTTAATGGTGAAACCGCCTATTCGGAGAGGGGAGTAGCCTAATTAGGCGAAATCTCTTACGACCGCTCAGTTTAAATTATTCTTTGGGATTAAGAAGTTCTATTAGTACCGTTGGTGGGAAACTAGATAATTGCGGTTTATCTTGTGTTTTCGATTGATTTGATTGACTAACGGTGGTTGAACTTTGATTGCACCTAGTTTGTTTATGCTTGAGAATCTTCTCTCCTGATATAAGATTCACTCAAACTAGATCGAAGTTTCGACATGGATCTTTAGACTGTTTGTTGATCTAAAGACGTCTTGTGATAATCCATTGTTAACAGACTACGTTCTGTGCGTGATTGATCACAAGAGATTCATGTTGTTGTGTGCAGGCGTTTATTGAAGATCTAAGAAGATTTGAATACAGAGAAGATATTGAAGATTTCTGATTTGGGGTTCATAATATTTGGTGTGCACAATACTTGTTCCGGTATAGAGGATCCAACTATAATCAGTTTATTCTTGTGGTAGATTAGATTGATTAGTTGTGTAGATCGACATTAATACAATTCTTGGTAATTAAAAGTAATGATTGCAAAATCTTAACAATTACCTTTGGTAGTTGAGAATAAGATAGATCTAAGAACCTGACAAAGGAGTTTGTTGAGATAAACAGAAGAGCCTTTGTCGAACTCATATCACTTGGTTGAAAAGAGTTGCTACCAAAAAGATTTATTGTTCCTTTGCTGTTTGGAATACGAACCAAAGGAATTGTTCCAAGTACATGACTTATTCATAAGTTGGAGGCGTGGGAATACAGAATGAACTAGGTGAACTATAGGTTTAGTTGCTTGGTCTCAACTATACAAAGTTGGTTTGATTTTGTATATATAGCGGCTTAATCCTGAGAGTATTCAATTCTGGACAAGGTCCCGGGGTTTTTCTGCATCTGCGGTTTCCTCGTTAACAAAATCTTGCTGTGTCATTTACTTTTATTTCACCAATTATAATTGTTGTTATTATAATTTAAAGTAAATTATACAAACGTTAATTCCTATTTTACTTGATAGTAATCCTATTGTGTTTGGTTAAGTCCGAACCTCTTATCAAGTAAACATACTTCGTTGTTGTATTGTCTCGATCTCGTATCCATAGACGATCACACGAAGTGTGAACCGATTAGTTGTATTGTCTCGACTCAGTCCATAGACAATCACTTACGGAGAAAAGACTTATAGGTAGGAAAAGTTTTAGCTTGAGGTATATTTGGGTACCCTCGCATTTTCAATTGGTATCAGAGCAGGCAAACACGAAAAGAGCTAACAATCTGTGTTTGGTGCGATCCAACCTATAAGAAATTGAATCCATGACTGATTCAGTTAACGTAAAACAAGGTATCAAGAGTTTTGAATTAACACTTGATGATGGCATATACGAATCAATATCTGAAGATATCATCACTAGAGATTCTACTAGACAAGTTAATCTTGTTAATAATATAGAAACCGATGACGACTGGAAAATACGTCTACAAGAAGGGTTAGATGAAATTTCCGATGATGATGACTCAGATTTTGAACAAGAAGTAGAAGAGGATATCTTAGAATACTCTAAACTGCTGGATCCTTTGAAAAATGAAAAACTGAGAACTTCGGATTTTATTGGTTTTATGACTCCTCTTTGTCGTCGAACAAGAAACCGAGGAAGGTTTTTCAAGGATATTATATTGGTTACCGCACCAGTTATTATATTCTTTAAGATCGTACAGACGAGATAAATTCTAAGAAATTAGAATGTGAAAATCTTCGAAGAGATCTCTTTTTGTCGAAAAAGAAACTTGCCGAATCTGAAGAAAGGGTTAATTCTCAACCAGAGAGTTTTGAAGAGAAAGAAGGTGTATATCTCTCACGAGAAAAACACCTTAAGGCTGATCTAGCTGGTGCTCTTGATAAAATCAAGACGTTGGAAGAAGAAATTTTGGACCTTAAAAAGTTCAATGTTAGCTCAAACAATTTAACCTCAATGTTAGAAGCAAGTAGAAATCATCGTGATACACGAGGATTGGGCTATAAGGGAATAAATGCTTCAAATATTAGCAAAGAGGTAAAATTTATTAAAGCTAAAATTCTTCTAAACCAGAGGCTTCCACTGATGACAAAGATGCTCGTATTTCTTGTAAATAAGAAAAGTCTATCAAGTATAAGAATAGTGTTCAACCAGCAGTAATCAAAGAAGGCATTTCTGCTAATGTCAAGAAAGCAACAACGTTGAACAAAGACAAGAAGAAGAACAAAATTCGTCGAGCTCCAATGCAAGAGGATCCACAAAAAAGTAACATCAAAACTCATACTTCGAATATTTATACTAAGCATTGTTATTATTGTGGTAATAAAGGACACTTGCAATGGGGATGCAAAGTTCGTAAGATGCAAGATGCACTTTCTTTTGTATCAAACGAATTGGATAAGTTTTCTCCTCATAAGAACTCAGACCGTTATTGTCCTAAGTTTAGGCAAAAGAATTATTATAATGATAGTTCAAATTTTGCATATCGCTCGACAAGGTCATCTCGCAAAGACCCGAATATAGAAAGAGAGAAAACTTTGTAAATGCAAAGACAAGATCTGATGTTCCAAATTGGAGAAAGGGTGTTTCGAAAAATATTCAAAAGGACAATGATCCTAATGGTATGAAGGAGAAAGCTGCTCCTGCGAAACCCAACTCTAAGTGGGTCCCGAAGTCCTCCAAAGCCAAGAAGGGACCAAAAGTTAGTCACAAGAATGACTCTCAGCTGTTAATTGTTGGTGACAAGAATTATAAGAGTGTTATTGAAAGACTAAAGAAATGCATCATGTCTGAAATCTCTTGTACTAGTAAAGGTTGTGATAATGACACTCTTCATCACAAGTCAAAGAAGAAAAACAATAGATGGAACAAGAGAAAACAAACCAAGCAAGAGGTCAAGAATGATGATTCTGTCGTAGTCACTCGTGATGAACAAGACAAGGATCAACTCAACGCAACCTAGTTGTGTTAGAATGTGCATGCTCACCTTGGTGCTCAATTTATTGAAAGGTGAGGAAGCACATGAAAATGAGCACATGATCTCTCGCTTACTATATGACTAATTAACATCTTTAGGGAGATTTGTTTTCTTCTATACTCATACTTTCTCTATCTATATTTGAGGTTTTGATATAAACGGTAATTTTGAGTTTATGACGTTTATTTCTACTGATCATACATGTGTAGCTCTTGTTTTTACGGTTAAAACGAGCCAAAAATCATTGAATTCGGACATCATATGCAAAAGTTATGTCAAAAACAGTTTAGTGTTGTGATGCGTCACAAGTAACTCTTGGGGTACCGATCCTAGCGATAGGTGCAATGGGGGAACCGATCCTAGTGAGAGGTCCCCATACGAAGAAGTGTAAAAATGTTTTGCCCATAACTTCTTCGTCCAAACTCGGAATGACCTCATTCTTTTTGCGTTGGTTTCACAATTTAATTCCCTACAAGATAGATGTAATGTAAATATTAGGCATCTTACCCTGGGGAAAGGATACATCTAGCACCGGAATTTGAGCGACACGCCCCAGGTTTTTTTCTTCAAGTGCGGAAACCCCGAGTTGCAATACTTGATTTCATGTTGAATATTTATGATGTATTGCAAATTGATTTATGAGATGTATGTTTTCGGTCTTCATGACCTTAATATTCTATCTCATAATGTTGTGAACCCTTATAGTTTGGGTGACTTTTTGATTTAGCAGGATTAAGTTCTAGCCCATCTTGGTAGGCTTTATCAAAGGATCATGAGGGGTTATGATAGAAACAATATGTGAAAAAGTCATAATATGTTGAATCGGCTTTGGTTTAGCATAAAAGCATATGTGTTTCGAGGGTTTTCAACTTTTGCTTGCAATAGTTAAAAACCGGTTTTCAACCTTTCTCTGGTAAAGGTTGGTTGTTGTTATTCTTTTGTTTTTCATAAGGATGACAACATGATGATATTTCGATATCAATTCTTCCTAGAAGAAGATGCAAACATATTGGAGAAGAGGATACGAAATTTGAGGTAACAATCTTGTTAGTTAATTGTTTTCCTGTTTAAGAAAAACCTGATTTTATTTCATATATTTATTGCTTTTGCTTAACAAAATTTTGGTACAATTGATGTTATATTCCATTATGTGTGTATGGATGTGTGTGTGATTCAATTGTTTCCGGTTAAGAAAAACTATTGTTATCTTGCTTTATTATGTGGTATCAATTGTTTAGGGTTACAAAATTTCGGTGTTTTAATGTCTATGTTGTTTCAATTGCTTCCGGTTGAGGTGAATAATTATGCAAGTTGATTTATTTTGGTTTGTATGAATTTTTTATGGCTTAACGAAAGAAAAGGTTTACAGGATGAATTGTTTATTCCAATTCGATTCCGGATAAGAGAAACTAAGTTAATTCTGATCTTAGTTAGACTTATCAAAGTGGAGGTTTCGGTTATTCAAGTCTAATCGAATGCCTTAACAAGAAATGCTAGTCAACTAACCTAGTACTTGTCTTGTTTAAAAATTAAAGGTCTAAGTTATATGGATAATTAGAACCTGATGAGAAAAATAAAGTTATCTTTATTTTGGTCTTATCGAACAAGCGATTGTATTTGTACAATCGGTTTAGCACAGGAACTAAGGTGCTTAGTTGATTTTTTGGTTTACTAAACTATTAGGGAAAATTGCTTCGAGCAATTATTTCCTTGGTAACATATCAAAACAAAATTACTTTGTAGTTTCGGTTTTGATATTTTTTATCAAAAATGGTGTGTGGAACCCTCGTGCTTAACTCTATAGGTTGCAAGTCTATTTTGAGATTTGTAAGATCCTTTTCGGTTTGTCCTTTATTTTTTCGTTTCTTTTTCATTTCGTGACAAAAAGGGGGAGAAATATATGGAGTAAACAAGTGATACTGGCATTGATTTTATATTGATTGGTATCACTAAGGGAAAGGACAATTGTGCTTAGACATTTATTTAAAGAAAGAGTGAAAGCATAGACTAAGGGGGAGTAACATATCATTACAAAGGAATAACAAAGACGTGCGGATTGATAAAATATACCTATCTTACCTTTAGGGGGAGTAACATTATTTGTTATCATAATGTCAACAACGGCATTTAAGGATTGAATGTATACATGTTATTGTGTTGTTGAATTCGGGAATCAAGCGTATGTGTAATGAATTCTTGTAATTTGTTTATCCATATGATGTAAGAGTTTTGTCACTAAAATTGACAAAGGGGGATATTATTAGAGCATAGCTCGGTTGAACCCACCAAGCGTTGGTATGTCAAGTTTGGTTGTCATATTTTAGTGAATCAAAACTCATTTAAAGAGTCGCTTGATTATGTACTAGAGTCAACTTCGTATAGGTTAGTTTGAAAGTATTAGGATATGAGACATTACAAGTATTGCGAAGACTTGAAGAAGTGAATAAGTAAGAAGCTACAACGAAAACATCATCCTTCCACTTGAGGTTAGTGATATTTGACTTGAACTGTTTCATTCCCTAACGTATCTTTCAAGTCGTGCATATTGAAAAACAAACTGCGAAGCATGAACACTCTAGATAGACATATTATTAAGGAATACAATACGAGGTTTATTGCTTAACCATTAAACTTTGTAGATAAGACATCGACATAATTGTTTAAATGATATTGTGATTATGTACGGGTATGAGGCGAGGATTTCATCCTAAGAAATAATGTTTTACATGTGTTTTAAGAAAGTAAATTCATGAACTTGTTTTGCGAATCGAAAAGGAAATCGCCAGACGTTATTGGTATTGTTATTCATTGCATATCTTTGAAAAACCAATATGTATGATTAGTATAACCACTCATGACTTGTTTGTGTTCTTGGTAAAACTATTCACAAAGGCCTGACTTTTGTATTGGTATGACTTTTATTAGTGAAACCGATCTTAAGTAATCACCTGAGATGGTATGATCGAGTTTGTGATTTTGTGTAAGAACGACTCTGGGTAAAGGGGAACCGATCCTAGTAAGAGGTGCAACAAATCACAAAGGGGAACCGAGCCTATGGACATGTGCAACACATTCAAGTTAGATACCATATATATGCAGGGAACCGATCCTAGTACCTAGCCAACCGAATGTTGGAAAGCTAGTGTGATTATACACAATACTCACATGGAGGTAGTACCGAAACTTGTTTTGGTAGAACCGTTAAACCCCTGAATGGTGATTGAGTGTTCTTGATCAATCACATAGTTCTTGAAAGTCAGATGAACCAATTCTAAACTTGTTTGGAAGTGTGGCAAATCGGTTTCAAGATTGTAAGTATGAAACATGACTAACAGAGTAAGGATGTCGACATACTTTGAACATGTACAATAACGCTTATCTTTAATGGTTCAAAGTTATTCCTTAATAGCTAAAGAAAGAGAATCCTAGGATCGAAACATAAATAAGTTAAGAATCTTTTATTTAAGGTTTTTAATTTTATTTTAGGAAAATGAGAATTAATAATGTGCATTTACTAGTTGAAGATTTTACAAAGAGATTTTCGGTCATTATTTTGGACAGAGCATTTACAGGAATTATGGAAACCGAATTTGGAATATATTGTATATCTTGAGAATATTTTCGGTTTTGGAAATTCCTTGGTGTCCAAACTTACTTGTCTACAAATACTTGAAGTTTAAATTTCTAGCAAATTAATCCTTCGTGACAGCAAACTTCCTCGGTTGTGTTGTTACTGGTGAAGCCGCCTATTCGGAGAGGAGAGTAACCTAATTAGGAGAAATATGTTACGACTGCTCAGTTTAAAGTCTTCTTTGGGATTGAGAAGCTCTATTAATACCGTTGGTGGGAAACTAGATAATTGCGGTTTATCTTGTGTTTTGGATTGATTTGATTGACTAACGGTGGTTGAACTTTGATTGCACCTAGTTTGTTTATGATTGAGAATCTTCTCTTCTGATATAAGATTCACTCAAACTAGATCGAAGTTTCGACAAGGATCTTTAGACTGTTTGTAGATCTAAAGACGTCTTGTGATAATCCATTGTTAACAGACTCCGTTCTGTGCGTGATTGATCACAAGAGATTCAGGTTGTTGTGTGCAGGCGTTTATTGAAGATCTAAGAAGATTCGAAGACAAAGAAGATATTGAAGATTTCTGATTTGGGGTTCATAATCTTTGGTGTGCACAACACTTGTTCCGGTATAGAGGATCCAACTATAATCGGTTTATGCTTGTGGTAGATTAGATTGATTAGTTGTATAGATCGACATCAATACAATTCTTGGTGATTAAAAGTATTGATTGTAAAATCTTAACAATTACCTTTGGTAGTTGAGAATAAGATAGATCTAAGAACCTGACGAAGAAGTTTATTGAGATAAACAGAAGAGCCTTTGTCGAACTCACATCACTTGGTTGAAAAGAGTTGCTACCAAACAGATTTATTGTTCCTTTACTTTTTGGAATACAAACCAAAGGAATTGTTCCAAGTACATGACTTATTCATAAGTTGGAGGCGTGGGAATACAGACGGAACTAGGTGAACTATAGGTTTAGTTGTTTGATCTCAACTATACGAAGTTGGTTTGATTTTGTATAGAGGCTTAATCCTGAGAGTATTCAATTCTGGAAAAGGTCCCGGGGGTTTTCTGCATTTCCGGTTTCCTCGTTAAAAAAATCTTGTTGTGTCATTTACTTTTATTTTCCGCAATTATAATTGTTGTTATTATAGTTTAAAGTAAATTAAACAAACGTTAATTCCTATTTTACTTGATAGTAATCCTATTGTGTTTGGTTAAGTCCGAAACTCTTATCAAGTTAACATACTTCGGTGTTGTATTTTCTCGATCTCGTATCCATAGACGATCACACGAAGTGTGAACCGATTAGTTGTATCGTCTCGACTCAGTCCATAGACAATCACTTTCGGAGAAAGGACTTATAGGTAGGAAAAGTTTTAGCTTGAGGTATATTTGGGTACCCTCTCCTTTTCACGACTTAATATAAGAAAACCTTATGGAGTAAACAGTGCATTAATAACACAAAGGTGTGATCACGAGCAGATCAATAACGCGAAAAATTCTCACAAAGTTTGTTCTATTTTTAGTTTGTAAAACATGATATATTTAACTTCTGAGCGTATATGATATGAAATATCAGCTCAATTCACATAAAGTAAAGGACACATATATCTCATAAGACTTTGCAATAAATTAAACCAATAATGATTAAGTACTTCAAGTTCATCTTCCAAAAACTTTGGAATTTAAATAAATAAATCTTAAAACATGCAACATGAATATTGTTGGAAATAGCTTGTGTAATCACAATTTTTCCTATACCAAACCCTAGTTATCCTGCTTGAATGTAAGAATAAATTCTCACAAGAAGTTGTATGGGCTGTCGTAGGCTCAACAAATTAATAAATATATTTTCCACTAATTAACTGGTAATATAGCGGTAGTAAGAGATCGTTCCCAGGTTATTTGTATTAGAAAAATAAAGTAAATAACAAAAAGGGGTTTTGGTTTATAAGATATAATTGAAAAGAAATAAGAAGAAAGGGATGATTAAGGAATCCTTCGCTGTTACCAAGCGTTAACAGGATTAGAATACTTATTTATTGTTCGTAAGAACCATTCATCACCAATCGTAGAATAGCAGCTAGCTCAGTGCTATCCCCAAAACTACTTATACCACGGATACGGAAGCTCTCCAATATCATATTCTGGTCAACTGAACCACCAAGCAGTAGCTCACTCAAGGTGTAATCCAATGAATGCTTTAAGCTTTGTGAATTAGGTTAATCCCAGTAGTTAAACACTTAGCTCAAAGTTTTCTTGCTGGTGTTGTTTTCACACACGATTCCTCCACAGAATCCCTCTGTAAGGTCTCGTGATTTCTACTTGTGTGGAGAGTTATTCGACGATTACTAATCCCCTAACTTCCACTAGCAATAGAATAATTAATAGATCAATCTAGCGTGCACTCCAAATCAATCCAATAATCACTCATAAACCCTAGATATGGTAAAAACAAACGATTATGATAAAAACTCTCAATAGGTTTGTATTATTAATAAAGCTTCACGCTTAGACATTCATCCTTAATCAACAAAGGATTTAGCTACTCATATTACAAAGAAGATGAATGGTGGTTTCCCCCTAAAGGGGTAAACCCTAGGTTTTGATGTAAAACTTGTGATATGAGATTCACTTTATATTTTTACATAACCTAATGCCTTTTTATAGGTTTACATTGCTTGGTCTCCAAGTATTTAGTTAGGTTTAGGAACCCGACCCAAAAATATGACATAACAACTCCAAACGTGCCCTTAGGTGTTCCAAGGTGTGAATACAAGTTTCCCATTTGATAAGTTCACATACCCAGTCCGCAAACTTCAAATTCCAGCAGATATTTTCGGAAATAAGTCTGCGAACTCGGTTCGCAAACCCAGTTCGCGGACTTCATTGTCTTCGGTATTCAATGAAAACTGTTTTGGCCACAACTTCTTCATCCGAACTAGGGATTTCCTCATTATTTTTGCATTCTTTTTATCTTTCAATTCTCTTCAAGATGATGATGATAAATCCTTATTGAATGAGTTAAGATCGGTCTTTGGCCTGTGTCTTGATTATGAGCATTTTGCTCCTTTTCGTCACACTTCTTGCACTTCTCTTGGACTTGGGAGCTTGGATACTTGGGATACTTCTCTTCTTAGTATTTTTCAGCACTTTGTAGATCCTTTTTGGATGATTCACCTAATAGAGACAAATAAGAGAAAGTAATGGTAATAATACGAATACATGCAAGCATAATAGCTAAAACGAGTATGGAATGAACACTAAAATCATATGAATTATGAACTTATCAAATTCCCCCACACTTAGCTTTTTCTAGTCCTCGAGCAAACTAAATAAAACTAATCCTAAATACAACAACTCCATGTCGCGAGGATACAGTTACTCTTAGCATGAATAACATGCCTTTAAACCCCTAGGTGTCCCTAGTGGACGAGTTATAGTATCGTGAGGGTTTACAAGAGGTATACCCACAAAACCTACTCCAATCTCTCGCCTTGGAAGAACCGCTAAGGATAGACACAAAGTAGAAAGCCAAATAATTATATTGCATATGTTCTTTAGCTACAAACATCCCACATACATTCCAATCATCACATATAAGTAATTACTTACGTGTGTCATTCAACCTGATTGCAAAACTCTACTAAGATAGTCATCGTACTTGTTGCAACGTTTGCTACAACACTCGCATACTGAAATCACATGGATAGATAAGAAAATGGAAATAGAAAAGTGAAGTGTGCAAATGTTGACTAAAGTGAAAGATGTTACCCACAATACTTGTATGAATGTCGTCAAAGGATATATATTTATAGCGCAATAGTTGATAGAATCACCCATTTAACTTGACCACATGATTAGATACTCTAAGCGCATGTTTCCCTTCAGCAAGTACATGATAGTTGCTTGGATCCTGCACTCCACGCTTTCTTAGGCGACAAAGACAGGGACAACGTTTCACACATACTGCTATCCAAGTGTCAAGAACCTCACCAACAGTCATTTTGACTTGTTATATAATGATGATATGGTTTTTGTTTTCATCGACTATGATTAGCCCGAAAATTCCGGACATGTCATTTATTAGTGTCGATAAATGAAGATGAGCCTTATTTATTTTATTTTTTTCTTATTTTTTTAATTTTTTTTCCCGGCTCACTCTTTATGAGTGTAAGACAATTGTCTATGGGGATTTCAAACACTCAACCAATGATTACCTTGCTACAACATCCACGGTAGTATCAGGATCCCACCAAATCACTTCAGAGAAACATAAAACTGCAAAAATAAAAAGAAAGTGATTCAGTAATGATTAATTGCGAGGATGAATCTTTCAAACGACTACCATAGCTTAGTTTCACAGTCAATTGTGAACGTATATATATTTAAGGATTGAAATAAATGGAACTTAATCTATAGCCGTAAGAACTTTTCCAAGCTAAAAAGGTTTAGCTTGTCATCCTAAATAGCTCATAATTAAATCCAAAAGATGAAGTCTCAAGAATGCAAGAAACTAAAGAGTATTATTTTTTATTTTGTATGCAAACCAAACATGCTTAATGTAGATGGTGGATTTTCGGCAAAGGCTAAATTCTTAAACTCATAATTATACGAAACTATGATTCAGCAATCAGACGTGAGTATCGAGACACAAGTCTCTCATCGAATTCTCAACAGAGAGTACTTTCTCTCAGAGTACATGTAGATATGAAGTCTCACGACTGGACAACGGCATATCTCATGAATACTGAATACTTTCAGTGATTATTTCTATATAGCATCACGTGATGGAAGGCTCCTAGAAAACTTGCTCTGCTAGTATAGAGCTATAACGTCTTCAGGAACAAACAACGAGTTTACCCTGACTATATAAAAGACCCGACAAACTCATATCGGGATGATTAATGCTCCTAGACAGCTTGCTCTGCTAGTATAGAGCCACAAAGTTAATTATTCCTAATTACAATCGCTCCTATTCCATGGTCGAATCCACGACTGGTCCCATGGAATGACAATAACAATTGTTCTGATTCTATGATCGAATCCACAGCTTGATCTCATAGAATAACAATAACTATATTATCTCATTACTCCGATTTCATGATCGAATCCACAACTGGTCTCATAAATGGTAATAGATAAACCTTAATTACTCCTATTCTATGGTCGAATCTACGATCCCATGGAATGGTAATGCTCACTTTATTATTCTGAATTCGTAGTCGAATCCTCAGCTGATCCTATGAATTAATAATAAACATCTTATTACTCAGTTTTGTGAATTATTCTCCACCGAATTCCACAATTAGTAATAAATAATCAACAACCGGGCGTCTGAGCTACCTCTAAGTAAGCCCCGATTCGAATGGTGAAGGTGTATTCAATGATGATACACTAACAGTCACCGCACGAACGAGTATTTCAAAAATACAACAAAACGATGAACCTATGCAAAATAGAGAAGAAAATAATAAATAATTAAAAATATTGACCAGGGTGCTAGGAGCACGGACACACGACCGACCGACCGTGTCGTGGTCAATCCCACGCCAGTTTTATATTTTTAATGCATTTTTATTATTTTCCATGATTTGATGAAAATCCTCTCATTTTATCAAATCTCCTTCGTCTCAAGGAAACTCCTCGGTTTCATGGTACTTCCATAAATCCATAAAAAATAATATAAAATTAAGGAAAGGAGTGTGGGGCGTGACCATTGGCCAACCGGCCATGCCTTGGTCCCAACCGGCCCCACACCCACGGTTCCTTATTATTTTATTATTATTATTATTATTATTTCTCTAATTTCATGAGAAAACTCCTTGACTTCATGGTATTTTTGCATAAATAATCAAATAATAATAAAATACTAAAATAAATTATGAAAACTTGTGGGACCGGGCCTTGGCCGGCCGGCCATGCCCTAGACGATCCCACACGCCCCTTTGTTTCGTTATTTTATTATTAGTTTTCCTTGAATTCATCAAATTCCTTGATTTCATGGTATTTCTCTCAAATTAGGAAAAATTCCCTCAAATCATCAAAAATAACTAAAAAATATTAAAAAATTATGAAAAACTCGTAGGACCGAGCCCAAGACGCCCGGCCATGCCTTCCACGGTCTCACACGCCCTTGTTTTATTATTCAAATACCTTTGCTTCCTTGAACTCATGAAAACTCCTTCAATTCATGGAAACTCCCAAAATTCATGAATTTTTCATAAAATCATTAAAATATTATAAAATTAAGGAAAAGGCACCATGGGACCGTGGTCACGACCGGACGACTATGCCTTGACCACATCGGTCCCACGCCTCCTCATTCCTTTTTTTATAATTATTTTTCATCATCTCATGGTGTTTTTCCTCAGTTTCGTCGAAACACTAATTTTGGCATATTTTCCAATGGATGCTCAATTGCACGCCAGAAAGTATCAAAATTCTCTGGACTGAGACGCGGACGCCTTGGGGACACGAGCACGCTATCTTGACCGACCAAGATTGGCTCTTTGGCTCACGGAAGCCGGTCCCATCAATTTTCACAGTTTTGACCTAATTTGCACAATTGCTCGTATTAGGTCCAAAACTCTCCCAAACACTTTGGATTTTCATGAAGTGATCATCAGGCGGTCACGGGACAACCCAGGTCCGGTTTCATGACTCCATGGTTGGTCCCTCGCCTCGTCATAATTAATTAGGTTTTCTCACCTAAGGCTCAGACGAGCATTTTCGAATAAATGATTAAACCAGCATTTAATCATTCTTTCACCAACAAATCGTCAACTCTTCAGGAGTTCTTAGTATTTTCTCACGTGAGCATATGGACACTACATGGTTGATCCACGGTCCCATGTAGTCGCTCCCTCCTTCGTCCCATGGTTGAAATTTTGACGAACCATGAATTGATCATCAATTGATCAAATTAGGGTTTCTGAATCCAAGGATCATCATTCCAGATTCCAACCTTAATAATTTTACGACGACCTCATGGTCATTAATCTTATTAATTATGCTCGGTTCAACGACTAGTACTTTAATTAATATTTTTGGTACGCTGCCAATAATCCATCATATGAGCAGCACATGCTCAGACGATCAAATATTCAACAATTCATCACATGAGCAACATTTGCTCAGATGAGGAATATTTGCTCCAACCAAGGAATATTGGTTCAACAATCGATATTCAACGATCCATCGAATGAGCGATACTTTCTCACTTCATCGTAAGAACTATACCTATGTCTCATGACATATTCAATTCATGAGTTTCAGAACATCATGTTCAACTCAATGACTACATGGACTCATCGTCCCATCAAACCACGAAGTCATCAATTGACTAACAAACCACGAGACGTGAATCGTGTCACTTGGGGGGATATCACTTAGGGTTTTGTTATGGCGGTCTACGACACGTGTGTTCAAACACACGATGGAATGTGAGCAAGTCGTCCAATCAGTTGAAGGAATTCACGAGGTAGTGGGTGGAAAATCGACCAAGTCTCCACACGTTGAGCAACTGGTGTCAAACACGATCTCCACTTCCCCACTCCTTGATTCTATCAACTGTCACACTTCATGGAATCATGGTGTCTACAATTCCAGCAATATAAATAAGTCTCTGAATCATGATTGAATCATCATCATCAGTATCATTAATCTCACGTCTCATCGACAACACGAAATCATCAACTCATCAATTGAGCAACTACTCTTAATTGAGCAATTTCAATCACTCAGAGCTTATCGTATTCGGAATTCACACACCCATAATCTTTGATTACCATCGATTCTACACATTTCTCAGCTTCCCTCCTACAGATCAACCCATCCTCTCTTGTGACCGAATTTACTCTGGAACGATCATTGTCTTGATTTAGGCAGGAGTACTACAAATTGTATCTAAAGCACCCCCTTTGCAGCGTTGCATTTGTGTGAGGTTTAACATTTCGCTCGGTTTGAGGAGTCTCCTCCGTACGGTCATCTCCTCAATTCCTTAAAAACCAGCAAATCGTTTTTCCCCATCTACAGATTGGAGACCACAGTGGGAGATCATTCTCTCGGTTGCAATCTCACAATTTCACTAGATGGTTGATCTCAGGTCGGGTTCAGTTACAAATCCTAACAAAAACCGTGCTAGCACTAGCAACAACAACAATCAGAATATCCTGAAGACAATTCCGACTTCCAACACTGATGGTGGTGACACTACTCCTCCTCACGCCGAAGGTCATCCATTGTCCGGACGACACCCTGAAGAAGTCAGAGGAGATCCACCGTCTACCATTGCTGATCTTATCAAAGCGCAGGAGACTCTTGCAAAGAACCAGACTGACATGGCTGCTACACAGAAGGAGCTGTGTAATTATCTCAAAACTCTTATTGACAAGATGTCAGAGAAGACTCAAGAGAAGGTAAAGTAGAAGGAGAAATCCTCGGACGACGGTCCTGAAGTAATTCCAATTCATACAGTAGAATACGACGAAGTCCAAAAAACTGCTGCCAAAAACTCATCAGTGAAGGGATCACCGAATTTCATCACTCGCGAGGATATGGAGCACCTCTTAGAGAACCATGGAAAAGGAAAGACATCGCATGACCATCGTCATCAACCTCCTTACCCTACCGCTACGCAGAGGATTCCTCTCCCCAAAGGTTATGTTTCTCCAACTTTCACCTTGTATGATGGAACTGGAAATGCTCGGGAACATGTCTCTCGTTTTCTCGAAGCCTTGGGAGAACATGAACATAATCATGTCGTCCGTCTCAAGGAATTCTCAAAATCTCTGAAAGGCAGGGCATACACCTGGTATAACAGCATCACACCAGGGACCGTCAACAATTGGGGAGAGATGGTTAACGCATTTTACATGAAATACTTCTTCGTGTCAGAACAAGTCACCCTCTCCGACCTTGGAAGAATGTTTCAGAGGGTCAGTGAAAATCCCAATGATTATGTGAAAAGGTTCATAGTCCAAGCCCTGGATTGTCCTGACCCAAACGTCACGGAGCAACAACTGGTGGACTTGTGCATCAATGGCATGCTCCCGGTCTACAGGGCCTTGCTAGAAAACCTTCGATTCCAGACTTTCTCAGAGCTTCACGAAGCTGCGAAGAGGTCGGCAACCACTGCACCCGCTCTTTTGGAAAGAGCAAAGTCTACAAAGACTGAAGATTCAAAAGACACTCGAGGAAGCAGGCGTCTGATCAACAAGCAGTATAACCTGCAACCTTCAACAAATGCTGTCGCGGAAGGGAGTAAGCGAAAAGCAGAACCACAACACAAGCAGACTTCCTCCACCCCTTCAAAGACACACAAGAAGGAGAATTCGAAAATCCCTCCTCAGCATACGGAAGATCCAGAAGCACCTGATTTTCCCTGTTCAATGGAAGAAGTTAATGAACTACTCGATGCCTGGATTCAAGACGGCGCAATCAAATTGCCTTATGTCAAGAAGGAACCAACTGAAGAGGCCATGGAAAATCCTCGGTATTGTCGCTTCCATAGATACGTCAGCCATCCCACGAGTGATTGCAAAATTTTGAAGCGCATATTCAAAGAAAAGGTCGAATCAGGAGAGCTCAACCTGGGGACTGAGGGGTGCACAAAAACCCCCTCCCAGTCAGAACTTTTACCATCTCCGAACCTCCTGTCAAGGAAACGGTCCAATCTCTGATCGAACATGTCTGCGAGCTTGTATCTTTCGAAAGCTCAAAGGAAAGACATGTTTGCTGCACTGAACCACATCGTGTCCGGAAGACGTCCGCTGATCCAAGAGACACCACCGGACCTTCAGCCACCGACACAGAAATGTATGACTGGGGACTGCTCACCACAGTGCACATTAAAGGAAATGAGTTCAAGAGGGCGTTCATCGATGTTGGTACCGCCGTCAACATCATCCCTTTGAAAACTCTCAGAGCTGCTGGTATTACTCGACGGGAAGCCACCCACGCTCCCATAGCAATCAGGGACCACGAAGGAATCTCCAGAAACGCATACGGCTTCATCACTCTCAAAGTTACGGAAAGATCGATCTGCACTGAGGCCAAGTTTTTCATAATCCGGGAAGACCCTGGATACGACATGGTCCTTGGGAGAACTTGGATTTATGCTGAAAGGACAACGATGCCTTCAACACATCCTGTCATCGACAAAGATTCCGAGTCGGAAGATGAAGCAGAGGACGCATCACCGTTTGAGCATCTGGAAGAAGTAAAAACTCTGATGGGACTTACGCAGGAACTTGGAGATAATTCGCACACCTTTGTCAGAAGGTTTGAGCTCAGTCAAATATTATTCCTCCTCTTACTCCAATATTACCAATGTTCAAATAAGCTACTATGATACAGGGACTTCTCCCCATGAATAATTTAGCAGTCATCAAAAGCTACGAGTGGGTAACTTTACCTCAGCAATATTACACTCAATGGTTGGGTTCAGAACTTCTTCAAATCGGTCACTCCGTCGAGAGGTTTATTGGTGAAGACTTGGCTAAGCATGATCAACGCTATGCTGGATACTCTCTTCTGCGCGAGTGTCCATACGGGCCACAATCGAGGAATTCCATCAAACAGGGAATTCTGAATCAGTGGAAGATATTCAAGGCACGATCGACTAAGCCTAACAAGTTTCATGAAGGAGACCTGGTTCTCAAAGCAGTTCAGCGCGGTCTTCATTCTACAAGGAACTCCAATTGGGAAGGACCATTCATGGTCGCTGAATTCGTGGCCGGAGGATACTACAAATTGACCAACACAGATGACAAAACCCTACCAGTAATTCACGAAAATTGGCTCAAGGCGTTTATCTGAAATTATTGGACATTTAAGGTATTGGGCGTTTGAAGCACTCATGGCGTTGGGATTTAACATTTAGGATTTTCTTTCATTTTTATTTCAATTCCACCAAAAATATTTGCAATACTTGCAATCAGTATTTGAATTCAGCAATTTATCAAAATTCAGTTCATATTTCGTAAAAGAAAATCTCTATCAAATCTACAAGAAAATCCTCAACCATCAGTCAATCCAAAATGATCTAAATATCAAAAACCCAAGTATAAACCTCACATCTCTCAGAAGTTCAGAATTTCAAGAGATCAGCAAGAAAAGGCTTTCGCTCATCAGCATCCTTCAAGATTTGCAAAGCCGCCCTCTCCCTATTCAACTCCTCGGTCAGCTTGGAAATCTTGTCCTCCTTCTCCTTCACAATATCGTTCAGAAAGGTTATGTTCTTCTCACATGAATCCATGATAACGTTTATTTGCTTACGAAGCCATTTCACGTTGAGGCTAAGTCTTTCTGAATTCTCTAAGTTAAACTCCCAATCAAAGAGTATATCTGGAGTCACGGTATTCCTGGGTCTTGTATGCATATCACTCACAACACGCAAGATAACGCCTACTTTCATGTTTAAAGCATAAGCACGCCCATGGTTCCTGTCAACGATCATATGGCCGAAATTCTTCCATATCGTCTCACACAAGCGTGCATATCCAATGAGAACGCTGAATCCACCGACCAGTTCATGATACGGGAGTGAAGTGTTAAAGGGAGGATCGAAAGCGACCCCTGCAGTTGGATATTCATACACTATTATACGGTTCTCGGTCACTGGAGTGGCTCCCACGACTAAAGCAACAGTTCCTTCGGTATTCCCCGCTGCTGTCTCGGTTTCGTCTATCACTAAGGCAACAACCATCTGGGTTTCCATAATAGCAGTAACGACCTTCTCATGGCCTTGAAATACAGGGATGGTTGTCTCTTCATCAATAACTCCGTAATGGTTAGAGTTATCATCGTTGGCTCCAGTATCCTCAACTTAGGTATTTAGCACCTAATACGAAGATTACATGAGGTTAGAGTCACGAATCCAAAGGAGATTATGAAACACAGTATACCAGAAAGGCAACATCATCAAGGTTCATCATACTACATTCAAGGCACGAGCAAATAACATGAAAGTCATGAAAACACATTTTATGATGAGTCCGTCTGAAGAAACTGAACTCTGCCATGTACTAGGAGACGAACTGGGAGCAATCTACAAGAAAACGGAGGATGTGTCATATTCTATTCTCTTCGTATGGATGTCCTCTATGACATGTCAAAATTTCATGGCAATCCGATAACGAGCAAATGGATGTGGCCAAAATATTAAGTGATGCGCAATCTGAAAAAGTTCTGGAAGTCTCCTGGAATTTTACTATTTCGCCTTTTTCAGACTCTGAACGTGCTCAAAACTTAAAAAGCTTCTTTGAAAAAGCTTGGAAATTTTCTGGGCTTGAATTTGCACATGATCATCAAAATCCGACTCCGGACGAAGATTCTACAGCGTTTCTATTAAAAAGCTGGGTTCTAAATTTCCTGACGACGAAATTCGACTAAGTTTTCATATATTCACATGGGTTCTCATTCATCCATTTACAAGTCAGAACTTTTATACTTCTATGAAGAACATACAGTATATATACTTAATTGAGGAGTCTCCAAAGTGTCCAAGGGGTTGGAGTTGTCCACATCAACGACAAGAGGAACATCACTTCCATACGGCTCCGAATCTTGGGAATTACCTCCATTCCCATTCCCAGAGGATGATTGAATTCCAGAATTCTCCATCTCCATGGCGACATCCTCCTGTACACGTCCTCTACAATCAATATTTTAATCTATGAAGCACCACATTTGAACATGTGAAGAAATACTTACAGTTTCTTCGTCACTCAAATCAGAGATTGCTTGTTCAGCAGAAGAAAATTGAAGACCTTCAAGACTCGATGGAGTAAAATTCTGCAACAAAATTAACAACATTGTATTCATGATTCTAATGTTAATAGCAATCAAAGTCACGGTGAGAAATATTGGGAACTCACCAAAGCACCAACTGGGGACTTTACGGTATTGGGTAACAGCTTATAACCTTTATGCATGCCTTCCCCGCCATGAATAACCGCCTAGGTCTCTGAGAAATCTACACCGATTCGAGGTCGTATATTACGACCGTCCTGTGGTGGAATCCAGTAATGTAATCAGAATACAGTTCTTATAATTTCGTGAAGATTATATGAAGAAACATACCTGAGAGCATCCTAGAGACGACTTTCGTTTATCACCAGAAAGATACTTCAATCTGGGTCGACTGGAAATCATCTCGTCCGAAGGAAGATCCTTGAATGGAGGTCTGGGAAATTTTACAAAGCCACGCAGTCGCCCAAGTTTCTGGTCCCAGAATTCTACATAACCTGGGGTTACATAGGCGAATCTATCAGAACCAGGAAACCAGTAACTATTCCCTTCCACGTGAGTATGATCCAAATGAGTCCTGAGTTGATCAACCGATGGCTTCCTTCTCTGTATGGTTGAACACACTGATCCATACCCATTTGTCGAGATGCTCTATCAATATTATACTCCTCCACTGAAAGCTCTCCAAACGTGACTGATAGCAAATGACCAGGAGTGCAACTCAACATGAAAGATCTTTTGCCATCACTCAGATGCGCACCATACGTCAAACTCGTGCCTTCTCCAATATTGAAAGTCATCGGCTGAGAAACATAATCAGGGACTGACACCCACGGGCGAAAATTGAACTCAGATTCTTCATCTAACACATCAATAAAATGTATTTTAGAACGAGGATGCTTGGTGGACCAAAGCATGATCCTAGCATTATCTTTCTCAGGGAAAGTATGGCGCGCATCAGTATTCGGTCCTTGCAGAACATTACGTGGAGTAGGTGCATAATTCTTAAAATGCTCCCACATCAAAGCTTGAAGAAATATCGTGTTGGCATAACACTCAATCTTCATAGAGCCGTTCGACACACTGGAGTCTATAATCAAGGATTCCAGGTTGTAATACAAGGAGCCTAAGAATAAACTACCTATCGGAAGTTGCTCACCTTGAGCCATCTTAATAGCAAAGGGAATCATAAAAGGCTTCAACAAGTTTCCACTGTCTTCAAAAACGTCTTTGGACAACCATAAACATAAGAAAGCAGCAATGGGTAACATACCGTCGATGGGTTTATCAGAAACCTCATCTTTGGGCCACCAGTGTGTCAACCAGGAAGCATAGCATCCTTTACTACCAGCCTTATTCGCTTTCTCCATTGCAGCTGTCAAGACATGAGAAACGGCGGTCTCCTCATCTGAAAGATCCCCAGGAAGATTGCCCGTGATCGGGAGATGCATCAGAGCCGCCACGTCTTCCAAGGTAATGGTAAACTCTCCCCATCTACATATGAAAGTGTGAGTGGGAATGCACCAGCGAGCAAACAGAGCCACAATACCACTTGCGTCATGATAAATGAACAACTCTCCAGAAGCTTGAATAGCTCTCGTCACCTGCGCCTGGTCGAGCATAGTCCTCACATGAGGAAAACCCAACATATGCCTCGCCCAGCCGGCAAATTTCTCCAAAGGTCGTCGAGAAAGCTTAAACTCTATGATTGATGAGGCGAAGACCCCTCGTTCAAGACAAAATCGAATCACTGTCTTAGGAGTCACCAATTTCTTCTGAGTAACAGTTCTGGGATTTATCAAAAGACGATACACTGGGGATTTCAAATGTTGCTCAGCTCCTGGATATCTTTTCAAAGAATGCATCATCTATGTTCGGGACATTCTTAATCCCAGGGATTTCGTCTTCGTCTCCCCCAACGGAAGTTTCATCCATGCATGTCTCATCTCTGGAGATACCATCATCACACATCTCTTCCCTCGAGGCGTCGTCAGCTTGGGAATTGGACATCTTTGCTAAGTAGCTGAAAAGGTTCACACTACATTCTACTTCAGTATGCCGTCCAGATATAAATCAAGGAAATACAAGCAAAAAGGTAACTCTTAACTCTTACCTTTTATACTTCCACTAACAATAGTGATAGTAATGCTAGAGTTAACACCCAAAATCGTTCGTCTCTTCGAAAACTGCAAAAACGAACGAAACTTTATTTAATTTCCGAAACTGATTTTTCATGAAATCACGGACACAATTTTCATAATGTGAACATTCACACAACTGACCTATGAAGTTTACAACAATAAAATATTTCATCATAAATATTTGTCTATCTTCGAAGGTTCCTCAAAACCCACGTTTCTGATTTTTCGAAAAAACAGCAATTAATGCAACTTGCATATAAATTCTCAAGATTTTATCTAATGAAAACAAATCATGCAAATAAAATATACCATCATATTTTCACAATATATGTCACGGCTGCATATATATATATAAATTATTTTTCCTTCGTATCGTCGTTATTTGTCTTTAAAACGAAGGTTTATTTCAAAAATATTGTGAAAGCTCACATCTCATACATATGATAAAGTTTTGTATTTACATGAAAGCTCATAAGCAAAATTTTATCACTGGACACAAGTTCATCATACATATTTTCCTTCGTGTCATCGTTATTTGTCTTTAAAACGAAGGATTATTCCGATTTCATGAAAATTCACTCTTTTATGATAAAACCGGTACACATGAAAGCTCATACACTAAGTTTTATCACTGACCTAGGTTCATATAAAAAAAATCTCTCCTAAATCAGGGATTAGTTAGTTTCAAAACTAACGATCGAACGAACATACGTTTTCAAAAACGAGGGTTTTTCATAAAACTCACACTAATATACACACATGTATATAACTTCATCATGATCAAAGCATGAAAACTCATGAGGATCATAAACATCAGCAAAAAAAAAAAAAAGTACCTGGGCGCCGGCCGGAATTGGCCGACGGCGGCAACGACGGCGACCGTGGCGACAGGTGGTGGTCCGGCGGTGGTGGGAAACTTCCTCCCTGGCGTGAAGGTGATGAGGTGCTGGTCGTTGTGAGGAAAAAAAAGGATTAATCCCTTTTATAAATTTTATTTCCAAAACCTAATTTTCTAAGGATTTCCTTATTGGGCCCGACCCGCGAATCCTAACTGACCACGGACTCGTCATCCAAACCAGCGGTCAACACCAATTTATGCTCATCAAACGACGCTCCAATCATGACATTGAAGCCTTCATCAAGTCGTGGTTTGCTCATGCTCTCTAAATCCGGTAACGTCTCAACTTACGACTAAGTTCAATTACTGGTATTATTATTTATGGCCGGAAAATCACCATTTAATGCTGACTGAGGAACACACTTTCCTCAGTAAGCAGGGGACTTAATGTAGATGGTGGATTTTCGACAAAGGCTAAATTCGTAAACTCATAATTATACGAAGCTCTGATTCAGCAATCAGACGTGAGTATCGAGACACGTCTCTCATCGAATTCTCAACGGAGAGTACTTTCTCTCAGAGTACATGTAGATATGTAGTCTCACGACTGGACAACGGCATATCTCATGAATACTGAATACTTTCAGTGATTATTTCTATATAGCATCACGAGATGGACGGCTCCTAGACAGCTTGCTCTGCTAGTATAGAGCGATAACGTCTTCAGGAACAAACAACAGTTTACCCTGACTATATAAAGGATATGACTTACCGACAAGCTCATATCGGATAATTAATGCTCCTAGACAGCTTGCTCTGCTAGTATAGAGCCACAAAGTTAATTATTCCTAATTACAATCGCTCCTATTCCATGGTCGAATCCACGACTGGTCCCATGGAATGACAATAACAATTGTTCTGATTCTATGATCGAATCCACACTTGATCTCATAGAATAGCAATAACTATATTATCTCATTACTCCGATTTCATGATCGAATCCACAACTGGTCTCATAAATGGTAATAGATAAACCTTAATTACTCTGATTCTATGGTCGAATCTACGATCCCATGGAATGGTAATGCTCACTTTATTATTCTGAATTCGTAGTCGAATCCTCAGCTGATCCTATGAATTAATAATAAACATCTTATTACTCAGTTTTGTGAATTATTCTCCACTGAATTCCACAATTAGTAAATAATCAACAACCGGGCGTCTGAGCTACCTCTAAGTAAGCCCCGATTCAAATGGTGAAGGTGTATTCAACGATGATACACTAACAGTCACCGCACGAACGAGTATTTCAAAAATACAACGAAACGATGAACCTATGCAAAATAGAGAAGAAAATAATAATAATTAAAATATTGACCAGGGTGCTGGGAGCACGGACACACGACCGACCGACCGTGTCGTGGTCAATCCCACGCCAGTTTTATATTTTTAATGCATTTTTATTATTTTCCATGATTTGATGAAAATTCTCTCATTTTATCAAATCTCCTTCGTCTCGAGGAAACTCCTCGGTTTCATGGTACTTCCATAAATCCATAAAAAATAATATAAAATTAAGGAAAGGAGTGTGGGGCTGACCATTGGCCAACCGGCCATGCCTTGGTCCCAACCGGCCCCACACCCACGGTTCCTTATTATTTTATTATTATTATATTATTTCTCTAATTTCATGAAAAAACTCCTTGATTTCATGGTATTTTTGCACAAATCATCAAATAATAATAAAATAAATAAATTATGAAAACTTGTGGGACCGGGCCTTGGCCGGCCGGCCATGCCCTAGCCGGTCCCACACGCCCCTTTGTTTTATTATTTTATTATTAGTTTTTTGAATTCATCAAATTCCTTGATTTCATGGTATTTCTCTCAAATTAGGAAAAATTCCCTCAAATCATCAAAATACCTAAAAATATTAAAAAATTAGAAAACTCGTGGGACCGGGCCCAGCCGGCCGGCCATGCCTCCACGGTCCCACACGCCCTTGTTTTTTTATTTTAATATTTTTTGCTTCCTTGAACTCATGAAAACTCCTTCAATTCATGGAAACTCCCTAAATTCATCAAATTTCTCAAAATTCATGAATTTTTCATAAAATCATTATAAAATTAGGGAAACTCGTGGGACCGGGCCCTAGCCGGCCGGCCATGCCTTCCACGGTCCCACACGCCCTTGTTTTATTATTTTAATATTTTTGCTTCCTTGAACTCATGAAAACTCCTTCAATTCATGGAAACTCCCAAAATTCATCAAATTTCTCAAAATTCATGAATTTTTCATAAAATCATCAAAATATTATAAAATTAAGGAAAAGGCACCACGGGACCGTGGTCACGACCGGCCGACCATGCCTTGACCACGGCGGTCCCACGCCTCCTCATTCCTTATTTTATAATTATTTTTCATCATCTCATGGTGTTTTCCTCAGTTTCGTCGAAACCCTAATTTTGGCATATTTTCTCGAATGGATGCTCAATTCAAAATTCTCAGGACTGAGACGCGGACGCCTTGGGGACACGAGCACGCTATCTTGACCGACCAAGATTGGCTCTTTGGCTCACGGAAGCCGGTCCCATCAATTTTCACAGTTTTGACCTAATTTGCACAATTGCTCGTATTAGGTCCAAAACTCTCCCAAACACTTTGGATTTTCATGAAGTGATCGTCAGGCGGTCACGGGACAACCCAGGGCCGGTTTCATGACTCCATGGTCGGTCCCTCGCCTCGTCATAATTAATTAGGTTTTCTCACCTAAGGCTCAGACGAGCATTTTCGAATAAATGATTAAACCAGCATTTAATCATTCTTTCACCAACAAATCGTCAACTCTTCAGGAGTTCTTCGTATTTGCTCACGTGAGCATATGGACACTACATGGTTGATCCACTCCCATGTAGTCGCTCCCTCCTTCGTCCCATGGTTGAAATTCTGACGAACCATGAATTGATCATCAATTGATCAAATTAGGGTTTCTGAATCCAAGGATCATCATTCCAGATTCCAACCTTAATAATTTTATGACGACCTCATGGTCATTAATTTATTAATTATGCTCGGTTCAACGACCAGTATTCTAATTAATATTTTTGGTACGCTGCCAATAATCCATCAGAGCAACACATGCTCAGACGATCAAATATTCAACAATTCATCACATGAGCAACACTTGCTCAGATGAAATATTTGTTCAAACCAAGGAATATTGGTTCAACAATCAATATTCAACGATCCACGAATGAGCAATACTTGCTCACTTCATCATAAGAACTATACCTCTGTCTCATGACATGTTCAATTCATGAGTTTCAGAACATCATGTTCAACTCAACGACTACATGGACTCATCGTCCCATTAAACCACGAAGTCATCAATTGACTAACAAACCACGAGACGTCAATCGTGTCACTTGGGGGGATATCACTTAGGGTTTTGGTCTGGAGGTCTACGGCACGTGTGTTCAAACACACGATGGAATGTGAGCAAGTCGTGCAATCAGTTGAAGGAATTCACGAGGTACTGGGTGGAAAATCGACCAAGTCTCCACACGTTGAGCAACTGGTTTCAAACACGATCTCCACTTCCTCACTCCTTGATTCTATCAACTGTCACACTTCATGGAATCATGGTGTCTACAATTCCAGCAATATAAATAAGTCTCTGAATCATGATTGAATCATCATCATCAGTATCATCAATCTCACGTCTCATCGACAACACGAGATCATCAACTCATCAATTGAGCAACTACTCTCAATTGAGCAATTTCAATCACTCAGAGCTTATCGTATTCGGAATTCACACACCCACAATCTTTGATTACCATCGATTCTACACATTTATCAGCTTCCCTCCTACAGATCAACCCATCCTCTCTTGTGACCTAATTTACTTTGGAACGGTCATTGTCTTGATTTAGGCCGGAGTACTACAGATTGGTCTCTCGAATCTAAAGCACCCCCTTTGCAGCGGTGCATCTGTGTGAGGTTTAACATTTCGCTCGGTTTGAGGAGACTCCTCCGTACGGTCGTCTCCTCAATTCCTTAAAAACCATCAAATCGTTTTTCCCCATCTACACTTAACTACTCCCCCACACTTAAACTCAACATTTTCCTCAATGTTCAAAACCGAAAATTCTGATTTCTGACATAACAGCCTTGAAAAAATCAAAACCTGTACAAATAGGTAGGGAACTAGGAAACAAATCCTAAACAAAAGTTGTTCGCCTACGTCTTTTCTATAAGGTGTCAAAAGGGCACAATATTTCGATAAAAGGTATAACTTTTATGGCCTCCGGACTGACTGACATGCAATCTGAAAAAGTTCTGGAAAACTTCCAAAACTCAAATGTCCAGGCCTATCGCTCCAACTTAACAGACTCCGAATTCAAATTTTCTTTTCGTAAAATAAAGGTGAATTTGTCCTCTTTAAAAGTTGGTTTCAACCACTCAAATCGGACTATGTATGAAGTCTCGAGAGCTATTTTGGTAACTACTGCGTAGTCAGAATTTTCTGACGAGAATTCATCAAAACTTTCATTATAAATATTGGACTTTGTAAAATATAAGATGGGAATGCAAGATATGATTTGAAAAACTAAAAAACTTAAAAACAAAAGGGATAAAGATACAAAACTGATGGGTTGTCTCCCACGCAGCGCTTGGTTTAACGTCGTCAGCCCGACGTTATTGTTATCGTCCGTACACCAACAATCTGAAAATTTGGCAATCCTTCCAAATAACAATCTGCAATTCCATTAATAACTTCAAAATAACATTAGCACAAAATATAAATATTTAAGCTATCACTTTATTGAAGTTTCCCCCACACTTAGTCCTTTCTACATTCGAAAGTGGATAGAGAACATAGAATTCGGGAACTTCAAAAGGTTCCTCAGCTTGGTGAACCTGCACAATACTCGAATAAAACACATCAAGTGGTGGATACTTAGAAGAAAAATAATCCGTTAAAACTTTAGAAGCACACAACTCCAATCCTAAGTGATGTCGATCAAAAGATTTAGAAATATGCAAAGGATTAGACAAACCTTCCATAATCTCTTGTATTACGGGATCCTCATCATTCTTAAAGAATTGCAATGAATTATTTACCTCATTAGTATCGTGGTCCTCTATCAAACTATTTATCCATTCTTCATCATTTTCTGCTTCAATCAAAATCTTAGCATCATTATAATCCTTGGCTAGCTCAATTGGGTCTTCCACAACTTCAACTAATTTGGTTTCATTCTTAATCTCTATTTCTTCAACAACCTCTTCATCGGAATCAGAATCATCTCCTAGAAAGTCTAGTTCATTGGTGCAAATCCTAAAATTATTGTTTGAGTACGTTACACCATTTATAACAAAAGTTATGTCATATCCATTCTCCTCCTTTTGAATAGGCGAGTGATCATTATAATGATCCAGAGTTGGAATAAAATTACCATTGTTGCAAGGACTTTCCAAAGGTTGTTCATCTTCAAGATACTCATGAATCGTATATCCATTAGTGATCGTAGGAACGTCAGAATTGATTTTGCTTTGAGGCCAAACTTCTTCCTTAGTTATTCCTTCTTGATTTGATCCATTTCTCTTCTTAGGTTGTCAATAACCTCTTGAAGTTCTTGAAGTGTATCTTCAGTCTTTTTGTTGTGTTCATCCAGCTGTTGGTTTTCCCGATCCAAACTATACATAAATTGGTTCATTAGATCTTCGAGAGTAGAAGAACTATCTTTAGGAGCATAACTTTCCATAGTCTGGTCGCGTTCATCCATCATTTGAATGTGCTGGTCCAACTTTTGAATTTCCCGACCCATATTATCAATAAATAGGTGCATTAGATATGTAAGACTAGAAGAATCATGATTAGAAGCATAACTATCCCCCCATCCTTGTGGTTTTTCACTTACATACCCGTCATAAGGTTGTTGATATGCATGAGAATAACCATAAGGTTCCGTAGGATATTGATCACAACCAAAAGATTGGTTTTGATTATACCCATAGGATGGTTGGTAGTTGTCATATGAATGAGATTGAAAACCATATTGATTACCACTGTCATATGAGTGCTCTCGTGCTCCGTGCATGTTATTTCCTTAAGGAAACATGACGACTCACAAGAAGGAGAAAAATAAAAATAAAAATCTAAAAACAAGAGCAAAACAAGCTAAACAAATAACAAATCAATTTGCGACTGCTCCCCGGCAGCGGCGCCAAAATTTGTATGGGCTGTCGTAGGCTCAACAAATTAATAAATATATTTCCCACTAATTAACTGGTAATATAGCGGTAGTAAGAGATCGTTCCCACAGAGAGCTGTGTAATTGATAGGTTATTTGTATTAGCAAAATAAAGTAAATAACAAAAGGGGTTTTTGGTTTATAAGATATAATTGAAAAGACAATAAGAAGAAAGGGATGATTAAGGAATCCTTCGCCGTTACCAAGCATTAACAGGATTAGAATACTTATCTATTTTTCGTAAGAACCATTCATCACCAACCATAGAGTAGCATCTAGCTCAGTGCTATCCCCAAAACTCCTTATACCACCGATACGGAAGCTCTCCAATATCAGATTCTATTCAACTGAACCACCAAGAAGTAGCTCACTCAAGGTGTAATCCAATGAATGCTTTAAGCTTTGTGAATTAGGTTAATCCCAGTAGTTAAACTCTTAGCTCAAGGTTTACTTGCTGGTGTTGTTTTCACACACGATTCCTCCACAGAATCCCTGTGTAAGGTCTCGTAATTTCTACTTGTGTAGAGAGTTATTCGACGATTACTTATCTCCTAACTTCCACTAGCAATAAAACAATTAATAGATCAATCTAGCGTGCACTCCAAACCAATCCAATAATCACTCATAAACCCTAGATATGGTAAAAACAAACGATGATGATAAAAACTCTCAATATGTTTGTATTATTAATAAAGCTTCGCGCTTAGAACATTGAATTCATCCTTAATCAACAAAGGATTTAGCTACTCATATTACAAAGAAGATGAAGAATGGTGGTTTCTCCCTAAAGGGGTAACCCTAGGTTTTTGATGTAAAACTTTTGATATGAGATTCAATTTATATTTTTACATAACCTAATACCTTTTTATAGGTTTACATTGCTTGTTCTCCAAGTATTTATGACCCGAAAATATGACATAACGACTCCAAACGTGCCCTTAGGCCTTCCAAGGTGTGAATACACGTTCCCCATTTGATAAGTTCGCATACGCAGTCCGAAAACTTCAAATTCCAGCAGATATTTTCGGAAATAAGTCTGCGAACTCGTTTCGCAAACCCAGTTCACGGACTTCAGTGTCTTCGGTAATCAACGAAAACTGTTTTGGCCACAACTTCTTCATCCGAACTCGGAATGTCCTCATTCTTTTTGCATTTTTTTTATCTTCAATATGATGATGAGAAATACTTAATTTGAGTGACCGTTGTTTGTCCCGTGTCTTGATTATGAGCATTTTGCTCCTTTTCGTCGCACTTCTTCCACTTCTCTTGGACTTGGGCGCTTGGATACTTGGGATATTTCTCTTCTTAGCTTTTTTCAGAACTTTGTAGATCCTTTTTGGATGATTCACATAATAGAGACAAATAAGAGAAAGCAATGGTAATAATACGAATACATGCAAGAATAATAGCTAAAACAAGTATGGAATGGACACTAAAATCATATGAATTATGCACTTATCAGAAGTTTCCTAGTACTTAAAATCTTTGAATTTTTTTTTATCATCTCCGAACTCCTTATCAACGACAGGCATAGGAACATACTGTTCATGAATGAAAAAGTTAGTTCCTGCAAACATGTTAGGCTGTTATTTGCCAAGTGTTTCTTATAGTCCAAGATATTTTTATAGAATCACTTTTAGTCTCTGCACCTCCTTCTTGGTTTCCTTAAGTTCTTCAAGAAGAGTTAGAAAACTTTTCTGATTGGAGCGGTCCTTTCTTGGTTTCTTCGTATTCTTCCTTTTCCTTTTAAGAGATGAGTCAAAAGGATAGGACATCTCTTGTTCCTTTCTAGTTGGATAAGTATCAACAACCAGATTTCACGAGAAGATGTTGTGCTTGGAGTTTCCATAATTCGTAGGAATAAAATGGATTTGTGATTACAAAAATATATTGCTCAACAAGCCAAATTCTTATGAAACGGATATGAGTCTTAATGAAGAAGATATTTACCATGCAGGGTTTCAGAACAACAAACATTTACGTACTAGATAAGATATATAAAACCTAGAATAAAATGTCACTTTTATCCTTATTTAAGTTTCCACGTAGATCAAAATTTTCAATACCATTACTTGTGACATATACTAAGATGGACATCCAAGTAATAATATTCAAATTTGATCCAAAGCCCTGATGCGCACAGTTCTTGTATCTTTTTAGGGCACATGAGACAAGATGCACATCTCAGCAAAGTTAAATTGTGTTTAGGTGAGCATTAGAGTGCTCACCACTAGGTTCCTGCATATAATTTGTAATATCCTTCTTTGCGGAACGTTTAGCCCGGATGCTTCTATTCGTTTGAGATTTTACCTTAACATTTGAATCAATCAATATTTTAGGATAAGAAGAATTAACTTTGCATACCTCAGGATTGGATTTTTGAACAAGTTTAAGCACATTTTCCAAATGGCTATCCCTCCATTGCAGTTTGTTGACATACCTTAGTTTGTGTTTGTACTTGAAATATTGTGTGAGTATGTGACCCTTAATGGTACAATAAGGATATTTCGGTTTGGAGATTGATTCAAGAACGACATTAGCAGCTAAACATAGAGTACCTAAAACATTAACAGAGCTTTCACTAGTATACGAAAAATCCATTACATCCTCCAATAATTTTGATGAAGAATCATCAACTAAACTATCAAGGTTGATATATGTATTGCTATATTCATCAGAATTGATAACTTTTCCCAAGAGTGTTACACTTGATCCATCATCTTCTTCGGAATCATAATGATCAGAAGTTTCATCAAGCATTGTTGCTAAGCTCTTATTTCCAGTGTGTTGCCTTCGAATTAGGCATTCATTCGCAAAGTGACCTGAACATTTTACACTTGAATCATTATGGCATATCCTCGTAATCAGTATCGTTAGAATCTCTATTTTTCACAGAAATACGATTACGTGACTTCGTTGAAGTAGGAGGCTTTTCTTTGGTCAACCGTTTATTTGTCTTCCTAAGAAGTTATTTAAACTGTCTTGTGATCAATGAAACTGAGTTATCAAGATCTTCATCTGAAAAATCAAAATCAACAAGATTGTTCACAGAGTTTTCAACACTTTCACTTTTAAGAGTTTTACTATTTTTCAGTGCCTTAAACGCAATTTCCTCTCCGACTTTCGATTGTTATTCATGATCAAAGATTTTTAACTTTCCAACTAAGGTATTTATGGAAAGTGTTGCAAGGTTATTTCCTTCCACGATTTCAAGTTTCTTAGACTCGTATCTTGTTGGGAGAGATTTGAGAATTTTCATCACAATATCCTTTTCAGGAATGGTCTTCCCTAACACATAACATGCATTAACAATTCCAGTCACCTTTTGATTAAACTCATCAAACGAATCTTCATCAGACATATGAAGATTTTCCCAGTTAAAATTTAGGTTTTGAATCCTAGCTTCTTTCTTTGAGGTATCTCCTTCGAATACGATTTCTAAGATATCCAAGAATTTTTAAACTTAGTGCACGATGTCACATGGTGCTGAAGAGATTGGCTTATGGAGTGGATAGTAACATAAAACCCGTTAGAATTATGGATTGCAGCACATATTTGGGTTTTACTATATTATGCTAGTCCTTTAACAATAGTGGTTCCGTCTCTAACAACTGCCGGAGGATCGTATCCTATTACTACAAGTTTCCATGCCTGAAAGTCACGGGTTTGTAAAAAGGAACGTATAGCAATTTTCCACCATAAGCAATTAGTGCCATCAAAGGCTGGTGGTACGTTTATCGAGATTGCACTCCTGTTCATATAGTCGCTTCAAACACATAGTTATTAGGTCTTTCGCGTGTTTGACTGCTCTCATAACAATTGAAAACGTGGCGGCACCAAATTACACTACCAACTTTTTCTTAGGAAACCTGTATGGACTAAACTCGAATATAATTCCGAGAGTTCAACTCAAGGAATCCCAATCACGGAATTATACGAAGAGCTTATATCTTTTTCTCTCACAATCAGAAAGTTTACATAACCAAATCTGTGAACCTGATTATATGTGAGGGTACTTGAACGATCTCAAAAATCAATATCCAAGAATCAATCAAGTCATATCCAACAAAAAAGGATGTATTCATCTACTTTGATTGTATTACGTACAACCTGTGATATTTCAAATATAAAGATAAAACAATATAATGTGAAAAAACAACACAGAAACCAGAATTTTGCGAACGAGGAAACCGCAAATGCAAAACAACCCTGGGACCTTGTCCAGTTTCGAACACCAAACTGTATTAAGCCGCTACAGACACTGGCCTACTATCAGAACTTCGGACTGGAATATGTAGTTGAGACTGAATTAAACCGTCACAGCAGTTCAGTTACAGTCGCGCTCCTTACGCCTCTTGATTCCCAGCAGGACTCTGCACAAATGATTCCCTCTAACGTCCTTTATAACCTAAGAGTTTGCTTCAACTTAATTGAAGACTTTAAACCAATCCTCTCCCATAGATAAGTCTATTTGTGATTTCCGTTCTGATCAAAGATCAAGCTGAGGTAGGAAATCGATTGCAATAGACAAAGTATAATAAACCTTGTTAGAGCATGGCTCGGTTGAACCCACCAAGCGTTGGTATGTCAAGTTTGGTTGTCATATTTTAGTGAATCAAAACTCATGTTAAGAGTCGCTTGATTACGTACTAGAGTTAAACTTCGTATAAGTTAGCTTGAAAGTATTAAGATATGAGACATTACAAGTATTGCAAAGACTTGAAGATGTGAAGAAGCAAGGAGCTACAACGACAACAATCATCCTTCCACTTGAGGTTAGTGATATTTGACTTGAACTGTTTCATTCCCTAACGTATCTTTCAAGTCGTGTATATTGAAAACATAACTGCGAAGCATATTTGAACTCTAGATAGACATAGTATTAAGGAATGCAATGCGAGGTTTATTGCTTAACCATTAAACTTTGTAGATAAGACATCACCATAATCATTTGAATGATATTGTGATTATGTATGGGTATGAGGTGAGGATTTCATCCTAGGGAACAATGTTTACATGTGTTCTAAGGAAGTAAGTTCATAAACTTGTTTTGTGAACCGAAAAAGAAATTGCCAGGTGTTATTGGTTTTGTTATTCATTGCATATCTTATGAATAACCAATATGTGTGATAAAGTAGAACCGCTCACAACTTGTTGTGTTTTTGGTAGAACTATTCACAAAGGCCTGACTTTTGTATTGGTATAACTTTTATTAGTGAAACCAATCTTAAGTAATCACCTTGGTATGATTGGATTATGTCTGCCTTGGGGAAAGGGAACCGATCCTTGTAAGGGAAAGGGGAACCGATCCTAGCATGGTAAAGAGGGAACCGATCCTTGTAAGGGGTGCATTACATCAAGGGGAACTGATCCTTGTATGGGGTGCAGCAAGGTTTACAACAGAAAGGGGAACCGATCCTGTGAACATGTGAAACACATATAAGTTAGATACCATATATATGCGGGGAACCGATCCTAGTACCTAGTCAACCGAATCTTTTGGGAAGCTAGTGTGACTATGCGTAGTACTCACATGGAGGTAGAACCTAAACTTGTTTTGGTAGAACCGTAAACCCATGATTGTGATTGAATATTGGTTTGATCAATCACATAGTTCTTGAAAGTCAGATGAACCAATTCTAAACTTGTTTGGAAGTGTGGTAAATCGGTTTCAAGGTCGTAAGTGTGGAAGAGAACTTACAAACTTTGAACACGCGCTGAGAATGTTTATTTCTATAATTGTTCAAAGATATTCCTTAACGGCTAAGGGAAGAGAATCCCAGGATCGAAACACAAATAAGTTAATAATCTTCTAATTAAGGTTTATAATTTCATTTGTATGGAAATTACAGAATTGGTAATGTGCATTTACTAATTATATTTTCCAAGAGATTTCGATTGTTATTCTTGGACAAAGCATTTCCAGGAATTATGAAAACCGAATCTGTGCATTTATGAATATCTTGAGAATATTTTCGGTTTTGGAAATTCCTTGGTGTCCAGACTTCCTTGTCTATAAATACACGAAGTTCTCCTTTCTAGCAAACTAATCATTCGTAACATTAGACTGCTTCTTTTGTCTTTGTTACTGGTGTAGCCGCCTATCGGAGAGGACAGTAATCTAATTAGGTGAAATCTCTTACGGCCGCTCGTTTTAAAGTCTTCTTTGGGATTGAGAAGCTCTAGCGCGACCTGTTAGTGGGCAACTATATAATTGCGGCTTATCTTTGTTTTCGATTGATTTGATTGACTAACGGTGGTTGAAATCTGATTGCACCTAGTTTGTTTATTCTTGAGAATCTTCTCTTCTGATATAAAATTCACTCAAACTAGTTCAGAGTTTCGACATGGATCTTTAGACTGTTGTTAGTTCTAAAGACGATCTTGTGATAATCAATTGTTAACAGACTCCATTCTGTGCGTGATTGATCACAAGAGATTCAAGTGATTGTGTGCAGGTTTTTATTGAAGATTTAAGAAGATTTGAAGACAAAGAAGATATTGAAGATATGACTTGGGTTTTATAATCTTTGGTGTGCACAATACTTGTTTCGGTAAAAGAGGATCCAATTAATAATCAGTTTATCCTTGTGGTAGATTGGATTGATTAATTGAGTAGATCGGCATCAACACGGTTCTTCGGATTAAAGGTGTTGTTGGCTTAATCTTAAACGATTACCTTAGGGTGATTGAACATAAGATAGATCTAGACCCGACGAAGGAGTTTATGTTAAGATAAACGGAAGAGCCTTTGTACGACTCATATCACTTGGTTGAATAGAGTTGATACCAAACAGATTTCTTGTTCCTTTACTGTTTGGAATAAGAACCAAAGGGATTGTTCCAAGTACGTGACTTATTCATAGGTCAGAGGCGTGGGAATACAGACGGAACTAAGTGAACTATAGGGTTAGTTACTTGGTCTCAACTATACGAAGTTAGGTGTAATTTTGTGTAGCGGCTTAATCCTGAGAGTATTCAATTCTGGACTAGGTCTCGGGGTTTTTCTGCATTTGCGATTTCCTCGTTAACAAAATATTGTTGTGTCATTTACTTTTATTTTCCGCTCTATAATTGTTTTATTATAATTAAAGTAAATTACACAAACGTTAATTCCTATTTACTTGATAAGCAATCCTATTATGTTTGGTTAAGTCCGAACCTTTGTATCAAGTAAACATACTTCATTGTTGTATTGTCTCATTCTCGTATCCATAGACAATCACACGAAGTGTGAACTGATTAGTTGTATTGTCTCGACTCAGTCCATAGACAATCACTTTCGAAGAGAGGACTTATAGGTAGGAAAAGTTTTAACTTGAGGTATATTTGGGTACCCTCGCCTTTTCAAACCTCAAAAATACGGTCTTATGACTCTCGAAGACCAGCCTAGATTATTATTCACCCCACAATTCGAAACTTGTGGAATCAAAAAATCTGAGACGGAGATACTTTGTGTTTTCTATCTATCTGGTTTGAGTGAGTAGCTCAACAATCAAAACATGATCAGGATACTCGGACTATCAAGATAAAGATAGCTGGACATGGCTTCATGAATGCCCAGGTGAAGTCTTTTTAGTTGCTAAACCCTAGAAGGGTTTGAAGGAAAGGATGACTCTAGTTTACAACTAGCACACAAGAATAGTGTCCGGTATTCAAAGATCCCAGTTGTTGGAGATTCTCATTCTATAGACTTTCAAGGTCAAGTTTGATTTAGGTTTAAGCTAAGATAGCTTTGGGACCAAGCTATCAATAATCATCGTTAGATGAAAAACTTGATTTGAGATTAACATAGCAGAATATACACTCTGGTTATGATGGATCGTAACAAAACCGTGTACAATAACTAGTTCATGTAGGTTAGCCGCAACTATCGAACTGAATGATAAGCTTAACCATTTTTATATAACACATTAAGACTTTTCTTGAATCACACATATGATCAAAAATGTAAGGATAGTGTTTTTAGAGAGTTGTACAAATGCTGATTATCTCGTAGAAATAATATTGATGCATCTAAAAATATTCGACAAGATAAGTACGTGTACCTGGTACATGTACTGTACCTGTTCGTGAATGTATTTGTCATGGTACGTGTACCAAGTACGGATACCTTTAAGACAAATAACGAGTTTAGGAACTCATGGATTGTTATGGTTAATTTGTGTACCGGGTATATGTATCGTTTTTCGGTATCAAAATTATGCATACCGTTCCTGGTTCACGAGTCACAGACTTTTTGTGGTATGGATACTGGGTATGCATACCACAAAGTCGCTGCCGAACTATAGCTACGCTGGTACGTGTACTAGGTACATATATTGCGGCTCTGGACTTATAACAGTTCTCCCAGTATGTGAACTGGTATGCATAATGTCTTGTATCCAGATTAACAGTAGTTTTATATCTCTCTAATAATCAGTATGAAACATTATTGAATAACATCAATGACACATATCACTCTTCCAGACTATTTTCAAATTATTAAATCTTGAATCATAATTTAAGTCATGAACAATAAATTGTTCTTAACCAAATTCATCAAGTATGAAAAAATATTCTTAAGCTTTAGAGACATATTTCGAGAAGATATTCAAGATAAACTTAAGTCGGAATTTCTACTATGCGTATACTGTCTAGTTTAGTCATGCAAAACTGTATCAAAGATATAAAGGTGAAAACTTGATAAATAGGTGGTTCAGTCTTCACTTACCTTTTGATATTTAAGTTCTCCAGTGTTCCTGTTGATCTTCGCCTTCAAGCGGTATAATGTAGTGATATTCGAAGCTCAACCATACACTTTTGTTCTAACCTAAGACTTACTAAATGTAGACTAGAAATCAAGATATAGTTTTGACAACTAAATTTGGAAACAAGCTTGAGATATCAACACTTGTGAGGTCGACCGAGCAATGCTCTAACACACAGCATCATCTAACGAGTTAATTCACTGCTCCAAACCAGCGAATTATAATGAAGCTAAGTACCACTTTCTTCGAAGTCGGACATTTGTTTTACTTACAACATATAAAAAAAAATTTGATTCACTACAATGCGATACAATTAAAAAATTACAAAAAAACAAGAAAAATCTCGCAAATATCATTATTAATATTTCTATTGAATATTTCTCTTGAATATTTGTATTGCTTCAAATGATATGATATTTCACATGGAAAGTAGTAGGGGGTAAAATAAGATGTTACAGGGCGCGATAAGACCTCAAGACCACGAGCCGGTACAAAAATAAAAATTAGTAATCATTTCCGTGGGAATTCTTTATCAAATGGGATGAAACAAGTCATACAACGGAAATCAAACAAACAAAACGATTTGATCTTACACATAAATCAAACTTTTTGGCCTTTGAAATTTAAAACGCTAATTTAAATTCTTATTTTATTGGAGCACAACATGGGGCAGAGTACAAGGAGTAGTAGTTTCATATGCTTGGTTCGCAATATTTATTATTGGCATTCAAAGATCAATACTTCTTATTATTCATATTTCCCGTCCGATACTTCTTAATTTGATACTTATACTTCAAGGATTAAGGATTGATACTTCTTATACTTCGACGATTGATACTTCTTATATTTCATATTTAATACTTCGCATATACTTCATACTTCGTACTTCATTCTTCCTATACTTCGGGAATGATACTTTTTATTTTATATATATACTTTGCAAAGCTTCGGAACTTCACAAAAGAATAGGGGAAAGTATATACTTTTAAATTTTAGTATTTTTTTTGCTCAGTTCCTTCAGCAACAGAGATCAAAGTTCACTCTAGCACCACGTGGCTCGCTCCAAGAACCACACCAAGAAGACGGATTGTTTCTTAAGGATTACTCTTCAAGCAATACTCAAGAAAAAAAAAGACAAAATATAGATACAAAAACTATGGCTTGACACGGTGTGATACAAGAAAGGGAGTAACTTAATATTATAGAATTATATATATTTTAGCAAACCTAGTTAGCTTAGTTAGTTAGCAAAGGACTTAAATGTAATTCTCATTTAACTACGCTAAGTACTTATAGGGAAATGCTAGGAGATTTTGTAAGAATAGGATAATGGTTGGATCGAATGGTTTGAGGGGTTCAGCCGAGAAATTTACATTTGCCATCCAATTGTTCAAGGGTTATTGAACGGTTGGTACCTAGCAAATGACTAACACCTAGATTTGGTACCTAACATTTGAAATATTATCGGTTGGTACCTTGACCAGTTGAGTCAAACCGTTGACCTGACCAAGACAACACATCTGTAACAGAATTGTTGGTTTTACGTATATGCCCTTAAAAATGCTAACATTGAATTGAATTATCCTAATGTCTGGTTGGAGAGTTATCTACATGGCTAATTCCGTATGTGTCGCACGTGTATAGTGTTTTAACGGCCACGATGAAATCTGGACATGCCGATATAAACAAGAAGACTAAAACCTAATTTACGTATCTTCTTCTTGTCACGGGAAAATCAGAGAGAAAGCTAGGGTTTCTTGCCGCCATGAAGAAAAATTGGGATTTGTGTGATTTCAATTGATTCTCGTTTCTATGTGATTTTACTGTTAGAAAATTAGGGTTTGTTAGATTCGAAATATGGATTGTCGTTTAGGGTTATATGAATGATTGTTTATTGATTTTACTGTTAAAGAATGGATTTTGTTTTCTACATGAAGAACAAGTTGATGTTGTTGTTTGAAGGGACAATATCCATCTTATGTAGTTGTTACCTAGTTCCTTTACAAAGCCAATTTAGTAGTTTGTCTGATGGTCCCCTTATCCCGTTCTTTTTTTTTTTTGTCAGAAATGGTGGGTTCTCATGGAATTAAGTATTTCTCTACTAAAGATGGATATTTAGCTGATAGTAACAGGGCTAAGAAAGATACTAGATTAAATAAGAAGAGAGCAGATTGTGTTAGAGGAAGAATTGGATTGGTTATCTCAGCTCAACAAATTTGATGAGAATGGCAGATGCATTCAAATGGATGATGCAGTAGCAGATGCAAACATTATTGAAGGTAGTGAAGCTTTTCATCCAGCAGTCCCTGTACAAGTAAATGCAGATGTTAGTAAATCTGTAAATGAAGTTGCTTGTAAATCTGTAAATGTAGATGTAAGGAAAGGTAAAGGTGCTAGTAGTTGTAAATGCAGCTGGCAGTAAGGTTGTAAATGTAGGTGTAAGGAAAGGTGCTTGTAGAGGTGAAAGGAAAGGTCCTTGCAGAGGTGTAACAAAAGGTTCAATACATGAATATGTTAATGCAGGTAACGCACATGAAGGTGTAAATGCAGTTGGTGAAGTAGCTGAAGTTGTAAATGAACAAGTGACGGGGTCAGTTAATGTGGATGTTCTTGAGTGAATTTGGTGGTCCCATTCAAGTTGAGGGAGTTACCCAGGTGGAGTCTTCATAGCCATAACATTCAGTGGTACCACCAGTTAGACCAAACATCAATAATTGTGAGCCTGAAGAAGGTTATCATTCTGACTTTGATGATGAACCTGAGGAAGAGAAATTTCCAGATATAGAGGAACATGAAGATGATTTGCAAGAAGAAATCAAGAAAGTTATGATGTCAATTGAAGATCACAAAGAGTATGTAAAAACCAGTGGAAGAGTGTATGAGGAAGAAGAACTAAATATGTGGAATATAGACACTACTATCTTAGATGAGTGTTGGGTAGGACAGGAGTGGGCTATACTTATCAGCATTGAAAGGACTACATCAAAGATCAACAGATCTTCCAAAATTATGACATCAAGCAGTTGAAGAAAACCCATTTCAAACTATCATATGAGTGTGTGCACAAAGAATCCCAAGGGTGTGAGTGGTGGATATATTGCTCTAGATTTAACAAGGTCAGCTTTTATTGTAAACGTAGTTTTTTTGAGAACACTTGTTCCACTACCCATGGGATAACAAATCCTGTTGCAAAAGCAAGGTATTGTCCTATCACTTTTAACTTTGTTTTTTTTTTTTTTTTTTTTTTTTTTAACTTTAACTTTCAACTTTTGTTTTTCCACTTTTTTTTTTTTTTACTTTAACTTTTTATTTTCATGTTTTTGTATTGCAGGTAGGTATATACAATGATGTTGGAGAAGTACAAAGCTCATCCAAACTACAAACCAAATGATTTCATTTCTGAAATCAAATTGGCACATGGGGTGCATATTTCATACATGACTGCATGGCATGCTAGACATCTCTCTATTGAGAGGGTGTTGGGAAATTTTGAAGAAAGTTATAATTTTTTACCTGAATTCTGTAATCAACTTAGATTGAAAAATCCTGACAGTGTTGTCATCTGTAAAATTGATAGCAATGGTAAGTTCTTGTACTGTTGTATAGCTTACAAGTGTAATATAGATGGTTTTGTAAACGGAGGTATACCTTTATTAGGGTTAGATGGTACTTATTTGAACGGAAAGTATATGGAAGTGCTATTAGCTATCATTGCTATGGATGGAAACAATGGTTTGTTTCCAATTGCTATCTTCTTGTGTAGATCTGAGAACAAAGAGATGTGGATAGAGTTTCTGAGAATTATGACACCATATTTGAAGCAACATAAAATGGCCTTAACCTTTATCTCTAATAGATAGAAGGGACTCAAAGCTGGTGTTGATGTCAACTTTAGTGATGTGAACCACTACCACAGGTTTTGTATGAGGCATATATGGAAGAACATGAAGAAGTATCATCTAGGACAACACTTGGAGAGTTTGGCTTGGAATGCAGCCAAGTCATATACATGTGCTGAATTTGATGGATATATGGACATAATGGGTGAAGCTAAGGAGAGTTCAAGGGTGTATTTGGAGAAGGAAGAGATTGAGCATTGGGATAGAAGATGATTTCATTATCTGGTCACGGACCATAGCAGCCTCATGTGATGCCATGTAATCCACAAGCCAATCAAACTTGTGGCACAAAGTGCATTTCAAAATTTTGTGTTATGGATGCTCTTTAGTCTTTGATACTCTGACAGGTCTGGTTCCTTTGCATGCTTCAGTGGGGAAAGGTAAGTTGGACCATATGAAGTTGGTTTTTATGTGTCCTAGACTCTTGCAGAGCTCACAAGTTTCTTTTGATGCATTCTTAGCATTATCAAGCCACACAAAACCAACACAAGTAGGAAATTCACACTTCAATCATAACTTACCCTTGCTTAGAGGTAGTTCACTTTTGTACCACCATTCTAATACCAATACACCCGGGTTCAGTGCATTTAGTATATCTCCATGGACATGTTTTGGCTATATGACCTGCACTGTCACATTGCTGACATATCTACAAAGCAAAGAAAAACATAGTTAAAGTTGTTGGCTGGTCTGTTACAGTGAAGCTATTACTGTTCTTAAGTTGAAAAATTCTTATACTTACTCGATATTCAAGTCTGGAAGATGTTGCCATTCTGTCAGTTGTGAGCTTCAAAAAAGTGAATGTGAACTTATAGGTGCAGGAGGTGTTTGATAAATGAAATAAAACGGGGTTAGAAATGTGAAGGAGGAGGTAGTTTTATAGGAATTTGTGTGTCTGACGACTATATTTTTTGAATTGTATAATTCTAAGGCGTTGGATCAGTCTATCCGTAACCGTTAGATCAACATGACAAGAAGACAGGTTTTTCTAAAAGTCACGTGTTTCACATGCTAACGGTGGTTTGACGGCGTTAAGTAATTAATATTTATCATTAACTTTAATTATTTAAGTGACAGAATGTTAAGTCAACGGTTTGACTCAACGGTGTCTAACTGGTCAAGGTACCTATAGATAGGGAAAAACAATTTTTTGGTTTTTAGGGAATTGAAGAGACGGACGTGTTGTCGAGACTCCTCAACCAAGCAAACTGTTCAACCTCACACAGATGCACTGCAAAGGGAGTACTTAGATTCGAGAGATCAATCTGTAGGACTCCGGCCTAAACCAAGTCAATGGTCGTTCCAGAGTCAATTCGGTCACAAAGAGGGAGATGGGTTGATCTGTAGGAGGGAAGCTGAGAATTGTATGGGATCAATGATGATCAAGGATTGTGGATGTGTTGAAGGTTTCTGCAAGTTTTCTGTGAACTCTTGAGTTCAAAGTAAGTTATGGTTGATTGATGGAATTTCTGAGAGTGATGACTCGAAGAATTGTCTTGTTTCAATCATGGATCCAAAGACTTATTTATATTGTCAGAATAAACACCTTGATCTCTGTAAGTGTGACGGTTTCTTGAGTGAATGAGTGGGGAAGTGGGAAATCGTGATGAAACCAGTTCCAGGTTGTGCAGAGACGTGGTTAACCGTCCACCCACTACTTTGCTAACTCCTTCAACCGTTTGCACGACTTACTCACATTTCTCATCGTGGATGAATCCACGTGCCGTAGGACGCTAGACCAAAACCCTAATTGATATCCCCCCATGTGACGTGATTGATGTATCACGAATCGTGGAATCTGCATGACAGACGTGTATTTAATTAGTCAGTTGTTGACTGTTTATACAATGAGTCTATGTTTTGTTGAATTGAGCATGAGTGACGAATGCTCAGTGATTCATGGATTGAACATACGTGTTCTTATGTTGATATTGCTCGTATTAGCAAAGATTGTAAATTCAACGATGAATTACTGAATATTGATAGTTGGATCAATATTCAAGCAACTGAGCAAGCATTGCTCAATTCAATAAATCACTGATAAATTACTGAATATTGATAGTTGGATCAATATCCGAGAAACTGAGCAAGTATTGCTCAATTCGATGAATTGCTGATAAATTACTGAATATTGATAGTTGGATCAATATTCGAGCAACTGAGCAAGTATTGCTCAATTCGACGAATTATTTATTGGTAACGTGACCCAATAAAATATTAATTAAAATACTGATAGACTACCAAATATTATATGATTAATCCAGATGTTGATTGCTGAATCAACATAAATTCATTAGTGTTTGAATCTTGCTCAGAATGATGATTTGTGAAGCGCTTATTCGAAACCCTAATTTTTTATCAATCGTTCATCAATTGATGAATCGCTGAAAATAGGTCATGGGTGATAGAGGGACCGACCACATGGGATGATGGACGTCCATGTGGCACCCAAGTACTCGAATGAGCATGCACCAGGGTCCTTAGTTGGCCAGTTGGTGAAAGAATGATGATTTAAATGCCGATTTCATCATTTATTGAAATAGTGCTCGATTGAGCATTAGGTGATAAAACCTAATTATGGAGAAGTAAGGGACCGACCAAGAGGTCAAGAGACTGGCCCTGGGTAGTCGTGGGACCAGCTGATGGTCGTTTGAGCAAACTCCAGGTTGGTTGGAAAGAGTTTGGACCCAGTATGAGCGATTGCGCAAATTAGGTCAAAATTATGAAAACGTGTGGGGCCGGCTCGTTACAAGACTTATAGCCGCCCTTGGTCGGTCAAGGGAACGTGCCCGTGTCACCATAATATCTGTATTTCAGTCCTGAGAGTTTCGGTATTTTCTGGTGCGCGTTTGAGCAATATGTTGAATTTTCAGAAGAGTTTGATCTTTGACTGAAATTCTTGACTTTGCTCGTTTCGTCAATTTTTGAGAATATTAAAACAATGATATTTTAATATTTTTCGTGAATAGCCAAGTCGGTTGTAGTTACAGGAAATCCTACACTACACCCTTCACAAGATTTCATTAACATTCAACTCATTTTTGGATTAACAATCTTAATTTTATTGATGAATCTTTAAACAATCTTACAAGAAAAGATAAAGGAATCAAGAATAACCTCTGCTCTAAATTTTCTCTCTCCTATTTACTTGCTTCTCACTCAAAAAAGATCTCCCTCCGTTCCTTTACAACTGAATGACTATTTATAGGGAAATACATAGTGGATGACAGCTAATCTGTCCTTAATTTTCGGATATGGATTGCGACATTCTCGCAACCTTAAAAATGTTAATCTCGCAAACTCCCTAATTTTCGCAGGACCATCACATTTTTCTCATGATTTAGCTGACGTCGTTTATTATGTCATTTCTGAAGTTGTTCTGCGACATTGTCGTGTTGTGTTGTTAATAATTTCGCTGAGGCATTATTGCTGCGAGATTCTAATCCTACATCTTGCCTCTTTTCATATCTTCTCTGCGAAGTAGAGAATGATGTGATAAATGCCGCAGTTATCCATCACTTCAAATTCTGCATTTATCACACGTATCCTTTCTCCCATCTGTTTCTTGACACGTCTTTTGTAACTGTTGCTTTTTAACCGCTCACGTCTTTTCGCATTAATCGTGTTTATCCTCTCGAGAAAAAATTTCCTCTATATATACTCTTTCTTACTCTCTTTTTCTCTCTTTTTACTCTCCTTTTATTTTCTCTGCAACTTCATCGTTCTTCTGTAAATTCCGCCATTGCAACTTTTTCTTCTTTCTTCTTATTTCAATCTTTTTAATTTCTTCTCCATCTCCATACTGTTCCCTCTGTAGATCTTCATCATTCGTAATTTTCTTCTTTTTTAATTTTTACGAATTAATCTTCCTGCTGGTGTTTTCCATGGATTCATCGAGGTTAGTTTTCTTTTTTATGGGTTTCGCTGAAATTGATCTTCTTTACTGCCTTATTTGATGTTGTTTATGTGATTCCCATACTGTTGTTATTTCAGCAAAAACGCCTCTAACACCAAATTTACGGTTCAGAACCCTAATATTTCCAAAGCGCAACATAAGGTTGTTGTAAACAAAAGAAAATCTGCGGATCAGAAGGTGGTGAGAAACATTATTCTTTTCTAATAACAATATTGTTGCCTCTATTTCTTATTCGGATTGTAATTCGCAGGTGATAAGGATGCCAACAAACCTCTCAAGAAATCTCTCCACCTCAAAACCATTGAAACCTCTGTTCCATTTCACTTACTTATCCCTTCAAATCTCCTGCGACATCTTCACAAGTTAAACCATTATTTCCAATTGGCGAAAAGGTTGCCTCAGATTTCATCCCTTCAACTGACCTTTCAATGATTGAAACCCCCTTATTAATCCTTCTGTGAATGAAACTTCTTCTCCTTCTATTGATAATGTTTCCCATTCTTCTATCATTGCCAGTTCTATGCCTGAGCCTCTTTCTTTAAATATTGCTTTCAAAGTTTTGTCTGAGGTTCTTGATGATGTTAAGAAGTCTCCCATTGATCCTGTCAAGTCTGGTGTTTGCGAAATTCTGAGTAACTATTTTGGGTCTGACAGAGCTGCTTCGCAAATAGTTGTGTCTTCAATTTGCCTTTCTGATGATTTTATCCTTTCCATATTTAATGATCCTTGAAATCCCTTTTTCGCGTGTTAAGCCTTAAATCAGAAACGAATAATGGAGAGATATCAATTTGAATCTGCTGTTGAAGAAGCCCATGTTGATAAAGAGATTTTGACGGATCAATATAACCAATTAGATAACCTTCATTCATATTTTGTTGATCATATAAATAATCTTACCAATGAAAATACCCAATTAGTTCAGAGGAAAAATTTATTAAGTAATGAAATATCTCGCCTCTCTTATTCTTTAACTAAATATAATCTAGGTATGGAAACTTTATCAAATGAGAATAAAACTCTATCTCAAGAGAAGCGAACTTGTTTAAACAAGATGGCGATATCTTCGCAACATCTTAGCATCCTTCAGAAAGTATGTGATGACCAAGAACAATCTCTTTGCTCTTTGAGAAATGAACTTAAAGGAGTGACAGAGTCATCCATCGCTGAAGGAGATACACTCATTCAAGGTAGAATAACTTTAAGTGTAAAGGAGAACCAACTTAAAGAACAATATTCCAAATTAGAAGAATCTTATTCTTCACTTGCGAAGAAAAATGCCTTTCTTATTTCTAAAGACAAAAATCTTCGATATCGACTTAAAGGTTTAGTTGGAGATAAATTTGATGATACGATGAACCGTTGGGAGAATAGTTGTCTGACCTTGATTCAACACCTTATTTCGCAAAAGAAAGGTAGTCATAACAATTTGACTGCTTTAACTATCTTTTATTTGTCATACCTTTTTGAGTTCTTCATCTTACTGAAATTTTGTATTCTACTTTTCGCAGAGTCTGAGAAAAATCTTCATTCCTCCATTTCTATTTTGGAGGCTAAATATGCCAAAATTCGCAAAGAAAATGCATTACTCGTCTCTGTCCTTACTGGTTCTCGCGACCGAGCAGAAAGAAGACTTGATTATCTTGCTTACTTTAAGGATATTCAAGATAGGAATCATCAGAGAGCACTTCTTCGTCAAGTTCATCTCCGGGCTGAAGTTCTTGTGAATGATATTTTATTGTCGAAATCTCTTCCTCCTACATCAATCGAACCTTTGGAAGTAGATGATGATGAAATTCTTCGTCCTACTGACAGTCATTATGATTATGAAAGTGGTGGAGAGAATAATCTTTTGGAAGATGAAGAAGAGATCCCTTCTAAGGAAACAACTGCTCGTGCTAATCAAGATGGAAGCGAAAAATAAATCCCTTCTAAAGAAGTAATTGCTGGCGATAATCAAGATGGCGGCGAAAAAGAAGTCCCTCTCAAAGAAATTATTGTTGGTAAAGATCAGAATCGAAATGAAGAAAAGGCTGGCGATAATGAGAACATTGGCAAAGAGTTTCTTATCTAGTTCTATCTTCTTGAACTGTTTCATCTTTATTATTTCTTGCGAATAATATTCTTCAACCAACTTTGGAATTAATTTTCTCTTTTAATATTTTGCTGGCGAGAAAGATAATGCCTCTTATTTACTGATTCCCATACTTGCCTCTCATTATCTTTCTTGCGAGAAATGATCTGTTATGAATATTTATAAATATTTTGTTTTGTTATGTGGTCTTATTTTGCCTTCCTAATTAAAGGTCTTATTATGCCACCTCTTGTTATTGCGACAAAATTGCAGGACGTCCTTGCATTTTTATACAAAAACCCATTGATCTTGCCTTAACTTTTTCTTTTGTATTATTGCCTCTTCAGGATTGTTCCGACAATATGACAGGTCTAAATATTCTTGCGAAAATAAAGCCCCATGACATTGTCGTCGTGCAACGAAATCGCAGGACGTCTTCGCACTTTCATGCGAAAAACCATTGATCTCGTCTTATCTTTCTCTTTAGTATTATTGCCTCTTCAGTATTGTCGCATAAATATGACAAGCCTTAATACCCTTGCGAGTAAAAATCCTCATGACATTTGCGTCTTAAGACACTTATCATCTCCCTAATGGAGGGTGCCGCCCTTATCTCCCCCTGGTTGCCCCTTCAAGGAGGCGTACCTCAACCATACAAGGTTGGATCCTCCCATCCGGTCTTAACAACAACCAATTGTTTTCGCAGCCTCTTATCCCATTTACCTATAGGGTTTATGGTTACGAGACTGCACCCTAAGTGGGGTTTTCTTCGGGCCGAGTGCAGTATAATCCAAGACTTGTCAAGAATGGCAAGATACGCTCTGGACGCCCCTGGAACTTTTGACTCAACCGTGTACCTCGGCGCCTTGGTCAGATTCTGCACTCCTTGGGAGAGTCCTTATTACCTTATTCGCCCAACCCAAGTCATATGCTTAAGATGAGAATCCAAGGTGCCTCTCTCGGATGGGCTTTATTGACCCCAAATCTGCATGAATCAGGTTCCGGGGACGGTGTAGCCTTTCCCTGAGCCATGCAACAGGTACCCCCTTATATGACGTACTTTAGGTCTTACATTTGCCTCTTGCGAAATTTTATTCACGAACTAGGGTGTACGCCATAAAGGTTTGCCCCTTTCTCTTTTGTCATTGTTCTCTGATTATATCTGCGAAAGTTTCACATATCATGATCTTGTTTTGATGTGAATAATCTCGCAACTATTCTTTCATTGAATGTTTATTCGCAATCATTTTGTTGCGTCATACATAACTTCTCAAAGCTTCTTATGGATAATATCTCTTTAAGTACAATCTGTTCCATGGTCTGTCAAGTCTATGACCAACATCTCTCCCTTCTGGATCCATTAATTTATAAGCTCCTGTCCCAACTATCTCCTTAATGATGTAAGGTCCATCCCATTTTTTCGCTAAATTTCCACCATTTTCTCGCTGATATATTGGTGTCTATCGCAGAACTAAATCTCCTGGTTGAAATTCGCGTACTTTGACACGTGTATTATATTCTCGGGCTAATCTTCGCTGATAATTCTCCATATGCTGTAAAGCTCTTTCTCTTTTTTCTTCTAACTCATCAAGTTTGCTTAAGATCAAACCCGCACTAAGATTTTTCTCCCAAGCTTCTCTCTTTGTCGTCGGAATAACAACTTCTGTTGGTAACACCGCTTCAACTCCGTATGTTAAACAAAAAGGTGACATTCCAGTAGCTTCTCTCCTAGTTGTGTTATAAGCCCATACTGCATTATGTACTTGTTCGCACCATGCTCTATGATGTCCTTATAATTTCTTCTTTAATATATCTGCAATTGTTTTGTTTGTTGCCTCTGCCTTCCCATTAGCTTGTGGATACAGAGGAGTATACTTTCCACATTTTATTTTAAATGCATTAAGTAACATTTCTATGTTCTGTCCTTAAAACTGTTTCCCATTATCAGATACCAACTGCATGGGGATTCCGAATCTGCAAATGATGCTTTCAAATATGAATGTAAAGATATCTTTGTCGCGAATATGCTGTATTGCCTTTACTTCTGCCCATTTTGTGAAATAATCTGTTGCGACTATTAAGTATCTTTTTTGTCCAGATCCTGGTAAAAATGGCCCCACAATATCTAAGCCCCACTTTCCAAAAGGCCATACACTGGTTTAAGATGACAATGGTGCTCCAGGTGCATGTATTTTCTTTCCGTGCCGCTGACAATCTTCGCAACGTCTTGATATTTGTTTTGCATCTTCGTGCATGTATGGCCAGTAATAGCCTTGCAGTTTTGCTATATGTGCCAAAGATCTTCCCCCGCTATGATTGCCAGCATCCCCACTATGTAACATTTTTAGCACCTTTTCTCCTTCTTCTCGTGTCAAACATCTGAGTGATGGCCCATTAAAGGATTTTCGGTATAGCAGTCCATCTCTTAATTCATAATTTGTTGCGCGGCTTTTTACCTTGTGTGCTTCCAATATGTTTCTTGGTGTTTCTCCTTTCACCAAATATGCATGAAGTTCTGTTCTCCAATCTCCAATCTGCGATATTGTTCGTTTGTTCTTCTTCTCCACCTTCTATCATCATTACGTTCTCTTCTTCTTCTTATTTATTGATTGATGGTGACAAAAGTGTCTGTATTTTTATGCATCTCGCAGTTGGATCTGTCATCATGCTTGAGATGAAAGCAAAAGCGTTTGCGAGTCTGTTATCCTTCCTTGAAATGTGCCTCCATTTTATCTTTGGGATTTTCGCTGACAATTCTTCAACGAGCTTCTTGTATTTCTTCAAGGATGGTTCATTTATAGTGTATTCTCCCTTTATTTGGCGAATAACTAGCTGCGAATCACTAGTGATCCTGGCATTTTCTAGTTTCATTTCTATTGCGAACTTTAAGGCATGTACCACAGCTTCATATTCCGTTTCGTTATTAGTTGATGCGAATTCCAATATGAATGAAAAAGCCATCTTCGCTCCTTCTGGCGAAATTAAAACAATTCCAACCCCATTGCATTCCCCATTTGATGATCCATCTACCAATATCTCCCATCTATTTGGTTCTGTTAATATGTATTTTGGATCTCCATGTTCTTCTTCTATATCCATCATCTCCTCCACCGCTTCATTATCTTCTAAAGAAAATTCTGCTAAGAAATCTGCGACAACTTGTGATTTTGGTGAAGATAATATTTCATACTTGATTTCGAAATGTCCTACTTGTGCATTCCATTTCTCCACCCTACCTGATCCTTTTGAATTCTTCATCACTGATTCAATTGGTACTTTTGTTAGCACCCTTATTTTGTGTGCTTGAAAATATATGCGAAGTTTAAATGCGGCGTATACTAATGCTAAAATTAGCTTCTCCATCTTTGAATAATTCCTCTCTGCAACATTAAACGTTTTGCTGATGTAATAAATGGGATTTTCCACTCCTGCATCCGTTTGCAATAACACAGCGCTTAAATCATGTGATGTTGTCGCAAGATAGATCAATAGTTCTTCTCCTGGTTCTGCCTTTTGTAAAATAGATGTATTCATGAGGTGTTCTTTGATCCCTTGAAAAGTTTTTTCACATTCATCAGTCCATTTGAATTTCGCACCCTTCTTGAGTATATTAAAAAAATGTTTACATTTGTCTGATGATCGCGAAATGAATCTTCCTAGCGAATCTAAAAGTCCGTTCAATTTTTGTACATCCTTTATCGTTGCTGGTGTTGGAATGTCACGAACTGCTTGTACCTTTTCTGGATCAACTTGTATTCCTTCTTTTGATACAATGTAGCCTAAAAATTTTCCCGATGCAACCCCAAAAATGCATTTTTCAGGGTTCAGTTTAATGTTATGATGTCGCATCTGTTCAAAAATCTCCCTCAAATCTTGTACATGATCTTTGGATTCTTTACTCTTCACCAACATGTCATCCACGTACACCTCTAATATTTTGTGTACCATTTCGCGAACACCTTCTCTACCATTCTTTGATACATTGCTCCTGCATTTCGCAAACCAAACGACATTTTTGTATAACAGTATAAACCTCTTGGAGCGAAAAAAAGCAGTATGCTCTTGATCTTTTTCAGCGAGAGGGATTTGGTTATAACCTTTGTAACCATCTAAAGAAGACACTCTATCATTTCTCGCTGCTGATTCAACCATTTGAGGAATATCCGGCAATGGAAAACTATCTTTTGGGCAAGCCTTGTTTAAATCAGTGAAATCTATGCAAATTCTTATCCCTTTATTTTTCTTTGGAACAAAAACCATGTTTGCTATCCACTCTGGGTATTTAGCTTCTCTTATAATTCCCTCCTCAAGCATTTTCTGTAATTCTTCTTCTATTTGAGGATGGTAGGTCGTTGCGATTTTTCTTATTCTCTGTTTCAATAGCCTCACATTCTTGTTAATCTCCAACGTATGACATGCAATTGACGGATCTATTCCAGGTATCTCATCCATGATCCCCGCGAAAATATCTTTATATTCCCGCAAAAGATTGATAGTTCTTTCTTCCTCTTCTGCATCCATTTTGGTTCCAATCCTCAGTATTAGGGGTTTTTCTATAGTCCCAACATTTACTTCTTTTGTTGGTTCTGCCGCAGTGTAACTGGCCTTGGGTTCTCCCATTGGTGTTGGCTCTTTTATCATCTTCGCAGGTCCATCTCCTTCCTCCGAAATTTCGCTGGGTATTCCTTTACCTTATTTTGCTCTTATCATGTACACTCTAAATTCTTCTTCTTTCTTTGCCTCCTTTGCTATTTTTCTGCGAAATTTTCGCTTTTTTGCTCGTCCTTCATAATGCTTTACTTCAATTTGATAACATAATTTCGCATTGTCAATATCTCCTCTAATTTCACCTACTCCATTTGGCATAGGGAACCTGATGCATTGATGCAACGTTGATGCTACAACTTTAATTGCGTGTATCCATGGCATCCCCAACAACATGTTATATGGTGATTCCATATCCACTATGCATAGTGTCACTTGTGTTTCGATATCTCCTAGTGGAATTCGCACCACTATTTCTCCTTTAGGTTTTTTTGTGGATTTTCCAAACCATGAACAAGATATGTTGAACAAGACATTTCTTCATCTTTGAATCCCATTCCTTTGAACGCATGATAGAATATTATATCCACTGAACTTCCTGTATCGACTAAAGTTCTGTTCAATATCCATTTTTTCATGGATTTTGTTGTTGTCCCATTCTCTTTTCGTGTAATAGGTACTGTAATAACCAATGGAGATGTGTGGTTCAAATTTTCTTTTGGTATTTCTGTTGCCATGAATGTGATTTTTTGCTTTTCCCAATCTTTCAAGGGTGTTGTTTTTTCTACCGCCATAACCTTCCTTCCTTCAAAATCTCGTTTATGTATCCTTCCTTTGATGTTTTCATGGAATTCATTAACCATTGTTTTTCTTATCATATTACACTCCAATATTTTGTCATCTTCATTGACTCTAATCATTTTTCTTTTAACTGGTTCACTGATTTGTTTAATCACTTTCTTGATTTGAACAATCTCAACAACAATCTTCAATTTTCAATCTTCAGTCCTTGTTTCTAGCGCCATTATGTAGTTGCAGGAAATCCTACACTAGACCCCTCACAAGATTTCATTAACATTCAACTCATTTTTGGATTAACAATCTTAATTTTATTGATGAATCTTTAAACAATCTTACAAGAAAAGATAAATGAATCAAGAATAACCTCTGCTCTAAATTTTTTCTCTCTCCTATTTACTTGATTCTCACTCAAAAAAGATCTCCCTCATTTCCTTTACAACTGAATGACTATTTATAGGGAAATACATAGTGGATGACAGCTAATCTGTCCTTTATTTTCATATATGGCTTGCGACATTCTCGCAAACTTACAAATTTTAATCTCGCAAACTCCCTAATTTTCGCAGGACCATCACATTATTCTCATGATTTAGCTGACGTCGTTTATTATGTCATTTCTGAAGCTGTTCTGCGACATTGTCGTGTTGTGTTGTTAATAATTTCGCTGAGGCATTATTGCTGCGAGATTCTGATCCTACATCAGTCATGTGACCATTTGACTTTTTGTCTTTTTCATGGTTTGAGCAATATTTGAGAAAATATGAAGAAACCATGATTTTTCCTCAAACTGAGGAGTTTCATGAGATGAGAGAAATAATAATTATGAAAGATTAGGGATTGTAAGTGTGGGACTGGCCACTGCTAGGGCATGGCCAGACGGCCAGGTAGCCAGGTCCCGCCACACCTTTCCCTATTTTATATTATTATTTTTCATGAAACCGTGAAACTATGGAGAAACCATGAGTTTAGTTGAAACAGAGAAGTTTCATGAGATTAGGGAAATAATAATTATGAAGATTAGGGATTATAAGGTGTAGGACCGGCCAGGGCATGGCCGGCCGGCTAGGTTGCCCGGTCCTGCGACACCTTTCCCCATTTTATATTATTATTTCTCATCAAACCATGAAAATATGGAGAAACCGTGAGTTTTGCTCAAACAAGGAAAGTTGCTAGAATGAAGGAGTTTTCATGAGTTCATGAAAATAACAAAATAAAGAAAACTAATGGAAGTGGCATGGGACCGGCCACGGCTAGGGCACAGCCGGCCAATCGGTGGGCCCGGCCCACGAGCGCCTTTTTTTATTATTTTAATATTATTATTTTGTCTCTCTTGTTTTGTGCAAGATTCCTCGTTTGACCATATTTTTGAATGCTCGTTCGTGCATTCGGGTGCTAGGTCGTGCATCATTGTCGAGTACACTTGTACCATTTTCTTGGGGCTTACTCAGTGATAGTCTAGATGCCCGGTTGTTGAGTATTTATTACTAATTTACTCAGTGGAGAATGATTCATGAAACTGAGTAATAAAGGTGAGTATTTATTTATTATCAATTCATAGGATCAGCCGTGGATTCGACCATGAATTCAGAATAATAAAATGAACATTATCATTCCATGGGATTGTGGATTTGACCATAGAATCAGAGTAATAAAATTATCTATTACCATTCCATGAAATCAGCCATGGATTCGATCATGAAATCGGAGTAATGAGATAAGATAATTATCTATTACCAGTCCATGAGATCAAGCCGTGGATTCGACCATGGAATCGGAGTAATGAGATAAAATAAATTATCTTCGACGAATTCGGTGGTGAATATCACGGTAGAATTAATCTATTTCAGAAGGGATATTAGCCAGTTAAAGCGTCATACCGTTCTGAAAAGTGCATAGTCAGGAAACAACGAGTATTGTCGAAGTCCTGAAGGCGTTATTGCTCTCAATCTTACGGAGAACCACCCAATCGTTCTTCTATGTAGAGGGGGGTCTCTCTCATGTAGTCATGGAACATCGAGTATCACCGACGTCCTGAAGGCGTTAATGCTCTCAATCTTACGGAGAATCGCCCAATTACGTTATTCTACATAGAGGGTATGATGAAATGTGAGGCATCGAACTCTCAGCTAGTGGAGGCTTTTCGAGAAACATATTCATCATGGCTCGTAAAATATGAATCGTCACATGCCTGAAAGCCGTGTCAGAAACATGCAGTATCATGATTATACGGTTTTGACCTTTATTGAAAATCCATCATCTACATTAAGTCCCATGCTTAGTGAGGGACAGTCATGTTCCGTAGTAAGCATTAGATGGTGATTTTCAGTCGACGAGATTAGTGGTTGAACTCGGTCGTACAAAGGTATTCTCAGAATCCCCGACTTGCTCCAATGGTGTCATGTACGAGCAGATATTCAGGTGAAGACCCTGATAGTATGATAAAGTGTCATCCCGTGAACACGGAGGGATGAGGCACTGCTGATTTGGTCGGTTTAGCGTTTGTGGGTCCCAAGCCCAGAAAAAAGAAACCTATATTTGATTAGGTTTTGGAAATAAAATTGATATAAAAGGGAAGAAACCCTAAAAATATTATTCTATTGACCGACCAAGCACCTCCACATCTTAACGCGAGTAGCAGCAGGAGAAGAAAATTTTCGCCGGACTTCAGTCGCCGCCGATCACCGTCCGATCAAATTCCGGACGGCGTCGACCATGTAAGTCCGACTTTTTTTTTGTTTGATGTGAGCTCATGAGTTTTCCATAAGTTGCTCAAAAAAAAAGTTTTATATGTATGTATGAAGATGCAGGTTTCATGAAAATTGTTTTAGAAAACGTATGCCCGTTTGTTCATTAGTTCAAGAAACAAGCAATAATCCCTAACATAAAAAAGATACATGAATCCTTGAGTAGACATGATTTAGTTGCAGTAGAGAAAATTTTGTTTATAAGATTTCATGGAAACCAAAATTTATTTTCAAAGCATGAACTTTCACAAATACTTTTAGGAACGTAGGTTCGTTCGTAGTAGAAGTAATAAATAATGATCCTTAGAGTTAGAGGAATTTTTGAAAAGACCTGTAGTCCATGATAAAATTTATTTGTGAGTTTTCAAAATTTTATTTGGAATGTGCAGACTTTTGCAAAAATAGAAAAGATACTCGTTTCATAGACAAATGCTCGTTTGAGCAGAATTTTTTATTTTTTTTTTATTTAACTCACGTAAAAAAGAATATATTTTTTTTAAAACGCACTTGAGTTTTTTTTATGAAAAATCAAATAGAAAAATTCGAGTAATTGTTAGAGATAGACAATTGTATTTCATGATTTTATGATGTGTGTTTGCGGCATAAAATCATGGAGCGTTCACATGGAAAGTTTATATGAACTGTTCATAGTTTTGTGAATAGTCAAGTGCTTTAAATGATGAGTTTTGCTCGGCTTTGCAGGTTTGAAAGGACGAGCAAGTTTTCGGAGTTTTACATTGTTATCACTAAGTTCGTGAAACTGTAAAAAGGTAAGAGTTAAGGATTACCGTTTTTGTTATGAATTCAATATTAGCATATCTGTAATTGTGCGCTTATGGTTCCAGATAATGGTGACTTCCAGCAGCAGTGATTATGATTATGATTATTCCTTTAGCTCTTCTGACGAGGATTCCAAGGTTCCAGAGACGAAGATTTTTGCAGCAGAATCTCGCGCCAAGATGGACCAATCATTGAAGAAGTCTAAGGAATCCATAAACGGCATGTCTCTTGATCAGCTGAAGACTACCCGTGATAGATTCTCGAAGAGGATAGCCGAGGATGAGATAGTAGATGAGTACCGGGAGAAGAGGCTTCAAATTTAGCGCAGACGGTTAGCCGCCAAGGAGAAGCTTCGCTGTCGTCGTGATGGTGTAGCCTCGGATTTAGAAGCTGAAGAAGAAGAACCCGTATGGGAGCCAAGGGAACGCAAAATTAAGCCAAACCGGCTTACCAGGAAGATTGAGCGATTAGTTGATGCTGATCTTGAAGCTGAACGCAAAAAAGAAGAGTACTGGGATGCACTGTACAACGATCCTGATGAGAGAGAGGACTTTGGTGACGATTCTAACAGTGATTCTGAGGAAGAGCTTGAAGAGGATTCCACAGAAGAGGATGATGGTGATGACGAGTCCGACGAATCCGACGATTACTCTTGCTCGCGAATTTTCTGAGATTATTTATTTTCTGTTGAAGTAGATATTGCTTTGACTGAGTAGTTTGACTATAGATATGTTGCGTCAGAGATCATTATTATTATTATTATTATTATTATTTTAATTTTTATTTTTTTTATTATAAGAGCCACTCAGGGCGTTTTATTAGCAAGACGACAGAGTGTATATTACAAGTCGATAGAAGGCAACCGAGCAACAAGATGGGCGCCAACACCTTTTTGAATAATAATACCTAGCCTATGGAACAAAGAATTGCCTATTTTGTAATTAACATCGTGACTAACTAGGCAGTTGCTCAACCTCTTAAGAAATAAAACTAAGTCATCTCCCAATTCTCCCATGGTAGAAAAAGCTAGTGCCTGGAAACCATAACCATGTGTCGTACACTTATGTAAGTATTTTGTACGCTTACGACTCACAGCAGCAATGATGGCATGGACCGGAGGAGTGTTACGAGTTCTGGAGGTAGTGAAAGGCGAAATTCCGGTCACATCAAAGCACACATCTTTTCCGTCTTCCCAATTATAGACCATGATATCAGCCGGTTTAAGTTCCTTGTCAGAGTTTGAAAGAAACCCTAAAGAGACTTCTTTACGAGCAACAACACCTGACCTGTAGCATATGTCAAGAAGAGCGTCACGAACCATGTCATGTCTGAATTTTGAACCCACTTCACTTGCACAATGGACTGCATGGTCGGCATAGATATCCATCGGCCTGTTACACATTGAACACCTACTATCTTCCTCAAAGAAGGGTATGGCAAGCCGGTATTTAAGGATGGATTGGAATTGTCTTGGTGCGACAGTTTGGTTCAGTCCACTGATAGGAACTTCCTTAAGAAAATCCATTGCATGATCACGTCTGTTGCATTGCTAGACTAACGATTCTCGTTCATTTACGTTGAAGCTGGCAGGTATGTTTTCCTTAACAGCTCCAAAGTATAGTGCAGCCAATAATTTCATGGGATGAGGGGCGGCATCAATGACGCTGGAAATGGAAGCAAGAGATCCGCAAGCTTGAGTAAATGATTGAAGTGCTAGTTCATAACTTGGACCGAGGTCAGCAGGTGGTGAGAGTTGAAGAATGGTTTCCTGCAGATGTTTGGTCTGGGCATGAGAAGCCAAGTAGCAGTACTTCGAAGTGTCTGCCATAGTGTAGATGCCGAACCCTCCATCCTTGATTGGCAAGGTGGGTAAACGTTGTTGGAATAAGCCAAACCCAGCACCATCACCTACCGTGAGCTGTCGTAAGTATTGGAGTAGGTGCTTGTCATAAACTGTAGAGGCGGTTTGCAGATGAGCAGGGCAGGTAGTGCGCATTGCGAAATAGAGTCTAGAAACCCCAATACAATTTCTCAGAAGCAACAACTCACACTGTGGGTCGTGAAGTTGTTGTACTTTCTGCATCAACTGTATGGTTTTATCCACCCTGTGAAGAACAATATCACTGCAATATTGAGGTTCTAGGCTAACAGGGCCTCCTAATAGTTTTACACCATGTAATGGCCTGCCAATATCACTTGGGAAGACACCACTTTGACTGCATCTAGGATCTGGTGATGGCCAGTAGATTTCAATCTTCTTGATGTTCAGTTGTAGTCCCCGCTTAGGCCCTGCCATCTGTATGATGTTCAAAGCCTTAGAAACCTCCATTGTATCTCCAGCAATGGTGCCATCATCCAGGTACCATGCATGAAGATCTATCTTACACTGATTAGCAATCATGTTGACAAGAGGTTGTAATGTTAGAGCAAATAATAGAGGGCCAAGGGGATCTCCTTGTTGCACGCCTTGAGCTAATGAAAGTATGGAGTCATTATAATAGAACCGGGCAGGATTTGAATAGCAAAACTCCACCCACCGAGATATGCTTGGGCAGTGGGTTCTAACTTCTCTAATCATTGAGGATCTGTCTACAAGGTTAAAGGCATTGCTGAAATATATGAGTATCATAGTATTAGTATTGCACTCACCTTTCATTTCTAGCAGCTTATTTGCAGCGTGTAATATAGCCTCACCACCACATGGCATACCCACCCCAAATTGATATGTTCCAAAATAAGGAGCCAAATCTTTACAGACTACAGTTGCAGCGAGCTTGGAGCAAAGTCTCCTCCATATAGTGCCAACTGCAATGGGTCGTATACCACCACCTGGTTTGAGTAATGGAGTTAATGGAGCGCTAGCGATGTATTCTCCTAGTATAGAAGGACATTTCCCATCTAACCACAAATTGATTACACCTTCAATTGAAGTTAAGATCTCTTCACCAACAACTGCAGCAGGACCACTCAGGGCATCTAGTAGATGTTGCGCTCTAAGGCCATCTCTGTCACATGAAGTGCCCTTAGGAAAACTTTTGATAGCAGTCATAACTTGTGCAGCGTTTACTGATAAAGCAGGAGCATTGATGTCTTCTGCAGGAATTGAAGGTGGTGGGGCTTGTGGGTGTTTCATTTGGAGGTCTTGTAATGTGTCAAGTGTAGGAGGGGCTAACCTGTCAGAGGAGAGTATGTGAATGGCTGCAGTATAATGGCCATATGTTAATTTCTTCCTGCAGGCGTCCATATTGGAGTTCTTTTGCTTCTTCTTTTTGCCACTGGATTGTCTTTGTTTGTCGTTCTGGATAGAAGATGTCAGCAACCACTGAGCCAACTTACTGCACCCATTGGGCTCCTTCCACTAAGTCAATGATTGGTTAATAGCAGTAATTTGAAGCTTCTTTCTGTTGCCAGATCTTGCTTCAGTCGAATTCTTAGGCATATAAAGGTTTAAAGTGCACACAGGCAGTAGCAACAGTTGCAACCAGGACTCCACATTAGAAGGACTAGCAATGAATTTTTCTAATACTGCTTTTAGAGTTCGAGAAAAGTTCAGTCTGCATGATGGAGGTATACTTACAGTGGTGATTATACGTTTCTGAAAAATACAGTTGAGTAATTCGACTGTAAGGCCACAATCCTGAGAAATCTGTGGATCATTAACTGGAGGGTTATTAGATTCTGGAGGTTTCTCAACCCCATGAATTAGAAAATAAATTCTACCCTCATTATATGGAACATGGATTATATCGCCAGGTTGATGATTACAACAGGATTTCTTCCAAGCATGAGTATGCATGCATTTGATGCAGAGCCACATCTGCATGGCATGCAGACTTTTTTCCCAAGCAAAATAGCAGTTAATGTTTTTGCGTATTCTATCCCGGCATTTCTCTTTATCATTGACAATGGGAAAATGCTTATCATGTAGGTGTTTGTAAATTTCTCTTTTAGCGTACCCTCTGCCAGCAACACCTCCCATGCATCCATCATAGCTCTTGAATGGGCAAGGAATTTTGTCGCTTTGAGTTGAAGTAGATGGGTGTTGGGAATATATATGTACGGTGTTCTGAGATGTGTTTTGGGGGTTTGACATAGAGCAAGCATTGTGGTAGGATGGGGATGAAGATGAAGATGGGGATGAAGCATGGCCGTGTGGTGTTGAAGATGAAGATTTCCTGGATCTTGTTGTACGCATAATTGATGAAGATAACTGCCGTAACTTCCCTAGATTGAGAGAAAGTTTTGATCTGTGTGGAGCATCATATGCCAGGAAATAACGGGACGATTTGAATGAGGAAGATTGAGTAGGATCCGATGGATAATCCTGAAGAAACCGAGACTGAATCTGCAGGCTTTCAATCGCCTGAAAATCGCCCAGAGCCTCTCTCTCCTCGCATGTTATTATTATTATTATTATTAATTTTTGAACAATAATCTCTTATCGCATTTTCTGCCAAATCTTCTTCACGCCTCTAATTGGATGAATGGACCAATGTCCATATAGGTGCAAATTAACCACGCAATGTGATTGCACAAGGAGACACGTGATCTTCCAAATGATCAATCCGTCGCAACGTTAACCGCCTGAACCGTCAGTCCCCATTGCGTTTCTCCCACATCACTATGTACTCTGGTTCGAGATTTAGGGTTTCAGTAGAAACCACAACGGATTTGACTACCCGTTATATGATAAGTATCCACATATTGACCTTCAATGCTTAGGGTTTTCCATTTAAACGGGGCATCATCTCCTTCCCCTGTGTATTATCAAAAGAGATTTTGATCACGATCATACCTCTCATCACCATGCCTGGCAGTAGTGTTTCTTCTCGAAATGGATCTCAGGAGAAGCATGGTGTGGAAGTGTCTGTCTCGGTGAGTTGCACGTTTTTCTTTATCTCCATTTGATCAGGATGACAGATCAAAGAAAATGATTTGTTGCAGGATAACCAGAGGAATCGGCCTTCGTCTTGTAGTTTAAGACCCAAGCGGACTGTTAAGGCTCCTTCCCTGTACAGGTCTGCTCGTACTGAAGCCGGAATATCCATGAGTAATCTGTGATTTACCGACTGAAGTTTCATCACAGTTTATCCAATCTTTATTTCAAATTGAAAACTTCTTCATCGCAGGTTGATGTTCGTGTCATTGTCGATGCTAGGAAGAGGAGGAATGGGAAGTCCGTGATCGTGGTTGATGATGATGGCGGCAACCGTGTTGATGAAAACTCTACCAATTCCGTGAAGACTGGAGTCAGAGTTCATGCTCCTGAGTACCCAACATCTGGAATCCCGTCTGAAACTCTCATGGTTAATACTTGCCCGGACAATGAGATAGTTGGTGGCTTCATTATTCCCAAATGTCACGCGTCCCTGTATACCAAGATTTGAAGAAGGTACAGACATATTTCTACGACCGAAGTGTGGAGAGGCTTTCTGCCGACCCTCATGACTACCATCACTGGATTATTACCAATCATTGAAGAGATGATCAAGATGAATTTGCGAGACGTTAAGAATCATGAACTGCATAGATGGGATGACATTATTTCGAATTGCGAGACCTTGCGATTCAGCATAGGCTGGCTTCGTCATCGGATCGAGATGATCAAAATTGACAGGGCAACGACTGCTGCTGATGTGATTTCTGCTACAACTGTCATCTTGGAAGAAGAGAAGGCACTTTCCTTGGAGTCGGAAAGAGTTGAGAAAGTTGTCCAGGACTTGAAAGTGAAGACTAAAAATTTTCAGAAGAGGCTTGACATGGCTTTCTATAAAAATTGTTGGATGGTTTCCTCTGAGTGAGCGTTTGAGAGAGATTTTTCTCGTGAGATTGAGACTTGTTTAATAAAGTAGATGACTGGAAGAATTTTGTGAGATTCATGAAAATTTTGAATTTGAACGAATTAGCATATTACATACTTATTGAAGGAATATAAATTACATTTTGAAATTTAACATATAATTGCTTATTGATCGTTTAAGCATAATATGCCTTGAGCCACTTGCCATTGATGATGTTCCCTTCCACTTGTCCATTGGCAGCTAAGATTTTGTAATATCCAATGGATACTGCCTTGATGATTACATAAGGCCCTTCCCATTTTGGAGTGAACTTGGGAGAAGACATGTCTTATTGAATATGCTTTGCTGTTTTCAAAACCAAATCTCCTACTTGAAATGTTCGAGGTCTTACCATTTTGTTGTATGCCTTGGAAACCCTTTGTTTGTAGGTTTCCACATATATTTCCACCCTGGCCCTTCTTGAATCGAGCACGACCAATTCAGAAATTATTGAATTAGATACTTTAGCTTCATCATATTACACTCCATTGGCCGCCGCAATTCTTGCAGAGGGAATTTTGATTTCAGTTGGGAGAATAGCGTCAGTTCCATAGACGAGAGAATACGGGGAAGTGCAAATTGAGCTTCTTGGTTCGGTGCGGTAGACCCACAAAGCCATGGGTAATTTTTCATGCCACGTCCGTGGATTGTCATGAACTGTTCGCCTAAGAATCCGGATCAAGGTTTTGTTGGTGCTCTCCGCTTGTCCGTTTCCTTGGGATAGTATGGTGTAGAGAAAATCTGTTTGATTCCGTATTCCTCGAGCAATTCTGCAACATGTTTGTTGGAAAAAGGAGTTCCATTATCCGTGATGATATGTTTAGGAACGCCAAACCTGCATATGATGTACTCTTTGATGAAAGCTGCAATTGTGACTCCAGTGGTGCTTCGAAGAGGAATAGCCTCGACCTATTTGGTGAAGTACTCTGTTACTTTGATGATGTATTCATGCTGCTTCAAAGATGTTGGATTGATTTTTCCAATGATATCCAGTCCCCAGCTATAGAAGGGCCATGGACTGCTCACGGAATGTAATGGAAGAAAAGGAGTGTGAATGAGGTTACCATGAACTTGGCATTGATGACATCTCTGAACATAGGAAGCTGCATCGTCTTCCATGGTTGGCCAAGAATATTTCTCGTGGATTTGGAGAAATAGTTTCTTCTTCCTTGGTGTTCACCTTCGTGCATCTCTTTCAAGATTGCAGGAATTTCATGCTCGACCAAGCATCTCAGGAGGTTCCCACCAAAGCTTTCGCGATACAAAATCCCTTCCAAGTAGACAAAACGTTTGTCCCTCTGGACGAGTTTGATTTCTCATTTCTTCTCCGATGGTAGATCGTTGTCACGAAGATATTTTATGTAAGGTTCTCTCCAGTCCCCAGTGTGGTGAATTGTTAGAACCTCCAAATGATGAGGTGGTATATGACAATTGGGACATGACCCTTGTAACGTTTTCGACTGAGCCTCCATAGAAGGCCAATAATACCCGAGTCTTTGAAGCCTTCTGTAAAGTGTGACTACCAGGGTTTGTCCGCATATTTCCTCATGTATACGTTTGAGTTTCTCGCTTGCTTCTTCATCTCCAAGGCATCGTGATAAGGATCCATCAGGATTGCGATAATGTAATGCTCCATGCAGCAGAAAAAAGTTTTTCAACTCCTTGAGACTGATTTTCCCTTCTGTAAGAGAACTGCTCAATTCATGAATGATGGGTGCCCGCCAGTCGCTTGATTGAGCATCTTCAACTTGAATAAGCCAGGTAGATGATACAAAACGTCTTTGCACGGTGATGGATTTCTCTGACCCTTCAAACTGCATCTTAGACGCAAGAGTTGCTAGAAAGTCAGCGTGTCTATTGTTGGTGCGGCCAGTATGCACAATTATGGCATCATAGAAATGAGCTAATAGTCTTTGTGCTTCAGTCCTGAATGGAGAGAGTGTTACTTCTTTGAGAGAGTATACACCATTCATTTGATTGACCAGCAACTTTGAGTCTCCTCTTATTTCCAGATGCTTCGCTTCTGCTTGCTTGGCCAAAGATAATCCCAGGAGGAAAGCTTCATATTCTGGCGAATTGTTGGTGCAGTGTAAATCCAACTTGAATGAATGTGAGAATACTTCACCAGATGGATATACTAGCACAATGCCCGCACCAAAGTACAATAACCATGTTTCTTCCTGAATGATTGAGATTTCTGGAAATTCACTTGGCACTTCTTCATGCAGCATCGTGATGTCCTCTCCAAGAAAAGCAGCAAGTAAATCTTCAATTGCTTGTCCCTTGATTACTCGAGGCAGAACACATGTTATGTCAAACTCCGACATCTGAAGTAGACATTTTTCCGGTCTCCCAATCAGTGCACGCTTCGACAGTAAGAATTTTATGGGATCTTCTTTAGCCACCAGCACAACTCTGTTTGACAAAAGATAATACTTGAATCTTTGAATTGCGTGAACTAATGCTAGGCATGCTCTTTCAGCCTTTGGGTATCGGAGTTGAGCATCCCTCATTGTGCGACTGAAATAATAGATCGGGCGTTCGATGCCTTCTTCATCTTCTTGAGCGAGGAGTGCTCCAATAACAACGTCCCTGGAGGACGTGTAAAGTGTTAGTGGTCGTCCTTGCATCGGAGATTTCATGACAGCATGTGATAGTAATATCTGCTGTAATTTCTGGAACGCTTCTTGTTGAACGGTTTTCCATGTAAAACTTGCCCCTTTCTTCAGCAGAGAATGAATGAAGAAATGAGTTGGGACAATCCGGGAATGAAAAGCCGAATATAGTTTACCTTGCCCATGAAACTCTGGAGCTCTTTCACAGTTCGTGGAGGAGGCATGGTAGTAATGGCTTTCGTCTTGTCTGGATCAACCTTGATTCCTTCTGCAGTAACCAGAAATCCAAGGAACTTTCCAGAAGAGACACCAAAAACGCACTTCAGAGGATTCATCTTTAGTTTGTATTCTCTGCATCTTTCAAAGAACTACCTCAGAATATCTAGGTGAGATGCTCGAGTCTTCGATTTCACCACCACATCGTCAACGCATTCTTCTACTTGCTTGTGCATCATGTCATGGAATATTGCAGTCATGGCTTGCTGACAAGTGGATCCTGCATTCTTCAGGCCAAAAGGCATCATTGTGTAGTGAAAGTTCCCGATGGGAGTACGGAACGCGGTCTTGTTAGCATCATGATCATACATCTTGATCTGGTTGTATCCACTGTAACCATCCATGAACGAGAACATGTCGTGACCACTGGTTGCATCAACAAGCATATAAATGTTTGGCAATGGAAAGTCATCCTTCGGGAAACATTTGTTCAGGTTCCTGAAGTCCACACAACATCGGATTTGACATTCTTCTTCTTAACTGGGACAATGTTCGCCAACCATGTTGGATGTTGAATAGGTTTGATGAACCCTGATGTTAGTAGCTTCTGGATTTCGACTTTGATTTTTTCCTCAACGTCATGTCTGAACTGCCTGGGCGGTTGCTTGACAGTTTTGGAACCGGAAGTGATGTGCAGATGATGAGTGACTAATTTGTCATCTAGGACGGGCATCTCTTCGTACGTCCAGGAGAAAATATCTTGATACTCTTTCAACAGACCTATCAATCCTTCTCCTTCCTCAGCAGAGAGAGCGAAACTGATTAGAATCGGCCTTGGGTTTTCATCTGTTCCGATGTTGATAGTCTCGAGGCCATCAGTTGTGGAATCTGTGCCATCTTGCAGCTGTCGTGGTGCATCTCGAATTTCTTCATCAGGCAACTGCTCACTCTGGCATGATTCTTCAGGGCGGGGAGACTTTTAATCGACCTCCCGTATTAATTGCTAATCTTTTCGATGGAGATAAATTACTCTCCCTTCCGCATCATAATCAGTAATAAAATTGGACTTTTTATGAGTCGTACCTTGACCCTGAAGACGCTTGAGTGGTGTGGTAGACGGTTTGACTGATTTAACAGCTGTTGATGATGGTTTGTCAGCTTTCTCAATAGCTTTCAAACTTGGGAGTGGAGTACTGTAGATCTTGCTTGGAGGTTCGGGGATACTCTTTGGAGGTTCCAAGAACTCAACATCATAAACCGAAGCATGAGGAGACACCGAGGCTGGGATGTGTTGAACAAAGCTTTCATACATTGATGGTACGTCGAAGGAACAAACTTATTGTCATGAATCCACAGTCTCCCGAGTATCATGTGATAATCAGGGTCTTTCTCGATCACATGAAACTTGACAGTGGATTGAATTGGCCCTACTTTCAGATCCACATAGACATACCCGTATGTGTGACTTTGGCTTACTTCAAAATCCGTCATCAATATGGGATGATGAACGATCTTGCTTTGCGGAACTTTGGCTTCCTTGAGAGTCTTCATAGTGATGAGATTTGTAGAAGCACATGTATCGATGAGAACTCTCCTGAATTCGGAATCCTTAATAGAAGAAGTTACGAACAGGGCTCGGTTATGTCCTTCCTCTACCATTCGGTCTTCCTCAGTGAATGTGATATTGTTGATCGAAGGTTCAGATACCATGGACACTTGTTCAACTACCAGAGATGATGGAACTATTCGCGTGTCAGATGATATTTTTTTGAGTGCAGAAAACGTGTTCGTACGCTAATCTCTGGAGAAATACAGGAGTTCACATAGATTCTCAATTAAATATGTGACCTCCTGCTCCACCAGCTTTTCATAAGTGGTGAAGCTGTTGGCTCGAGGATGATCATCGGTTGAGGGATTAGCCATCAGCATCGGAATTTCTTGAGCAGGGGCGCCGCTCAAATCTGATGTCAGTATGACGAGGAAATTCAATATGATGTTCAACATCTCTATCATCAGGTCCATGTTCCTTATATGAATCTCCTGTACTCGTGCCAACTCGATCAAGGTCGGGATTTCCGCATCGACTGTTCCATTAGATGGAGTGTTGGAAAGAGGAACATTTCCATTCGAAAGATTCTGACTGGAATTCGAAGTAGTTGAGTTAGATCTAAGACCAACCATCTTGTGAAAATTTGAAATTGCAACCGAGAGATTAATCTCCCACTGTGGTCGCCAATTTGTAGATGGGGAAAAACGATTTGCTGGTTTTTGGGACTTGAAGAGACGGACGTGTTGTCGAGACTCCTCAACTGAGCAAACTGTTCAACCTCACACAGATGCACTGCAAAGGGAGTGCTTAGAGTCGAGAGATCAATTTGTAAGACTACCGCCTAAACCAAGTCAATGATCGTTCCAGAGTTAATTCGGTCACAAAGAGGGAAATGGGTTGATCTGTAGGAGAGAAGCTGAGAATTGTGTGGGATCAATGATGATCAAGGATTGTGGATGTGTTGAAGGTTTCTGCAAGTTTTCGGTGAACTCTTGAGTTCAAAGTAAGTTCTGGTCGATTGATGGAATTTCTGAGAGTGATGACTCGAAGAATTGTCTTGTTTCAATCATGGATCCAGCTACTTATTTATATTTTCAGAATAAACACCTTGATCCCTGTAAGTGTGACGGTTTCTTTAGTGAATGAGTGGGGAAGTGGGAAATCGTGGTGAAACCAGTACCAGGTTGTGCGGAGACGTGGTTAACCGTCCACCCACTACTTTGCTAACTCCTTCAACCATTTGCACGACTTACTCACATTTCTCATCGTGGATGAATCCACGTGCCGTAGGCCGCCAGACCAAAACCCTAATTGATATCCCCCCATGTGACGTGATTGATGTCTCATGAATCGTGGAGTCTGCATGACAGACATGTATTTAATTAGTCAGTTGTTGACTGTTTAGACAATGAGTTTAGGTTTTGTTGAATTGAACATGAGTGACGAACGCTCAGTGATTCATGGATTGAACATACGTTTTCTTATGTTGATATTGCTTGTATTAGCAAAGATTGTAAATTCGACGATGAATTACTGAATATTGATAGTTGGATCAATATTCAAGCAACTGAGCAAGTATTGCTCAATTCAACAAATCAATGATAAATTACTAATATTGATAGTTGGATCAATATTCGAGCAACTGAGCAAGTATTGCTCAATTCGACGAATTACTGATAAATTACTGAATATTGATAGTTGGATCAATATTTGAGAAACTGAGCAAGTACTGCTCAATTTGACGAATTACTGATAAATTACTAAATATTGATAGTTGGATCAATATTCGAGAAACTGAGCAAGTATTGCTCAATTCGACGAATTATCTATTGGTAACCTGACCCAATAAAATATTAATTAAAATACTGGTAGAATACCAAATATTATATGATTAATCCATCTGTTGATTGTTCAATCAACATAAATTCATTAGTGTTTGAATCTTGCTCAGAATGATGAGTTTGAATCTTCCTCAGAATGATGATTTGTGGAGCGCTAATTCGAAACCCTAATTTTTGATCAATCGTTCATCAATTGATGAATCACTGGAAATAGGTCATGGGTGATAGAGGGACTGACCACATGGGATGATGGACGTCCATGTGGCACCCAAGTACTCGAGTGAGCATGCACTAGGGTCCTTAGTTGGCCAGTTGATGGCAGAATGATGATTTAAATGTCGGTTTCATCATTTATTGAAATAGTGCTCGATTGAGCATTAGGTAAAAAAACCTAATTATGGAGAAGTAAGGGACCGACCAAGAGGTCAAGAGACCGGCCCTTGGTAGTCATGGGCCCAGCTGATGGTCGTTTGAGAAAACTCCAGGTTGGTTGGAAAGAGTTTGGACCCAGTATGAGCGATTGCGCAAATTAGGTCAAAATTATGAAAACGTGTGGGGCCGGCTCGTTGCAAGCCTTAGAGCCACCCTTGGGCAGTCAAGGGAGCGTGCCCGCATCACCATAATATCCGTATCTCAGTTCTGAGAGTTTCGGTATTTTCTGGTGCGCGTTTGAGCAATATGTTGAATTTTCAGAAGAGTTTGATCTTTGACTGAAATTCTTGACTTTGCTCGTTTCATCAATTTTTGAGAATATTAAAACAATGATATTTTAATATTTTTCGTGAATAGCCTAGTCGGTTATGTGACCATTTGACTTTTTGTTTTTTTCATGGTTTGACCAATATTTGAGAAAATATGAAGAAACCATGATTTTTGCTCAAACTGAGGAGTTTCATGAGATGAGAGAAATAATAATTATGAAAGATTAGGGATTGTAAGGTGTGGGGACCGGCCAGGCTAGGGCATGTCCTGTTGGCCAGGTAGCCCGGTCCCGCAACACATTTCCTTATTTTATATTATTATTTTTCATGAAACCGTGAAACTATGGAGAAACGATGAGTTTTATTGAAACAGAGAAGTTTCATGATATTAGGAAAATAATAATTATGAAAGATTAGGGATTATAAGGTGTGGGACCGGCCGACTAGGTTGCCTGGAACCGCAACACCTTTTCCCATTTTATATTATTATTTCTCATGAAACCATGAAAATATGGAGAAACCGTGAGTTTTCCTCAAACAAGGAAAGTTGCTAGAATGAAGGAGTTTTCATGAGTTCATGAAAATAACAACAGAAGGAAAAATAATGGAAGAGGCATGGGACCGGCCACGGCTAGGGCACGGCGGGCTAGCCGGTGGGCTCGGCCCATGAGCGCCTCTTTTTATTATTTTAATATTATTATTTTGTCTCTCCTTTTTTGTGCAGGATTCCTCGTTTGTCTATATTTTTGAATGCTCGTTCGTGCATTCGGGTGCTCGGTCGTGCATCATTGTCGAGTACACTTGCACCATTTTCTTGGGGCTTACTCAGTGATAGTCTAGATGCCCGGTTGTTGAGTATTTATTACTAATTTATGAAATTCAGTGGAGAATGATTCATGAAACTGAGTAATAAAGGTGAGTAGTCATTTATTATCAATTCATAGGATCAGCCGTGGATTCGACCATGAATTCGAAATAATAAAATGAACATTACCATTCCATGGGATCGTGGATTCGACCATAGAATCAGAGTGATAAAATTATCTATTACCATTCCATGAAATCAGCTGTAGATTCGATCATGAAATCGGAGTAATGAGATAAGATAATTATCTATTACCATTCCATGAGATCAAGTCGTGGATTCGACCATGGAATCGGAGTAATGAGATAAAATAGATTATCTTCTGGGAATTCGGTGGTGAATGTCGCGGTAGAATTAATCTATTGCAGAAGGGATATTAGCCAGTTAAAGCGTCATACCCGTTCTGAAAGGTGCATAGTCAGGAAACAACGAGTGTTGCCGAAGTCCTGAAGGCGTTAATGCTCTCAATCTTACGGAGAACCGCCTGGATCATGCACGATCTCTCTACATAGTCAGAGAACATTGAGTGTCACCGACGTCCTGAAGGCATTATTGCTCTCAATCTTACGGAGAACCGCCCAATCGTTCTTCTATGTAGAGGGGGGTCTCTCTCACGTAGTCAGAGAACAACGAGTATCACCGACGTCCTGAAGGCGTTAATGCTCTCAATCTTACGGAGAACCACCCAATTACGTTATTCTACATAGAAGGCATGATGAAATGCGAGGCATCAAACGCTCAGGTAGTGGAGGATTTTCGAGAAACATATTCATCATGGATCGTAAAATATGAATCGTCACATGCCTGAAAGCCGTGTCAGAAACATGCAATATCATGAATTTACGGTTTTGACCTATGTTGAAAATCCACCATCTACAGTACCAACCGATAATATTTCAAATGTTGGGTACCAAAACTAGATGTTGGTCATTTGCTGGGTACCAACCTTTAAATAACCCATTATTCAATCGATTACGCAAACATTGTTGTTGTTTTTTTTGCTAATTTCGGTTATGTTTTGGCTGGTTTGTATCAGTTTGAACAACATGCTACGAAAAGAATATTGTACTGAAATTATTTTCGCTCGACATGGAGCACAAGTGAACACCGCTGGTATTTTTTAAGGCATTTAGCTCGTTTCAAAATTCAAATAGTCCCACTAATCTAGTAAAAACTGATTACTTGATTAGGCACGGTCCCTAGTCCCGATGGTGCACAATGAAAGACCGAGTGACTCGGATGTTTATTATTGGGTCTTCTTTTATATATCCCTCGAAAACACTATTGATATCCCTACGTAGTTGAAAAAACAGTTAAAATTAGTTAGTAGAAAATTTGATAAAAACTTGATCTTTTTTATAAACCTACCCCTTCCCCCTCCCCTAATAACCGTGAGTATATTTAGAAATTACAAACCCTAAATCTATTTCTTGCCCGCCCCATGATATCAACTCTCTCGCCTGATTCAGAAAAAATAAAAACAAACTCTCACCTGATTCAAGTTATATCTCTCAACCTAATCCCCTTTGCATCTCTAACTCGTATGATAGTAGTATACACCATTCCTTGAACAAATTCCATTATGAAATTCACCGTCCTATTCTCCTTGAAAAAATTCCATAATTCACATTCCCTTTGCAACTTAGTTTTAGACGCAATTGAGTATTCATCAAAATGGAATTCGTTGAGATTCTTAAAGGAGATGGACAAGAAGGCGAATTTATTGGGTATTAAAAGAAGAGTTGATTATGATAGTGGTGGTGTAGAGGGGATTCAACTAGGAGAGTGAGAAAGAGTGTTGATGGTTGTGATCAATTACGGATTTATCGTGAGGTTTAAGAGAAGGATTTTTGGATTTGATATTTTTTGATCCATATTTTTAGGTTTTGTAGGTACACATTTCATCTTCCGCCACGTGCCCACAAAGACACACGTGGAGGACATGCGGTTAAGGGTATAAAGATATGATATCACACGTGGACAACCCAGAGTCATTTTATCATATCCTTAGAAAGATCTAAAATCTACGGCTGGGGATAGTCAGACTGACGCAGACAAGACAGGGGCAGAGGAAAACTGTCTACCGCGGATAGACATCTCAACTACCCGCATTAAATACCCTCAAACAACATACGTGTCAGTCAGCCTGTATAGGAAGCGCAGATAATACTGCGTATCCATAAAGAACACGCAGATGCAGCCGAGAACACGAAGACTTCTGCGTGAGTGGCACAAAACACAAGAGGATAAGTTATAACGGGCTTCAGAAGTGGACCCCACGTAACCTCCCTATAAATACCCCTCTCTCCCAAGTGAAAAGGGAGGGCCGAAAAACATTGAGAGGAGAATAAGAGAGAGACAGAGAGATAGAGAAAGTGTAAGTGAAGTTCCTCCTGCTACGCAGGCTTATGTTGGTCTCAAAGTCATTCGACTATTTCTGTAACCTTCATACATATAATGAAAAACCCAAACCCGCAGACATAGATCTGAGTGATGAATCATATAAGTTAATCGTTTCATCTATATTCATGCATTTATACTTTATATGTTCAATTCGATACTTATGGTATATCATGTTCGTACATTTTATACTTCATCCACTATTTATCTTATTGTATGAGCTAAGAACAATGATTGTAGTTGATGAGATGAGCAAGAGTATTAGAACTCTGAGTCAAGGATTCGACATAACCAATCCATTCCCCTCAGGCGCAACTTATTTACTATATTATCATGAGTCTGCGCACATTATTTGTGAATACTCAGATGACTATGATCTTTGTGTTCACAATATGGCGCTAGAAACAGGGACCTTCATCCCGGTAAAAGATTTATCTTCTCCTGTGTTTTGTTTAAGACTTCGTTTTCTGAAAATATCGATGCATGGAACACTACGGTTTTTTCCGTTCATGATTTCAAAAACCAAAATTATGAACAGATCCGCGTTTATCTAAGTAGATCTGGTTCTTCATACATTTTCTAAGTTTTCACGTCTTTGAAAACCAAAATTATGAACAGATCCGTGTTTATCTAAGTAGATCTGGTTCTTCATAAATTTTCTAAGTTTCCACGTCTTTGAAAACCAAAATTATGAACAGATCCGCGTTTATCTAAGTAGATCTGGTTCTTCATACATTTTCTAAGTTTTCACGTCTTTGAAAACCAAAATTATGAACAGATCCGCGTTTATCTAAGTAGATCTGATTCTTCATACATTTTCTAAGTTTTCACGTCTTTGAAAATCAAAAATTCGAACAAATCTGCGGTCCTCTACATAGATGGGCGCCTTTAGTATCTTCAAGATTTTACACCTTTGAGAACTCAAAACTATAATAGATATCACGTGGGGCCCATTGTCTTCGTGATTTTTTCTCTCTCTTTCAGGAAAATGTTAAAAGATGGAGAAAAACAAAGATGTCAGGAAAGCAAAAGCTTCGTCAAAAGAGATGCCAAGGACAACCCCAGTGGTAACTAGGAGTAAGCAGAGAGGTGAAAAGTTGAAGGCAGCGGATAGGGCGCAAGAAAATGCAGAAAGCACGGCCCCCATCAATGCCAACATCATCGCAGCAAACGTAGTAAATGCCGCGGCATCCAAAATAGGAGCTTCAAGAGCTGGCGGATCCAAAGTTGGAGATCCCAGAGTAATCAATGCTCCACTACAGGAACATCAGGAAGTCGTAGCAGAGTCAGGAATACAACAACCCCTCTATGGGATGCCCTTAACCAACGAACATAACATACCTTTTCCGGCCAAGCAACCGCTTCTAATAGCAGGTCAACCCTCACAATAACCGTCGGGGTCCCAAGGTGCACGGTTAGATCCACCAGAACCAGTAATACAGATCGTGGATGAGGAACAAACCATAGATGTTGATGAGCAATTGCGGGCAGGAACACCAAATCAAGGGTCAAATCATTCCGCTCATATGATGGCCGAGCTGACAGAATTAAGGAAGAACCAGAAGGCATTCGCAGATGCTGTGGCGGTATTAGCACAAGAGAACCAAACACTCAAGGAAATAATTATTCATAGCGCAGAGGTAGAAAACCAACGCGACGAAGCTAACTCCAAGGCTGTAGCACCTAATCAAGATAGAAGAATGGTGATCGCAAACAACCCATTTTCATTGAATCGAAGAGGAGCAAGGAGCAGCCAAAGATCAGATCCTGATTACAATCCCGAGAACTCGGACTACTACGACGGTACCACCCTCCTACGAGCAAAATATACCATTCATGAAGAGCACCAGATCGCAATGGAAAATCTGCGTGCTGAGATGCTGGCAGAAATCAAGGAGCTAAAGACTAGGCAGGGAGGCGGAAGACTAGAGCAAGTGATGAAGGAAGCAAACACTACCCCGCTGACGCCACACTTGGCCAGGGCTTCCATACCGCAGAAATTTTCGGTTCCTGCTTTCGATTGCTATGACGGATCAACTGATCCTGCGGCTCATCTTCGATATTATAATCGAATGATGTCCCGTTGGGATAACGAAGACTCCATACTGTGCAGATACTTACCATCAAGTTTAAAAGGGTCCGCCTTATCATGGTTTGATAACCTGCCATCAAACTCCATCGACTCCTACGACCAACTCACAGAAAAATTTCTAGCAACATACATGTACAACAAGGTTTTCAATACTGGCATGGACAAGCTATTCTCGCTGGAGATGAAATACAAAGAGACCATCAAAGAATATACTGATAGATGGCACAAGATTTGCCAAGCTATTGGCAACGTAGATCCCGTGGTTAGTATCAACTGCTACAAATGGGGGATGGAAAGGATGAGTCCTTTGTTTGTCGAGATCCACGGGACCATCCCTACCACCGAAGGAGACCTCCGTATAATCATAGAAAAACATGCAAGGTTAGAAGAAATTCAGCGTGAAAATCCCAGAGCTCATACTCAACGTCCCACACGCACAAATTCCGTGGATCAAGCCAGCGTGTCCAAAAGAGGAATCACAAAAGAGCGTCCCAACGCAGAAAAGAAAGAACGAAGGGATGATAGACGAAGAGATGATCGAAAATTTGAAGATCAAGTCTATACCAAGCTGAATACCAGTTATTCGCGCATCCTGAGGGAGATCAAAGGGAGGGAGAACTTCGATTGGCCATGGGCCAAGGGAAAGCAGCCTCCTAGATCATAAAAATCCAAGGAATACTATGAATACCACTGTTTCAACGGTCATCAAACAGAAAAGTGCAAAAATCTCAAGATAATGATTTAAAAACTAATCGACGCAGGAGACCTGAAGCAATATATACAGAAGATTGATAACGAAGATAGAACCAAGGACCATCCCTAACCGCCCATATTGGGAAGAGATTGAGAAAACAATTCGAAGATTATTGTGAGCTTTATAAGATCGATGGGAAAGAGGTAAACGAGCACGAACAATGGATGGACGCCCCCATGACTTTCGATGCAGACGATGTGGAAGAAGACATGGAAGACCATAATGATCCCCTAGTCCTCACACTCCCAATAGCAGGGTGCAATGTAAAGAAAATTCTCATCGATGGAGGAAGCTTAGTCAACGTCCTGTTCTATGACACGTTCAAACGTATGGAACTCAACGACGAGCAACTGCTGTCATCTTAATACACCATCTACGGATTCAACAGCGCAGCTCCAAAGCCCCTAGGGGACATTGTCTTACAAGTAGACGCAGGGCCCATGAAAGTGGACACTCGATTCAGCGTCGTAGATGCACCTTCACCCTACAATGCCATCATTGGAAAAAGATGGGTTCACAAGCTCAAGGGAGTAGCTGCAACCTACCATCAATATCTCAGATTCCCAACACCCCTGGAAGTCATGGAAATTAAAGGAGACCAAGTAACTGCGCAGGAATGTCAGACCTTACGGAATTAGATCAATAATGAGTGGGAAGAAAAGAACCAGTCCCGAAGAGCCAGAAGTAAGGAGATAACCATAGATACATATCTGGAAGAAATCTCCGGAAAAAGCCTTTTAAACGTAAGCACCACTGGCAGCGCAGAAGCAAGCACCTCCGCGACAAAAGAAGACGGAGATCCCACCAAATAGCAATCAAAGAATGTTCCTCTCTTGGGGGAACCAAAACCCGCGTTTGCACCTGTCGAAGCAGCTAAAGAAGTCAACATAGGTACTGAGGAAAACCCGAAGATTATCAGAATAGGCACCTTGATGGATGAAGAAAGAGAAGCCGCGCTAATCAAACTTCTAAAGGAATACGCGGACATTTTTACTTGGAAATTGGGGGACATGCCGGGAATTGACCCAAAATTAGTTCATCACGAACTTCGAATAAAACCAGGTACCCCCCTTTTAGGAAGAAGGTGCGCAAAGTAGCTCAAGAATACCATCAAGCAGTTGAAGTGGAACTCCGCAAACTACTGGACGCTGGATTCATCAAAGAAGTTAAGTACCCAACATGGATCTCTAACATGGTCATTGTACCGAAGAAAATGGCGGAGTAAGGATATGCATCGACTTCACCAACCTCAATAAGGCTTGCCCTAAAGATAGCTATCCACTTCCAAGCATTGACCAACTTGTCGAGGCAGTCGAAAGATATAAAGAAATGTCATTCATGGATGGATACTCTGGATACAATCAATTATTCCTAGCAGAATAAGATCAGCAACATACAACATTCTATACACCACACGACCTCTATTGCTACGTAAGAATGCCCTTTGGACTGCGAAACGCAGGGGAAACCTACCAAAGAATGGTGGATGCAATTTTCAAACCGTGGATTGGAAGTACACTGGAAGTATATGTGGATGATATGCTCGTCAAAAGCAAGCTGCGCAAAGATCATCACCAAGACCTAAAAGATATTTTCCAAGCAATGAGAGTGCACAACATGAAGGTAAACCCAGAGAAGTGCACTTTTGGTGTCACTTCCGGAAAGTTCCTCGGATATTTGGTGACGAAGAGGGGCATTGAAGTCGATCACGCTAAAATTGAAGCCATCTTAAGAATGCCATCCCCAAAGAATTTAAAAGAGGTTCAGAAACTCAATGGTTCGCTCGCTGCGCTGGGGAGGTTCATATCCAGGTCCTCGGATAGATGTAAGCACTTTTTTAACATTCTCAAAAAAGGAAGAAAATTCGAATGGACGACAGAGTACGAGGAACCTTTTCGAAATATCAAAGAATACCTAGCTGAGATCCCTATATTACAAAAACCAGACCCTGATGAAGTGTTGGCACTATACATAGCAGCAACAGAAGATGCAGTCAGCGCAGTATTGGTTAAAACCAACACGAAGATAGAGCAGCCCATCTATTACATCGGCAAGACTCTGAACGCAACAGAAAGGAACTACACGAAGATCGAGTAGCTCATCTTGGCATTAGTATGGGCAACCCTAAAACTCAGAACTTACTTTTTGACTCACTACGTCCGCGTCCCATGCAAAGCTCCGCTAGAAGCAGTCCTTAAAAACGCAGGGAAAGTAGGCAGAGTTGCAAAATGGAATAATCACCTAGATCAATTCAATATCATCCATGAGCTACAGCACTCTCAGAAGTCACAAGTATTAGCAGATTTCCTAGCAGACTTAGCATTGGATAACTGCGAAGAAGTCATCATCGAAGGACGAAAGGCAGTAGGACTACCAGAAATGGACGAAGGTAAAGACCCTATAGACATTTTGGAACCAAAAAATCCTAGGCAATGGGAAGTCTTCGTAGATGGGTCGAAAAATAAAGAAGGGGCGGGGATAGGCATTGTAATCACCACCCCAACAGGAGACAGGATCATACATGCTTTCAGGTTAGAATTCAAGGGGCATACCAACAACATAGTTGAATATGAAGTAGTGGTGCATGCCCTTCAGTTGATAATAGAAATGGGCATAACTGACGTGCGTATGACAAGCGATTCACAGCTGGTCATCCGACAAATAGGGTTGCAATATAATGTTTATGACAGAACATTGTCAGCATACATGGAATTGGTGCAAACACTGGCATCACAAATCCCAAACATCAAATTCCGACACATGGCAAGGAAGGAACTCAGGCACGTGGATGCCCTGGCCTACATATCATCGATGCTCAGAAACGAGGACGTCAAAGTAATCAAAGTAACCAGGATTTACGAGCCTTCAATTGATTTTAAAAAACTCTGCGTTGCACAGAAGAGGAACCACGCAGAAGAAGATATTGCAGATGATGACGTGGGAGAATTCATCGCGGATGATTTCCAAGAAGACGATATCATGGCTAAGGCAGATCAAGATGAAAACTTCAGTAAAGAAGAAGATTGGAGATATGAGATTCATCTTTTCCTAAAAGAAGGAATACTACCCTCGGATCTAAAGCAAGCCATAAAAATACAGTCAAAGGCAGGAAGATATGATCTGAGAAAAGAAATTTTGTACAAAAAATATTTTCTCGGACCATTATTACGCTGCCTATCCAGATACGAAGGACATTTGATTTTGAAAGACATACACCGCGGCGACGCAAGAAATCACAACGGAATGAGATCCCTAGCAGATAAGGCGAAAACTGAAGGATATTATTGGCCAACAATGATACGGAACGCTGCAAGAATGTCACGAAGATGCGAAGAATGCCAGCGTTTCTCCAAAAAAATCCACGCACCCGCAACAATGTTGAACCCAGTAGACAGCCCTTGTACATTCTCAAAATGGGGCATAAACATCGTGGGTCCCCTAATCGAAGGATCAGGGAAGAGAAGACTTTTGATAGTGGCCACAGACTATTTCAGCAAATGGGTAGAGGCTAAAGCCCTGACAAGGATCCGAGACGCAGATGTCTTCACATTCATCTTTCAAAACATCATTTGCAGGTTTGGCATACCAACTGAGATTGTATCTGACAATGGCAAGAAATTCCAGGGAAAAAACATCGACTTACTCTTCGATACTTTCAAAATTCGAAATAACAAGTCAACACCAATTTACCCTCAAAGCAGTGGTCAGGCAGAAGCCACAAACAAAACCCTCGCACTCATCCTCAAAAAGCATTTGGACGAATATTTGGGCTTATAAGACAACTCGAAGATCAGCCACGGGAGAATACCCATTCTTACTCACCTATGGATCCGAAGCTATTATCCCAACAGAAATAATCATGCCAACTGCGAAGACTGAAGCATGGGAGAAGAACCTCACAACGGACATGATGTTGGAAAGGTTGGATGATCTAGAAGAGAGGAGAGAGGCAGCACTACAAAAAATGGAAAACTATCAAAGGAAACTAGATAGGGAGTATAATAAGAGGGTTAAGCTTAGAAATTTCGTAGAAGGACAGTATGTGCTGAGGACCATTACCCAATACCAACGAGAAAAGAAGTGGGGAAAATTAGCACCAACATGGGGGGGACCCTTCGTCATACATGATGTTGCAGGAAATGGGTCTTATTATCTGCGCAACCTAAAAGGGGAGATCCTCAAACACCCATGGAATGCAAAATATCTCAAGCCATACTACCCGTAGAGGGCAACGCAGACCTGCATCTGCGTGAAGAGCGCCAGAAGAAGAAAACAACGCTTGCGATCGACATGTTTCTATCTCTGAGAGAGGAATAGCAAACCTCAACCTATCAATCAATCAAACTTTTGGCAAAAAATAGTCACAATACATGGAGCAACATAGTAACAAGACGACTGCGTGTAAATACAACACCTCACGAGAACCATACACCTGTAAATATAGCCTCCGCGTCAATACTTTATCCTCCTGTTTTTTACTATTTACTACCTCAGAGGTTTCATCAATGGAATTCTTCTAAATGTAACTCAACAAACTGAATAGACACTTTAACCCTCTTTCACCCGTGGACGTAGACACTCTGTTGTCGAACCACGTAAACACTTGTGTTAATTGTTGTTCTATTTTACTTGGGGAAAGTAGTCACCTACAATCTCTCGGGACTCCCCTATCAGCGTCTATAAGTGTAGGACCATGGGGAAGGCATCTAGCAGAAAGAGATACCCAACCAATCTTATGGCAGCGGGTTGACGGAATGAACGTACATTCCAAAAAACTCATATCCTAGAACGCTGCCCCGACCCCCACTGTCTGGGAATCCTCTGGCCCAGGATTAGCCAGCGGGGTGACAGGTCTCAAGACGTTCACGAAGATACACATATCTTCGGGTTCGCACTCAAACACTTTGCTATCCTTGATTACATTCAATTACATTCCAAATTAACCATAACAATACTTAAAAAAAAAAGTCGGACAACATAGATAAAAATTAAAACAATGATCAATTCATTAAAAGTTGATTACAGGCTTGGCAATGATACGTGGAAACAAGAAAATACAAAAGGAATCTTACGAAGCCTTATAATAAACAAAGATCAACTCTCTACAAAAATCTACTTGGATGGTTCAACCCCACTAGCAGGTTTAGAAATCTTCCCCTTCTGCTTTGAAGGTACGCTCCCACCCGAGGAAGGCCCTGAAGAACCAGATGTAGGGGGCGGGGGTTTCTCACGGAGCGGATAACTCTTCATAATGCCATGCTCGGTCTTAAGATCATACTCGATGCTATCCAGAATTTTGTTAGTCTCTTCCACTAGTTGACACCGAGCCTTGTACGAAATAAAAATATTCATCATCTCAGCCTTTGACAACAACGAGGAAAGGAGACTCACTTCCTTCGAAGAAGCTTGGGCAGCCTCGTCCCTTGCTGTAGCTAAACCTTTGTGATAATTAATCTGGCTTTCCTGATGCACTAATTGAGATTGAGCCTCCGCAAGCTCTTCATTTGCAGTGCGAAGATGTCCCTGGAGCTCTGCAAGGAAAAGAAAAATGCAGATGGTTAGGTCCAGGAAATTACAGAATCACACTCGATAATATAAGCATATACCTTCGACTCTCGCCGAAGATATTTCATATTCGTTAACAACAGCATCACGGGCTTCATAAAGAAAATCATACTCATCTGACTCGCATCTAATTCTACCTGTTTCATTGAATCCAAGTGACGAAGATGGTTGACCTCATTGTTTAAACCCTCCAGACCGTTGTTGAGCCGATACATATTTACTTCAATATTTCTCTCATACTCAGCTTGGCGTACCACATCAGCCCTAGACGCAGCTAAAGCTTTGCTAAGAGCACCAGCCTCAGCCCTAGCGTCATCTCTCTCCCTAGCAAGACGCTGAATGTAATCTTTAACATCAGAAGACTGAGAAGAACGAGCTTGACGCAATTCTTCTTCCAAGAGATTGATTTTAGCTTCCAATGATGAGACATGTTCTCGGGATTCACGAAGATTATCACGCGTCCACAACAACGTTCCATTAAACAAACGACGATCATTGTTATATTTGTTCTGCATATCAATCATTTGAACTCGTATGCCCCGCCACTCCTCTGCCAAAGCATTATGTTCATCGGCACGAGCATTCCACTTATCATCCTCGCTCTTTATCTTCTCTACCAACTCTGCGATGCGAGATTTCTGACGCTGCCGCTCTTTCCGAAGCCATACTAACTCAGGAACTCCACCCACTGAAGATAGGGTGGGGGAGGGAGACTCAGACATATCACTAATTACAGTAAAGGACAACAACAAGGAAGAGAACAAATAATCAAACCTGTAACAGCCGAAGAATTCTTCTTGGCCTCTTCCAACTCACTACGAGCCATAGCAAGATCCAAGCGAAGCTTCTCCTCCTCCTTGCCTTGTTGCTTCTTATCCTTGAGGAGACTCTTCAACTCACATATCTTCTTATCCCTATAATTAATGACAGTCTCAGCCGCAGTAAGCTCCTCTTCTCGAAGACGAAGCTTAGCCTCCAACTTAGAGGATTTGGCCTTAAAAAGCTGGTACAACATGTGATTGCAATGCTCACTCCTCATCATATGCGAATCAGAAGATTAGAACACCCTGACTCTAAAAATTGCTAAAAACTGATACAAGGCAAAATGATAAGAGAATTCACCTCTAACATCCCGCTGTTGGGGAAATCCATACTGATACCCATCAGCCAACGCCATCATATCAGCAACAGTCGAGGGAGCGTCGACTACTAGAGCAGCCTCCAAGGCCCGAAGATTCTTATCCCACACTTCTGCAACCTGGTCCTCGGGAGACAATTGCATCATCTTACGGGTATATGCATCATATTTCTTCTCACCCTCCACCACAGGAGCTGGATTGGGTACGAACATCAAGTTCTTCTTTTTAAACCAATCTAAGATGGCATCATCACCCTCAAGGATCAGTGACTGAGGAAAATCATCTCCAGAATACCCAACCGAGGCCTTACCCATGTCCTTGAATTTAGCACCCGAAGAGTTCGAGGCTACTCCCGCATCCAAATATGGAAGGTCTCTAGCACCGCTCCCCTCTGGAACATCACTAGCATCCATGACTCCCTTTCCCTTTACATCCGCCTTGCTAGAGTTACCAAGCACATCCCAATCATCATTTGGGGAAAGCAGGTTGAACTCAGAAGCCAGGCCCAGGGCAGCGTTTATGTCAAAACTATCATCCGAAGAATAAATCCGACCAAAGGAAAACTCCTGAGACATAGCAGGAATTTCACCACCAACACCCTCATCACCAAGGCCAGTGTTATCATCACCAGCATCACTGCAACCCGCAGGATTAGCTTCGGCACCAACATCATGACAACCTGCGGGATTAATTTCACCACCAATACCGCTACCACCAGCGGTAGTATTCCCTTCAACAAATTCTTAATCATCATGACCTGGAGGGGATGTATCAGTATTCTCTTCCATATTATACATATCTTCATCCTCTCCAAGCTCAGTCACAGGACTGTTAACTTCTTCATAAACCTCCACCTCCTCGATTGTTGCGATGGTGGACTGCTTGGGATTTATCCTCCTCTTCTTCGTCGCCTAAAAAGACAAGGCACAAGAATAAAAATACATGACTTTGAAAAGAATTAAAACTGCCTCAACTAAAGGACAAGGCATATGGAAATCTTACCTTGACAACCGCAGCATTCTTCGCCTGAAGATCAGCATCGGAACTATCTTTGTCATCTCCATCAACAACATCGAGGGCATATTGGAAATTAATGCCCTCAAAATTCAAATGCAAAGGACGGAAATTCCCATCACGAGCAACATGAGCCGCACGTATCTAGCTATCTACGGTAGGACGCCATCCTTGCGGACCTGGAACCCACCCCCAAGGCCAAGGACCAACAACCTCAATAACAGTTGCGTGCCATTCATAGTCATGATCACGCTTGAACCGCTCACGAGTAGGAAACACCAGTTTGTTAGTAGAATTCTCTGTACCCAGGACGTACTTCACCTTAGCACCACTTACTTCACTTAGAAGGCGGATCTCACCACGAGGAGCGGCAATATTTCGAAGACTCACACTCTACGGTTTACGATTCCTACTGTTAACATAGTCACCGAAAGACTTGTTAAAATTCTCAGGCATATACCACTCTCTTTCCTCAGGATTGGGAACATAAAGAGTCATCATTGTCTCTCCTTTGCTCAGAAGATAACACTCCCTCAGTACACGAAGATAATTCCCATGAAGTTGGGAAATAGAGCGACAATATGTGTTCTTCGAAGAACCCTCTCGACCAGCCAGCACATCATAATAAAAAGAATCCCCAGACTTGTACAAAGGCAACATAAGACCCGCTTCAAACGCCCCCACCGTGGTCAGCAGATGAAATTCATCAAACTTATATGTCGATATCATCTCATAAGTAATATCATCATCAGCAGCGTAAAAACGAACATCGAATAGCTGAAGACCATGCTTTTCCTTGAAAACCTCCAGATCAATATGTTTGTAGGTCACTTTATTCTCCCCAACAGCGAAGCTACGTATTTCCTGAGAAATATCTTCCTCCTCCATGGGATCAGGCGCAGAACCCTTCGAAGGGTTTCTATCAGAAGCTTTCCTCTTAGGATGAACCTTAGATACATCAGTATTCGAAACCACTTCTTTCGAAGACCTCCCCTTGGGTTGAGACACTGGAGGGGGAGGTAAAGGATGTTGATGAGACGCGGAAGGAGGCGCCACTGACCGAAGAGGTAGGAAATCCCGCGTTCTCTTTGGATCATCACGTGGATTAACTAAGGGACGAGAAACATCATACCGGGAGCCAAGAGCCTCTTTTGGCCGGTCCCCCTTCTGCGTATTCCCTCTATGCGACTCACCCCTCTTAGAAGATAAGTGCCTCTGACCAGAAGAAGACGAAACCCTATGAACGCGGGCATCACCTTGGGAAGATTTAGACGAACCTCCACCAGGCGGAGAAACATCAGGATCCCTACGCGGAGGAGATCAACGCGGACTAGGCGGTGGAGTTTGATAAGAAACCCGCGGACGGTCAGCCATGTCTGCGTAGTACACAAACAAGTTTCAGATTTCCGCGAAGACAAAACAGAAATCAAAAAACCAAATTTCATCCAGTTCTTCATAATCATGAACCAGATGGAAAATAAGAACAAACCCTAAATAAAAGGGGAAATAACAAATAGGGGAAAGCATATACGAAGGAAGAAATCATTACTGTTTGTAAGAACGAACAGTAGCAATCATACACACACTTATATATATGTTCTTCATCACAAACACATATAGCAACAGTTCATCAAAAGATAATCAAGACATAGTAAAACCACCTACCTATAAACAAAAAATTAAGCAGAAAGCCTCGACGAACAGTAGAAGCAACAGAAAACCTCGACGAACAACAGTAGCAGCAGCAAAAAACCTCGACGAATAACATTAGCAGCAGCAGCAAAAAACTTTGAGGAGCAACAGTAGCAGCAACAACAGTTAATAACAAGGATACAAAAGCAGAGAACAAAGAATAAAAATTCTGAGGAAAGAGAAGGAATGAAATTTATGATTAGAGAATTTTCACATTCCTTGTCATATATATATGTAAAGAGAAATAAAAACCGCCCACTACCCAAGAAGAAGTTATTGCAAATAGTGAGGAATGTTCCCTAAAATCTAGGAAAATAATAAAGAGAAGATGAAGAGAGTAATACGTTTTTCCACTACCCAAGAAGAAGTTATTACAAATAGTGGGGAACGTGCCCTAAAATCTAGGAAAATAATAAAGAGAAGATGAAGAGAGTAACACGTTTTTTCTTCCCACTTCGACTAACCGCCCAGTAGGAGGAAAAGGGGAAAATTGTAGGTATACATTTCATCTTCCGCCACGTGCCCACAAAGACACACGTGGAGGACATGCGGCTAAGGGCATCAAGATATGATATCACGCGTGGACCGCCAAGAGTCACTTTATCCTATCCCTAGAAAGATCTAAGATCTACGGCTGGGGATAGTCAGACTGACGCAGAAAAGACAGGGGCAGAGGACAACTGTCTACCGCGGACAGGCATCTCAACTACCCGCATTAAATACCCTCAAACAGCATACGTGTCAGTCGGGCTGTATAGGAAGCGGAGATAATACTGCGTATCCAGACAGAACACGCAGATGCAGCCGAGAACACGAAGACTTCTGCGTGAGTGGCACAAAACACAAGAGGATAAGGTTATAACGGGCTTCAGAAGTGGACCCCATGTAACCTCCCTATAAATACCCCTCTCTCCCAAGTGAAGATGGAGGGCCGAAAAACATTGAGAGGAGAATAGGAGAGAGACAGAGAGATAGAGAAAGGGTAAGTGAAGTTCCTCCTGCTACGCAGGCTTATGTTGGTCTCAAAGTCATTCGACTATTTCTGTAACCTTCACACATATAATGAAAAACCCAAACCCACAGACAGAGATCTGAGTGATGAATCATATAAGTTAATTGTTTCATCTATATTCATGCATTTATACTTTATATGTTCAATTCGATACTTATGGTATATCATGTTCGTACATTTTATACTTCATCCACTATTTATCTTATTGTATGAGCTAAGAACAATGATTGTAGTTGATGATACGAGGAAGAGTATTAGAACTCTGAATCAAGGATTCGACATAACCAATCCATTCCCTTCAGGCGCAGCTTATTTACTGTATTGTCATGAGTCTGCGCGCATTATTTGTGAATACTCAGATGACTATGATCTTTGTGTTCACAGGTTTGATATTGAATTCTCATCTTGGATAGATAGATTCAAGATGTGTTTGGTTTTATGATAACTGATCTTTGTTATGATCAAGATGATGAAGAAAAGGATAGAAAATCGTAAGAGAAACCGCTGATTTTTTTTTCATTAGGTTTGTGTTTGTGTCGTTTTGGGAATCGGGGTATACATGTTTAATATATTTGATGGGGTAGCAAGATAAAATTTGGGGGTACCAATATAAAGGGGTATCATTAGTATTTTTAGAGGTATATAGAGGAACACCCTTATTATTACTGTTTACGGCCTGAACATACTTGCCCGTTAGGGACCAACTTCGGTTCTGGGATTTATCACCGCCGCAATTAGGGGTGTGCAACGGACGGATAGTTGCCGATTAGGGGTCACCTGCGTCCAATCCGTCAAAATTACGGATTTGGAAATCCAACCGTATCCATCCCAATCACCAGCGGATTAGCGGGTGATATGGGCCGGATGCGAATTAACCGCGGATTTGGTCAGGAAAAAAAGAGGTTATTTTCTTTCTGGTGAAACAGAAGTTTAATACTAATAAAAGTATTAAAGAGAAAAGGGGTTTCTTTGGGTTTCACCCACAATTTTACGGACGGATACAAGTGAAATTCGCGGTTCCTTTTTTTTGTACAACCCCAGCCGCAATCCTCCTCCTTTTTAGGCTGTGTTTGATAATAGAGAAAGGAAACAATGTCATTCAAAGTGTTTCCATGAAATCAGTTCCCTGGGGGAAGCAATTCCACGTAATTGAGTTTAGAACATACTTTAGGCCAAATCTTTTTTTTTTGTTGCAATTCGATAGAAACAGATTTCGGACCAAACAACGGAAAGCACGCTATTTCTATGGAAAAATGGTTAATTTCATGGAATTAACTCCTATCAAACACAACCTTAGTTTTTACAGCTACGGAAACAAAAATGAGGGATTATCTTAGGTATTTTTCTAATATGTCATCCACGTTCTGGAGCTTCCATGCTCTTTAAAAATCATACACATATTAGAAGCTTTTTCCACGTTCGACCGGTCAATCCTCACATAAAATTTAGTCAGCATGTAAAGTCGTGTCGTGTTTAATCAGTCGGGTCATAACAGCCGAGGCCTACGGCCCGGCCGTGGATTAATAAATCTAGAGTCAAATATAGTTCATGTATTATAATTTAATCAACATGTAATGATCGTGTCGTGTTTAATCAGTCGAGTCATAGCAGCCAAGGCCTACGGCCCCGGCCGTGGATTAGAAAATCGAGTCAAAATAAATAATCACGACAAACATAAGGTTAACGGTGACTTTTACCTAAAATAAAAAATTAAAAAATAATGCGGACCAAATATGAGCTTTAGCCTTTAGGACTTAATTACAGTAAAACCTCTCCGGAAGCATACTCCATATAGGAATAAACTCCATATAAGAATAAAAGTTTATGGTCCCGACTTGGGCCAGTTATATTTAAGAATAAACTCCATATTGGAATAAGTCATAAAATTTTCCGGTCCCATCTTAAGAAACCTACCTCCATATAAGAATAATTGACATTATAATATAAATACTATAGGTCTTGTCATGCATCAAAGTTTAAGATTAAGAGCTTCTTGTAACCATTTTACAAAATCATTTGGCTTTAAAGTAGATTCGTTGCTTTTTTTTGTGCACAATTTACTGCGAATAACTTTCACTCATATAGTTTCATTGGTCAGTTTCCAGTACTATCTTTCACTTATATAGTTTCATTGGTCAATTTTAGGTCTCAAAGTTGAGTTTATATTTTTCTAGATATATTTTTGTGTTTCGAATGCATATATGTGTATTTTCTCAAATGCATGTATAAAAGTTTTTCTTTCGGTCTATTTAAGATATACCTCCATATAAGAATAACCTTCATATAAGAATATTTTTTTATGGTCCCTGGGATATTTATATGCAGAGGTTTTACTGTATCTTATAATTTATCTAAGAAAAGCCAATAATATCTATTTAACGGACATAGAACACACCAGGATGTTTGCTGGGCGCAATCAATATATCTCTCCATACGTTTCTTAATTTTCTCCCTTCGCTTGAAGCTCGAAAAATGAACTTTAATTTGTCTTCCCTGCTGGATGTTCTCAATTGAGGGGCCCAAGTGTTTGACGTAGATGTTTTCAATAATCGGTGCCGGAACATATATTTGTTTGAGAGAATACCCCCTTGTTCCATGTGCAAACAGAGAATACCAGCAATTAGGAATGATTATGGCAACCCACGCTGGGGAAGGAATAAGGAAACAAATAGTAATTAAGGGATCAGATTTTTGTTCTCCAGAAGCCTAACAAAAGTTTAGAAAATCCAGGACGTTTTTCCCCTTTTTTTTAAATGCATTTGGAAGCTTTAAGTTATGGAAGCTTAGCCGGATCAGAAAATCAACGATCTGACGGACGTCTATATACAATATATAACCGATCGATCTGTGCCGTGGAATGACGAAATCGATGGTCGAATTTGTAAGGCTACACACACCACTTCTTTTTATAATATATATATATATATATTTGAAGTCAGGGATACAGAAGAAAATTATGATGAAGGGGAATTGCCATATTTAATTAATGTATTGTGTAAATTCATACCGTATTTATGTACTAAATTTGTATATGAATAAAATTAATTGATTAAATGAGAATTTTGTTCGCCTTATATTTTCTTTCTTAAATTTATAGAATAGTTTGGAATTGAGTCAAACATCAATGGAGAAACTTAAAGAAATAAATGAAAAAAAAGAAAAGAAGAGAAAATTGGAATTAAATAATAATTATAATAAATGAAAATAACAACAAAAAGGAAAATAATAATTGCCATATTATTAAATAAAATAACATCAAGAAAAAAATTTAATTAGAAAATATTTTTTTGCCTCATGTTACTGCCACACTGTTTGATGTGGCATAAAACTCAGTTATTGGCACAGGATACCAATGGTGTGGCGATAAGTTTTTGTCACACGGTTTCTTTCCACAGAATGTGGCAAAAGATTTTTGTGTGGCAATAGGCTTTTGCTACATGAAATAAGGCTTCTTGCTACATGAATGACGTGTTGCAATACACCGACTTTTTTGTAGTGTAATGTCCGGTGGATATAGATCATAAAATTCAAAATTATTCTGCTCTTCTCTAGCTTTTTTTGCTAGAGAATGAGCTGCATTGTTCGCTAACCGATTCACCTGATTACAAAACCAATATTTATTTCTCGCTATAGAATTCTTAATATCTAAAATAGAACCATGTAATAACCAGTGCACACTGGGTTCTTCTTCATTGATTGATTGAACTAGTGTTTCACAATCTGATTCAAACACAACCTTCTCCAGTCCCAAGCCTAGCTGCCCAAATAACTGCTTCATCCATTGCCCTACACTCCAGCTGCTCAGCTCCAATCTCTGGGTTCAGTCCTCCATCATAGTAGATTCCTTTTGCTCATTTGCATTTCCCTACAAAATTTCTAGAAATCTGCCCAATACTTCCTAGTCCAATAGATTCTATATAAAAAGCATCAACCTTTATTTTGATAAAATCTTTGTCAGGTGGCAAGAATTCCTTCACATTGCTATTGTTATTCCTGTGAACAACATTATGATGAACAACATTAAGTCATTGGGAAGTTAAGATAAAAATTCTTCCAATGCTAAACTTCCTAATAGGTTTAGTATTTTCAAAGATTAGAGAATACATGTCCTTCCATATCGTTCATACAGTAATCATACACATGTAAACATAATCCTCATTTTGAAACATATAAGGTGAGTTATTAATACCATTAGCATCAAACCAAGTTATCATCCAAGACCCGAGGTTATCAAGTGTATCAATAATATACATGATATTAACATTGACACCAATCCAAACAGACCTAGCATAATCACAGTGCAAAACAAGGTGATCTACCGTCTCCTCACTAGAATTGTAAAAGGACAGAGAACATCAATATCTTGCTTATATCTAAATATTTTATATCTGGTGGGAATAATTCCTTTAAGACCTTTCCAAATGAAAATTTGAACTCTATGAGGAGTTTTTGTTTTCCATGGGGTTTTCCAGACATCCTTAGGTAAAGAATAGGGAGAGTTAGGGACTCTACTCTCAAAATTATTGACAGCATGGTAGGCACTTTTCACAGTAAATTTTCCTTTTTTATCAGGTTTCCATACAGGGGTATCAGTACCATAAGAAGGGACTCTCATATCTAGAATCTTAGCAGCAATATCAGGAGAAAACAAACTGTGAACTAGGTCCACATTCTAATTCCTAGATCCTGAAATAAATAATTCACAAACATAAGTAAACTGAGAATAGTTAGATGAACCAACAACGGTTCAAGTGGGCTATCTAAATTCATAACCCAACAATCTAACCAAATTTTAATTTTCGAGCCACATCTAACAGCCCAAATAGAGAATTGCTTCACAGTTTGCAGACCCATAAAAACACTTCTCCAAATCCAAGAACATTTGTCCTTAAGTTTATCTAAATGAAGAAATTCTCCATCTTTAGAGTATTTAGCTTTATGAATTTTTACCCAAAGATCATCAGGATTATTGCAAGCTTTCCAAGCAAGTTTACTAACCAAGGAAAAATTAAAATTTTCTAAATCCTAACCCCCCTAATCCTTTAGGTAAATTCAACTGATGCCAACCTATAAACCTGAGACCTTTACCTTGATAGTGACCCCACCAGAAGTTTCTTTGTAAAGAATCAATTTGTTCAATCAAAGTTATAGGAATTTTAAAGCAACTCATCTGATAAGAGGGAAGAGAGTTAAGAACATGTTTGATAATAGTTGTTCTACCTGCAATGTTCATGGTCTTACCCTTCCAGTGTTTAAGCCTATAACCAAAATATTGGAGAATTGGTTTAAAAGACTCATTCTTATTTCTTCCTAACAAAAGAGGTACCCCTAAATACTTTTCAGTATATTTTATTATCGACATATTCAGAGCTTTAGCTATATCTAAACAAGCCCCTTCACTAAGGTTGCTACTGAAATAAACACAAGATTTATTAAAGTTCAATAACTGACCTCAGTGCTGACCAAAGTTATGCAGAATATCCAAAATATTTATGACATTGTGCATATATGCTTTAGCAAAGATTAATATGTCGTCTGCAAAAAGGAGGTGGAAACAACAGGAGCTCTTCTCGCAGCCTTTATACCACAAATTTGGTGAGTACTTTCAACATGTAAAAAAGCTCTGGACAGAAAATCCATCGTAGGGATGAACATGTAAGGGGATAGAGGATCCCCTTTCCTTAATCCTCTTGAGGGAGAAAATTACTCACAAGGAGAACCATTTAAAAGGATAGACACATTAGTAGTAGCAATGCATTGAAAAATTAGGTCACAATTTTTTTTATCAAAACCAAATTTCCTGAGGATTCATATAATAAAATGTTGGATAAGTATCTTCGTTACCGATTCTCCAATAATACAACTCGTGTATTATCCGCCGATCCGTTACAACTCTTTGTAACACGGTTTTCATCTATGTATCACGTTTCGTAATACCAACGACGAAACAAGAAAAGAAGGATAGAAAAGATGATCAATCACAAAATTAAACAAATTTACTTGGGTGTATTGAGGCGAGTAATCTCTTTGCTTAAGACATTTGATGCCCTGTATATAATGCTGTTACATATTTAGCGGCATATGTCTCCAACATTCAAGAATACTCGATGTTTTTCGCAGCACTTCGATAACACCGAACAACGAACGCGAATGGATGTAGCACAAACTCTTCTTTCACTCTTGAAGACGCATGCAAACTCTTAAAAATTCTAGTACTAGTTTTTATGATTCTAAAAACACATACTTGCAATGAAGAATGAGTAGGGTTTATATAGGTTAGAGGTGACTCTTGGATAAGTCCTTTCATGAAGAGTCACAACCCTTAGTGGAGAGTCACATCCTTTTGGATAAGACACTACATATTGAAAAGGTTTAAGTGAGTGGAAACATCCATTCACACTAACTAACTAACTCATATTTCTATTCAAAATTCCAACAATCCCCCACATTGAATAGAAATCCATGCAAGTTTAATGCAGACACTAGAAAGAGTTTGTGCGCGGAACATCACTGCATCTGGAGAGATAGCTTTTGGCTTTGAATATTCCGTAGTGAATACCTACCGGGTTTACTAGTTGTTCGGTGAACACGATGTCTTGAACCTCCCAAATTTATGATGTGAATCGATGCAATAGATATCACACAGTTTATTTTCTTACATATCCGGTTCTCGGTTGTGTTCATTTCGGCCCTGAACGATGTTGGTTTTTCATGAGTGCTCTAGATTAACATAGCCTTATAATTATCATAGAAGCGGCACCACTTAACACTCATATAGGTGATCTCCTATTTGAAAGTATCCTTCCATACTTTTCTTAGTCAAACTAAGACATAGGAATCATTAAGAGAAAATCTCAGCCTCTCACTTGACAGGCAACACTGTTTCATCATAGAAATGGGAAAGAGAGTAAACTCTCACAATGTTTCCGGAGAGTATAAATTTATAACTTGGTTGTCCCTTTTGAACCTGGATAACCATGGGTTCTCCAATCGCTAGGTTGGGTGTCCGTTATAAATACTACTTTATATAGGCTATCCCATTTCCCTCGATGGCACAATTATACGCTCTCTAGAATTCGTATCTTTTGCCGGCTTGATATAATTCACATACACTATTTATTTTAGAGTGCACACTTTTGAGAGCAATTGCATTATGGTGTTATGTCGTGGATTTACTTGCCGCGACATATTATAATGATGTAGTACATCTTTTTCTGTATCAACAATGGTTGTTGATCCTTTTCTTCTGTATCAACTTTAACAGTTGATCCCATGCTTATGGATCAACTATGACAGTTGATCCCTTACGTCAGTTTAAGTTTGTTTGATTTGCAAGTATTTCCTTTTCTAGTTTTCATTAAACTCTTTCCTTTTATCAGCTCATGTAAGCCTATATAAAGGCTAGGTCTCTTGTTTACAAGAACACATCTTATTATTATTATCAAATCTAATTATCAATCTTTACCTTAGAATCTTGATCCTAGAATCAGTTTTCTATTAAGTTTCTGACAAAACTTAAACCTATCCCTGTTACCCTTATCTTTGCTACACTAGTTGGTATCAAATACAGAGTTTTTAGATTTTTATATAGAAACAGATCCTTCACAGCTTCCGCAAAAACACTCAAAAACCTAATTTGCTTTTCAATGGAAGATAAAACTCCTACCCTAGATGACATCGCAGCAGCTTTAACAACTCTTCAAACATCTGTTACCTCTCTTCAAACCTCTGTTACCTCTCTGGAAGGCAAGTTTGATACCAATAAAACTGACGTAACAAACAATCTTGAAACTATTGAAACAAGATTAGTTTCCCATGATGAATTTATAAACAAATTATTGGTACACACTAGATTAGAAGAGAACGGCATGCCTGGTTTAACTGATGATACACACGAAGGGAAAAAGAAGACTGGAGAAACAAAAGATGATGAACCAAAAAAAGTTAAGGACACTTCTTTTGTTCAAATCACCTCTATTCCTGGTCATGTTTCGGATGTCATCAAACATACATATCCGGTGAAAGGTTTTCTTCACACTCCAAAAAAACAAGTTAATGTGACTATCAACCTTGATGCCGATGATATAGTTGAAGAACAAGAATTTCAAAAGTGGATTGACGAAAAAGGTTAAACTCTACTATACATTCTTATGGAATTCTACCAGAATATAAGTTGAAGGCTGATATACCTAGTTTTCATGGTGGTTTACAAATTGAAGGTTTGCTGGATTGGTTTTATGAAGTTGAATCATTTTTTAAATTCATGGACGTCACTGACTCTTCTAAAGTAAAACTAATAGCCTATAAATTGAAAGGTGGAGCTGCAACTTGGTGGGAAACACTATGTGAAGATCGAGATAAATATGATAAACCTCCTATACGTACTTGGAAAAGAATGAGAGAATTATTACGAGACAAGTTTTTATCAAAAGATTATAAGAAGCAACTGTTAAACTTCAAAACTGTCGACAAGGAGCAAAATTGGTTGAAGAATATGTAGCTGAGTTCTATGGTTTAGTTGCTCGTAACCAATTAAAGGAAACTGAAGAACAATTAGTTGCACGCTTTGTAGATGGGTTGAACAATTTAATTCAACAAGGGATGACACAATCAGCTTTTACAATGGTTGAAGCAATACAACAAGCTCTTAAAGTTGAAAGACGTGTACTCAGTACTTCTCGCCAACCAACTCCAAGACAGGCTCGTTATCAACATTTTTACAAAGCTGCCAGACCATATAACTCTTATGGTTACCAGGGTGAAAAAGGTTCAACAGTCGTTGTTGATCCATCTTCACATGGATCAACTGTCTTTGTTGATCCACATGACAGAAATGCAAACCAACAATATCAGCAACAACAAACTACTTTTGTTCCTACAGAACCTGCTCCTGCAATGCATATATCATCTGCTAAGCCACCTCCGGCTTCTCCACAGCGAAATTTTGTTCGAAATACTCGAGGTAATTGATAAGTATATAAATGCTACATTTTATACCCATATTTATATGAGATGGGATACAATATTTTAGTTACTAATACTATTTTAGTGCTTTTGTAGAAAGTACAAGTGAATTCGATCATCCAACGAATAAACAACAAAACGTGAGACATAATGGTGTTTGCGACGAACATGCCAAAAATGGTTGGCCTGGTACTTCCATGTATCAGCAACCACAATGATCAAATATTCTGGCCTGGTATTTCTATATATCAGCAACACTTATTATGCTGGCCTGGTATTCCCATGTATCACCAGACGGGTTGGCCTGGTATTTCCATATATCAGCAACCACAATGATGAAATGGATCGGCCTGGTATTTCCATGTATCAACAACCACAATGATGAAACGGGGTTGGCCTGGTATTTCCATATATCAGCAACCAAAATGGTTGGCCTGGTATTACCATGTATCAGCAACCACAATGATGAAATGGGGTTGGCCTAGTATTTCCATATATCAGCAACCACAATGAAAAAAAATGACAAAATGTAGCTGGCCTGGTATCTCCATATATATCAGCAGCATAAAATTGTTTCATAGGCGAGGCACAAACGCATCAAAGGAATTGAAATCAAAGTGGGGTTGGCACATGCAAACTGAAAATGAGAAGTATTTATCTTTCTTATTTTATTATAAATATATTCCACCGGGAAAGATAATTTATTTTTCATGTGAAGAATTAATTGAGGAATATTTACACGTGAGATTATTTTGGAAATAAAATAACTCTTGCTTCATCTGGGAGATTTTGGAAATAAGGAGAGTTTATTATTTCATTGGAAGAACGAGGTGGCAACATTATTTTGGGAAAGATACTGATGACGACATCAACTTGCATGCAAGATATTTCATAGAATAATTTATTTTGATACTTTGATTAATGAAATAAAGTAGAGGAAGGTGTGTCGACTATTTGAGAGAGGCCCCCGGCCATAGTGCCGCAAGGAGAGAAGGATTTTGAAGTTTTGTTTTCGACTCTTCATTTTTCATTAGCTAGAGTTTGATTTTAGTATGTTTATGGCTTTTGAGAAAACCATGTCTAGCTAGAGTCATGTTCGGGTTTAGGTAGAAATCAATTAATTGTGAAAACTCTACATTGATATATGCTTAATAATGATTTGATTGATTAATAGTTTTTCTTCACAAAGCTTGGTGTTTAATCGTTTATGTGAATTTCTTGATTATTTATGCTTTTGAATTGATATTTCGTGCTTCGGTTAAATCCCTAGACGTGGTATGCAAGGATTTATAGGTAATGCTTTAGAATCACTACCCATGAAGCGAAGAAAACTATAGCGTAGAAACAGTATTTGAAAATAAAAGCATGGAATATATTTTTAAACATTAGTAGAGTTTACATAGTTATTTGGTGGAAACCGAAAATCCTAATAACCCGCTCTCATTCCGTTTACTGTTAACAATTTTTTATTATTTCATTTTGTCTCGAATTCCTAAAAAATTGTCAAACATCACCTTATTGATTTGTTGATTCTTGGTATTAGTTAGTAGAAGTATTTCACACTCCTCGTGGGAACGACCTGTACTTTCCGTTGTTCTACTAGTTAGACACTGTGCACTTGCAGTATTATTATTGTAGGTTTCCCAACCTACCAGTAATCAATTTCCACAACAATTTCCTCCTTTATCTAAACCCTCTAATCCTTATTCAAAGTTTCGAGGAGATACGTGTAACAAATGCAACCAGATTGGTCATACTTCTAGTGAATGTCAAAAGTTTCATGTCTACATTAATAAAATTCATGAAGAAACACAAGCAGAAGAAGAATTGGGAGATGATGAATTTAATTATTCGCAAGAACATGAGACTTATGATGCAGATTTTCTTGGTGTAATTCATCCATTGTTGATCATTGAAACATGTCCTACTCAAAGACATAGTATTTTCAAATCTCATTATCTCATTGAAAAGAAACTTTGCAACATGATCATTGACAGTGAAAGTACGGAAAATTACGTTTCTGCTCAATTAGTTGAAAAACTTGGTTTATCTGTTACTACTCATCCAAATCCATACTCAGTTGGTTGGATAAACACTTCTTCAACTCAATAGATCACTCATCAGTGTTTGGTCAAGTTTTCTTTCCCTGGCTATGAGTATTATTCCTTATGTGATGCTATTAATATGACTGCAACAAGCTTACTGTTGGAAAGACCTTGGCAATATGATATTCGTGTTGTTCATAATTTTTATGACAACACCTATACTTTTGTTCATGAAGGTTTTACTAAAGTTTTATGGACTTTACAATCTTCTTCTTCAATCAAGGAACCAACAGACAAGAAGATGACCGCACTGGTAGCTACAATTGTTCATTCTTTGAACACTCATTATTTGAGATCTCATGAAGTTACTAAACCTATGGTGGAGATTCCAGAAAAGGTACAACCTTTATTGTATTCTTTTAGTGACTTATTTTCTGCTGAGTTACAAAATGTTTTTCCTCCATTAAGAGATCTACAACATCAGATAGACTTCATACCTGGAACTTCTATTCCTAATCAACCTCATTATAGGTTAAGTCATAAAGAGCATGATATCTTACAAGGTCAGGTTGATGATTTATTACAAAAAGGTTTGATAAGACTTAGCAAAAGTCCTTGTGCTAGTCCATCCTTTTTAGTAGACAAGAAAGATGGTGGATATCGTATGTGTATTGACTGTAGAGCTTTAAATAGAGTTACAATACCATATAGGTTTCCTATACCAAGAATTGATGACATGATTGATATGCTTTGTGGTTCTAAAGTTTTTACCAAGATTGATTTACGTAGTGGATATCATCAAATACGTATCCGTGAAGGTGATGAGTGGAAAACTGCATTCAAAACTAAGGAAGGTTTATATGAATGGTTAGTTATGCGATTTGGTTTATCTAATGCTCCTAGTACTTTTATGCGCCTCATGAATCAGGTTCTCCAACCTTTTCTTGGAAAGTTTGTCATTGTATATGTTGATGCCATACTAATTTTTAGCAACAATGAGGAAGAACATCTTACACATTTATCTCAAGTTTTTAAAACACTGCAAGACAATGTTTTGTATGTGAACTTAAATAAGTGCACATTCTTTACAAACAAAGTTACTTTTTTGGGATATGTTGTGTCAGATAGTGGTATCTCTGTGGATGATTCTAAGGTTAAGAAAATTGTGGAATGGCCTACTCCAACATCTATTCGTGAAGTAAGAAGTTTTCATGGGTTAGCTTCATTCTATAGAAGATTTGTGAGAAACTTTAGTACAATTACAGCTGGTTTGACAGATTGTTTGAAGTGTGATACTTTTGAATGGATTGAAGAAGCAGATAAGAGCTTTAATCTCCTTAAGGAAAAATTGTGCAGTGCACCTGTTCTTGCCATGCCAAACTTTGATAAGCCTTTTGAGATTCATTGTGATGTTTCTGTTGTTGGCATTGGTGCTGTGTTATCTCAAGAAGGACATCCAGTTGCATATTATAGTGAAAAGAATTCAGATACAAGGAGGAAGTGGTCTACTTATGAGTTGGAATTAATTGCTCTTGTTCAAGCTCTTAAAAATTGGCATCCTTATTTTATTCACAGTGAGTTTGTTGTCAACACTGATAATCAAGCTCTCAATTTTTTGAAAACTTCAACAAAGGTTAATAGGATGCATGATAGATGGTTATCTACTATCAACCAATATACTTTTTCCATTAAACATCAAAGTGGAAAACTTAATCAAGTTGTTGATGCTTTGAGTAGGAGAGCTCATCTTCTGGTTACTCTTGAACATGAGAGTTTAGCCTTTGATTTCTTAAAGGATTTATATAGTGAAGAGAAAGAATTTAAGCAACTCTGGGACAAGTGTGGTTCTTCAACAGAAAGTGTTGATGATTTTCTCAATCAAAAAGGGTTTATCTTTAAAGGAAATCGTTTATGTATTCCACAATGTTCTCTACGTCTTCATCTCATCCAAGAATTACATGGCAGTGGCCTTGGTGGACATTTTGGACGTGAGAAAACTATAGCTTTGGTTGAAGAACGTTATTTTCGGCGTTCTATTAAAAGAGACGTTCAAAAGTACGTACAAAAATGCATGGTTTGTCAACAGTATAAAGGTAATATTCAAAACACTGGCTTGTATGCTCCTATACCAATTTCTGAAGCTCCTTGGGTTGATATTAACATGGATTTCGTGCTTGGTTTACCACGTACTGTGAGGGGAAATGATTCTATTATGGTAGTTGTTGATCGTTACTCAAAGATGGCTCACTTCATAGCATGCAAGAAAACAACTGATGCATGCAATGTTGCTTATTTATTTTTCAAAGAAGTAGTACGTTTGCATAGAATTCTCAAAACAATTATTTCTGATCGAGACACTAAATTTTTGAGCTACTTTTGGAAGTCTTTATGGATGTGTTTGGGAATTAAACTTCAGTATAGTACCACTGCTCACCCTCAAACAGATGGACAAACTGAAGTGGTCAATCGATCTTTGGGAAATCTGATTAGAGCTTACGTTATTGGAGGAAAAGAGAAGCAGTGGGATAATCTCCTCCCAAACATGGAATTTGCTTATAATACTTCAGTAAATCAATCAACAGGTAAGATACCTTTCAGATTGTTTATTCTAAAGTTCCTAATCATATTTTGGATTTGGTGGTTCTTCCCAAGCTGCGTAAATCAAATGATAAGGCAGATAACTTTATTGAAAAAGCTTCACTCATACATCAAGAAGTTAAGTCCAAGCTTGCAGAATCTAATAACAAATACAAAGAAGATGCAAATCAACATAGAAGACTTAATACTTTTGAGGAAAGAGAATTGGTTTTGATTCATCTGAGAAAGGAAAGGTTTCCTACTGGTACTCACAACAAGACCAAGATGAAGAAATATGGACCATTCAAGATTTTGAAGAAAATCAGTGATAATGCATATGTTATTGATCTTCCATCAAATTGGAACATCTCTAATATATTCAATGTGCAGGAAATTTTTACTTTTCATGGAGAGAATGACATTCTTTCTATTCATTAACTCGAGGATGAGTTTCTTTCAAGAAGGGGGGATTGATGTAGTACATCTTTCTCTGTATCAACAATGGTTGTTGATCCTTTTCTTCCGTATCAACTTTAACAGTTGATCCCATGCTTATGGATCAACTATGACAGTTGATCCCTTACGTCAGTTTAAGTTCGTTTGCTTTGCAAGTATTTCATTTTCTAGTTTTCGTTAAACTCTTTCCTTTTATCTGCTCATGTAACCCTATATAAAGGCTAGGTCACTTGTTTACAAGAACACATATTATTGTTATTATTATTATTATCAAAATTAATTATCAATCTTTACCTTAGAATCTTCACGATTTATAAAGGGGGATACCAGTCCTACTAAGTGTTGATACCATTTCATCGACCCAACGGCCATGATCGGTGGGATCTTTTTGTCATATATGAAACGGTATCAGCACTTAGTAGAACTGGTATCCCCTTTATAAATCATGAGAATCTTGATCATAAAATCAGTTTTCTATTAAGCTTCCGACGAAACTTAAACCTATCCCTATTACCCTTATCTGTGCTACACTACATAATATCTCAAAGTATGTGTTTCTTCCAAAATAATTGTTTGATCAGAACAATCTATTTCTAGCATGCATATACTTTGGCCACACAAATATGCATCAAACAAAATCTCGAAATCACTTTACTTCTTTTCTGACTTCGCGTCCGAAGTCCAGAATCCAATGTTCATCTCTTATCAACATTCATTTAAGTGATTGATTTATACCGATACTCTCGCTTTGCTATAACTGTTGTATACAATAAACACATAATTTACCCATTGAAGACTTTTGAGTCATCACTAGCCACCCGTAGGGTAACGACCCATATGCTTCAAGGCTGCTTCCCTTGACAAATAATTTGACTCACAAAGTCTGCTTGACTCAAATAGATCTATTACTTCACTAGCTATTCTCCAGAGTCACCCCCACATTTTTATGAATCCATCATGAAAATGATTCTTCTTTTATCACAACTAACCCCCACAATTCAGCGGTGCACCGGTAAATTCTTTCTCCTTGAATGAATTTTTCTTCTACCTTTAGCGACACCTTGTCTAATCTCTATCATAGATTAGAATTTCATTGGGTCTAAGCATTATTAACAACTTTGAAACCATGTTTCATCATGCCTAATCATAGTTGGTTGTGATGTTTACTGATTGGTGCCAACGCCAGAAACTGCATTTGTGATACTTATGTATTGGTGCCAGTGCCACACACTCAACTTTTGCACCGTCCATTATAAAACATTTACGTCCAGGTGCTTTTCTTCTGAAATCCAAAAATGAACTGCACTAATAATTCTTAATCAAATGCTTAAGAATTCACCCATAACGGACAGTGTGCCGAATTCCAATTTACTGAAACTTTTCCATTTGGAAATGGGTTTCTTGTCGAAAATTAGTGCATCTTACAGTCATGGTTTCTAGAACATTCTTGAGACAAGTTCTTTATTTCCTAGTTGAAATGATTTCCTATTCAAAGAAGACTAATACTTGTGAATCAAGTTTGTGATACCTATATAAGGATGTCTAATCTATGAGTTTAATTATGGAATTCTCAATGAAGTTGTGAGGAATTCCACCCCACCCCTTGGTGTGGTTATCTTGTAAGAGTTTTGATGGTGAGACTAGAGAAACAAGGATGGCTAATATAGAAAGATATTATTGTAATTGTTCCTTGAACGTTCTCATTATAATGGAGGAATCATCGTTGAAAGTGGACGTAGGCACATTGCCGAACCACTAGAAATCTCGTGTCATGGTATGCCTTCGCTATTTACTGATTGATCGCTTTGTGATTGTTTGGTTTGCTATATCTCTATGTGAGTCGTGCATGTCTACTTTCCCGATCTCCTCTATGCCGGTTTTTCGACATTTCTGATTATGGCTGACACAATACTAATAATTTTCACATCTCTCCAACATATTTTGGACTACCGTTATTGAGCCAAACCAAAGACAATCGCAATGATAAACACACCCTACAAACACAAAACACTGAAGGCAATTTCTCTACTGCGAAATTTGAGTGTTTTTCTGCTAGGCACATTGGGTATTGACATGGTGACAAACTTATGGTACCAACAGAATTAAGGGTACAGGAATTATCCATTCATACTTTACTTTTCGTATTTAATGATTTGATTCCTCTTAGTCCATTGTAACTAGTCATCTCCAATGAGATCTAAGATCATCAATGGACACTGATGATTTGGTCCCATATTAGTGTCGTTCAAGATCGATACTCCATTTCAAACTAGTTCATTTGAAAAAGTTCAATTGGGTTGCGAACTGCCAAAGTGACCATCACTTGTGCCAGTAATCAATCCATCTGATTATGCTTACGGCATCCTTGATTGATTCAGGCCAACTGACAGTTCATAAGTCCCTTACAAAACTGGACTCATCCGTTTTCAAATTGGTTCAAACCCAAAAGAAAACACTTCGTGAAAGAATTCCGTTTCAGAAAACCAAATACTGTATCTGAATTCAATCCATGAACCACTATATATATATACCAGTACGTTGTTGATAAAGGTTCCATAAAAACGACACAAAAACGTTAAGGGTCTGTTTGGCAGCTTGGAAACCCAACAACATATCCTAAGTAGAGATATCAGTTATCTAACTAGGAATTGGTTAACTTGAATTATGTTTGTCTCAAATTTTATCTTATCCCAGATTAACATAGAAGTCGTCATCTCAATCACCCAACAGAAATCATAAGTATAACTTGAATCATGTTTGTTTCTCTCTCGAATTTAAACAACATGCAAATAACATATCCAAGTCTAACTCATCCAATTTAAACAACAATATGCAAATAACAGTATCCAAGTCTAACTCATCCAATTTAAACAATAATATGCAAATAACAGTATCGAAGTCTAACTCAACAGTATGCAAACATTAGCCATGGCGGCGACGCTGATAATCATTCCACATTGCATCTGCGATTGAAGTTCGAAGTTCTGAAGCTACTTCTCGTTGTCTATTTCTCCCAAGTGTAGAGCATTCACTGTCTTGTTGCATTATTGGATCGGTTTAGTAGGTTTTGTAAGTTCTCATCATCGAAAATCAAGTCATTAATGCACTCTCTGCGGATGTGGTTATGAAGGATGCAACATGCAAGTACAATTTTCACTTGTGATTCGAATGGATATTGAGGCTGCAGTTGCAAAATACTGAAGCGTCTTTTAAGTATACCGATAGCACGTTCAATTGCATTCCGTAACGATGCATGTCGGAGATTGAATAATTCCTTTGCACATTTTGGACGATTTCCACCAAATTCCTTCAAGTGATAACGGACACCACGATATGGAGTAATAAACTGCGGCATATTGGCGAATCCTGCATCAGCGAGATAAAATTTACCTGTACAAACAAAAAAAGTCTAAGTTATCAATCAAGCTCTCCGTGGATATAACATAAATGTGATTATAGACTCTACTGCATATAGGATCTTCTTCCCCATTCTAAAATGAAGTACAAACATTGTACAATTTTCCCTGCAACAGTAGGAATAGGAATGGCAGCTATTGCAATGCAGTGCTAAAACCAACAGTAACTACCAAAACCAAAACCCTTGTTACTGCCCGTATTTTACTCGTTTACCATTTGGAAGACCACTGAACTGAGACATGGGAAGTGTAAAAAAACAGACAAATAGTTCCCAATAATCATTAAAATTTCATGCTCACAGATGAGATTAAATATCATGCTCTAGGAATAATCATTAAAAAAAACAGACAAATAGTTCACAGATGAGATTAAATGTCATGCTCTAGGAATTTCAAACACATAATTCAACTGGAGGGTTTCTTTGATAGTAAATGATGAATTGAACAAATGATGAAAAATATATGATAGCACGTTATACCTTCGGGCACAATTAATCTATCGCATCTTGTTAGAGATGAATCTAGTATGCGTGAATCAGCAGCCGAGCCTTCCCAACCAGCTAGAACATACTGAAACTGTAAGTCAAAGGAACAAGCTACTAAAACATTTTGCGAAATGAACACTTTTCTGCACCAAAAAGGGACTTGTTCGTCGAGACCAACCATTGCTGGTATTTGTGTTCCATCAATGGCTCCTATACAATCATATAATGAAAAGAATACGAGTAAAAATTAGTTGGCTGTGGATACAAACATATTTATATATACAACAAAAACTAATTGAGTTTATGTGATAAAGCTTGGTTGAAGATATGAAATACCTTGAAGTATGGATAAAATCTTGGGTTTTCTAAGATTTCAGTGGGGGTATCAGGCCCTGCTGGTACAAGAAAATCATCTGCCAATGCAACAATAGCATCCAAGACTGCATTAAAATGTCTACTAATTGTCTCACCTGAATGCTGAAAACGCTCTTGAAGTATCCTGTTACGTTCATTATGTCCAACAACAAGCATAAAAATTGCTACTTTTTCTTCAACACGAACTCCATTACTATGACGAAGTAACTCCTTTTCTTTCAACATATCACATAATCTTAAGAAAACATGTTTTTCCATACGAAAACTATCCTGACATCGTGCATCATGACCATTTAAGACTTCATCTACATGAGCTGCACCACTAAGAATTGAATCATGGCATATTGTTTTCTCCACAAAATTTTGGTAATAAATAGCAATTAGTGTTGTTGTGGCTGCTGTTACAACTACTACCAAATCTTCTTCATCGTCAGAACTCGCCATATTACGATATCTTATATGTACCTACCAACAGAAAGAATATAGAAGATTAAAAATCATTATATCAATAGAAAACACACAGAAAATTAAAAATCAACATGGAAACTTTAAAAATAAAAACATTTCAATTTAATTCATAGAACAGGAACATAGTTCATGAAAAATGAAAGGAAAACTACTATTACAGTACCATAACAACACTAAACTTAAACCTTAACCAAATTAAATCTCTGACGCAAACTACTAAATGAAAAGAAACTTAAACATAACCTAGTAATTCGAAATCCCTGAGAATACTATGTGGCCAAACTTCACCCTATCAGACACCTAGTCACTTAAATTGGAAGGATAATATGCGGGAATATTGAGCTTCGATAACAACCACTGTCGTTTCCTGTTCCCAGTCAATGCAATGAAAATCTTAGCTTTCTTTTCATCTTCCAATAAATCTAGCGCCCGCACAAAAGTATCATCATCCAAATTTGGTACATCCTCGAGTGCGGACACTAAACTTGCCTCTAAAGATGATGAAATTTTGTTTTCTTCTTTCTTAGTCGCAACATTGTTTACAGCCGCTACCATTACCTGAATTGCATCTACCATTCCTTCTCCTATACTCTTTTTGGTCTTTCTAAAAGGACGTGAATTCAGACCTGTTGAAGTTCGAGCCCTTTTTTGAGTGTCAGATGTACGCAAGTCCTCATCCTTATATTTATATCCATTCTCATTCTGTTCTTGAGGGGTATCCGGAGATTGCGTGTTATCTAAATTTTCATTATCATGGTCATCATCATCTTGCACGGTATTGTCATTCCTACAACGGCTATACCTTCCATTGGCCCTATTATCCCCAAATATAATAGCTAACTCATCAAAGTGAGCAAGGGTCTTTGTCCTCCAGCATTTGACATCAGGATGCTTCTGCAAGTGGAATTATAAAATTTTCCTATTAACATATCTTCTAAATACAAAACGAAAATCAAAATTCATTCAATTGTTAAAGAATAACATAAATTACAAACCTTGATATAATCATCCCATACAGCATCATCAGCAATCACAATTTCTCGCGACTGATCCCATCCAAATCCACTTTGACCCCTAAGAGTACTCACAGCAACATAATTCTTCTTCAAAGTTTTCATACGATTTTTCAACACATCCTTGGTAAAAGAAGAACCAAAAATCTGCTTGAAATTATCAACAAAGTGTGTCCAAGCATATTTGCTGAATTGACCATCGAGTAGTTGTCCTTTCTGCACTTGGTCTTCCATTAGACCTATGAACAGTCTATCCATGGGAGGAGTCCAAGTTGTCCTTCCAGTTTGGGGGTTGGATGATTGATCACTCTCCATATTCTATAATCAACTGAATATGTAAGCTATTGCTAAACAAACTTTTCAGGAAACTTGGCCACACAACAAAGCTTAACCCTGTGAACTTGGGAAGCTAGTAATTACTCAAACAAAGCTTGTCATAAACAAAATGAATTACCTACTGATTCAATCAAATCTACTAAAAAATCTTTCCCAAATTTAAGTAATACCAACCTACTATAAACAAACAACCTAAATCATTATAATTGCGATGATATCAGCAACATGCAATTGATAAAAACAAAAGAAAATATATGTAGTAATGAGAAGAAAAACCACTATCAACAGAAAAACCAAATCATTAATCTATGAAGATGATATCAGCAACATGCAATTGAAAAAAACAAAAGACAACATACACAATAATAAGAAGATGGATAAATATTCATGCATCAACAAAGATGATAAGAAAAAGAAAGAGGATGAATATGGTACCAGTAACTTGCAATTGATTCCTAGCAGATATGATATGAAAACCCTCTGTAAAAAAAACAAATTGAATCAGATTTTATAGCAACTTGCAAATCATATTTGCATGATAAGAAATTGAATCATACAAATTACTAGGATGAATTGAATCATAGAAATTGAATCAGATGTAAAAAATTACCTACTAATTTAATCAAATTTAAAAAATTCCTTTCCCAAATTTAAGTCATACCAACCACTATCAACAGACAACCTAAATCATTAATCTGATTACGATGATACCACCAACATGCAATTGATAAAAACAAAAGAAAACATATGTAGTAATGAGAAGAAAAAAAAGAGGATGAAGATGATACCAGTAACTTGCAATTGATCTGTTGCAGATTTGATATGAAAGCGCTCTGTAAGAAAAACCAAATCAGATTTGTAACAAACTGAATCGTAGAAATTACTGGGATGAATTTGTTAAGAAATTGGAAACAATAAGCTTGTGCCAATTTTATGTGGAAACAATAAGCTTTGCATCAGTATATATAAGAAATTGGAAAATTCACAAAGGTATGAAAAACCCTATCGTGGGTTAGTAATGGTGATACAGGTATCATGGGTTCGTGGGAATGGTAATGGGATTGTGGAGTTCTATCCTTGGCGAGGAAATTGGAAAAACAAGTATCTGAGAGAATACCTTAATCACACCTTTTTAGCATACGAAAATCACGGTGGGTTTTCTTATTCTTATCGCAAGTTGGGAATTGAGGGAAGACAAACACGATATAACCGTTTTATCTAGATAACCCATCCTAGGATAAGGATATCCAAGCGGCCAAACACGACCTAATGGATCCTCTGTTTATCCAGTCACTTAACCATTTACGGGACTGTTTTTTTTTTTCAAAATGCAAAATACTGCGCACAAATGATAAAATTTCCATTTGATCTCCCCCACACTTCATGTCATTCTCAAATGTGAAATGTCATGAAACTGAAGATGGTGTTCTGAACTTCATGAAAAAAGTACCTCGTTTGTGTGCCATTGTGCATTCAAGTGCAAGTATTTATGCCTTGGCCAATCAAAGTCACAAGTACACTCCAGTACGTAATATTGAATGGTGCCTTTATTGTTCCCACAAACAGCAAACATACCAACGATCTGTTGATGCGGTTTGATGAAGAGACACGCCTCTTCAAATATGTGCAACAATTTTCGAACTGTTATACCTTTCGCATCATGACTCCAAATGGAGATTAAAATGCGTAATCAAGACAAAATCGTGGTCTACAAATTTCATTTCTTACTACAAAATCAAAAGAGCAACCAAGAATGTTGGAAAATCATTCTGGGCTAGAACTGATTTCCTGCTCTTCGAAAATTTCGCAAAAACGAGTCTTGGCTTTCTGAAATTTGTAAAAAATACTTCCACTACTCCAAAAAGAATTCTGAAAATTGGCGTGGGCAATCGTCAGACTGTCTTGTATACACGGATAAAATGATTTATCCGACTTCCCATCCAGTTGGGAGATCCACCAAAATCTCCACAACCTTGCCAAAACTGAACCTTCAAATCTGATAGAAGGAAAAACACCAACTAGAGAGAATCGGAGATTCAAACTGAGTATGAGTTTGTTTCTTCAAACACCCAGCATGAGTAGTAACTTATAAATCCATTCGTGTCTACAAAGAGTCCCTACTCAAATTTTCTACGAGACACCATTCCATTCTCTAACTAACGGATATGGATTTTTTAAGTTAAAAGTTTGTAACTGAATGGAAATATCAACTGTACCATTCATCCGTTTGTCATTTGATGGAAAAACGCATCCATCACTGGTCGACATTTACTGTTCGTCACATCTGTGACTGTCCACAATTATGGTCTGCTAATCTTCATGGGTGGTCATCATCATGAAACCCAGACGTGTTTGAATTCATGATGCTATGACCTTTTCGTCATTATGTTGTAAATGAGTCAGAGCCTCGTTAATGTATGGGTATGGGATCACAGCCCTCCATCCCATAATTGGCGTATCGAAGCAGGCTTCTTCGTCCCTCGTTAAAGAATAATAATTCTTTATAGTGGAGAGTTTATGCCACCTGAGCCTTTCTCAACATACCCAAATCAGTAACGATGATAAACATGAAATGTCTTAAGATTGTTGGATAAGTATCTTCGTTACCGATTCTCCAATAATACAGTTTGTGTATTATCCACCGATCCGTTACAATTCTTTGTAACACGGTTTTCATCTATGTATCACGTTTCGTAATACCAACAACGAAACAAGAAAAAAAGGATAGAAAAGATGATCAACCACAAAATTAAACAAACTTACTTGGGTGTATTGAGGCGAGTAATCTCTTTGCTTAAGACATTTGATGCCATGTATACAATGATGTTACTGATTTAGCGGCATATGTCTCCAACATCCAACAATTCCTCGATGTTTTTCGCAGCACTTCGATAACACCGAACAGCGAACGCGAACGGATGGAGCACAAACTCTTCTTTAACTCTTGAAGACACATGCAAACTCTTAAAATTCTAGTACTAGTTTTTATGACTCTACAAACACATACTTGCAACGAAGAATGAATGGGGTTTATATAGGTTAGAGGTGACTCTTGGAGAAGTGCTTTGATGAAGAGTCACAACCCTTTGTGGAGAGTCACATCCCTTGGGATAAGACACTACATATTGAAAAGGTTTAAGTGAATGGACACATCCATACACACTAACTAACTAACTCATATTTCTATTCAAAATTCCAACAGGAAAGACCACTCAATCCTATCAAAAGCCTTGGAGAGATCTAATTTGATGGCCATGCTACCACTAAATCCTTCTTTTTGTTTCATTGTATGGATCAGTTCATGAGAAATAATGATGTTATCAAGAATTGATCTAGAAGGAACAAATGCCGATTGATAAGGAGGTATCAAATATTTCAGATGGGGCTTAATTCTATCGGCCAGAATTTTAGATGCAACTTTATAAGTTGTGTTACATAAATCAATCGGTCTAAAGTCAACAGGAGACTTAGGGACATCATTTTTAGGTATAAGAGAGATGTAGGTCTTGTTAATTTGCCTATGCATATGACCTGTAGAGAATTTTTTTTGAACTGTGTCAATTAAATCCTTACCCACACACTCCCATTGAGCTTATAGAAACCGGCCGGGAAACCATCTGGTCCAGGTGAACTCCAAGAAGACATATCCCACACCACAAACTTAATCTCCTCACTAGAAGGAATTCTCAACAAATCAACATTGTTAGAATCTGAGATGATAGAAGGAATGTTATCAAAAATGTCATCAGAGAAAATAGGACCGGTTGTACTGCTCACTTTCCTAAAATTATCTGACAATAATTGGTCCATAGAATTTCTTTTATTATGCCAAACACCCTTATCATCACATAAAGCATCAATCTTATTTCTATATTGTCTCCTATTAGCAAGAGTATGAAAATATCTTGAATTATTATCCATATCTGTAATAACTCTATCATATTTTGTTTATAAAACTCACTTTGAATATTAAACCACTTATCTAATTTCTTAGTAAGATAGACTATCCTATCATGCTGCAAGGCAGAAGGAATGACATTCCGAGTTTGTAATAACTCATTTTCAACATTTCTGATATTGGTGGAATTCAACTTTAAATTCCAATTCTGATGCAATATTACAATCATGTTTGATGCATTATTACAATCATGTTCCATTTCATTCATATTGTCAAAAGCAGCAGTAACATCACAAACAAAACCATCTTTCCAGGTTAAAATTAAACCTCCGGCTATTCCACGTTACAATCATGTGTGGGTAAGGATTGTAATAATGCATTGTTGAATGCAAACATGATTGTAATAATGCATCGACTGGCTATACTAACATAATAAAATTAAAATTATTTTTTGGGGACTATGGGTTTTTTGAGGGGACCATGATTTGATTAGGCCACCTTCCCTATAATTATAAGGGGTGTCCTAAAAGGTGGAGATGACTAGTTTACCCTTTTACCTTTTTAAAATTATAACTAATCTACAACTTCTTCCTCTATTCTACAATTTTTCTTCTTCTCTTCTTCATCAATATATGATCATCTAAACCTGATCGTATACAAATCTAATCAAAATCATCAAATTTTCATCGTCGTCGATTCATTGAGTTTTCATCGTCGATTAATCAATCTTTCATAAACAAACCTATCCATAAATATTTTCCCACAAACCCATTACTTCTAATTCGTTTTTGATTGAAATTTTGAGACGTAGTCATCAAAATATGTTGAATTTGGAGGTTACAGCAGTAAGTTCGGTTAGGATAATTTTGAAAAAAACTCTAGTTTTACAACCGAACTTTTAAAAATGAAAAACACGAAGAACACTTCGGCTAAGAATTTTTTTCTGCCTAACCGAACACCTGAGTTCGGTTGAGTCGCAAAAATAATTTCAAAACCGAACTTTTCTCTATATAGCCAAATGTTGAGTTCGGTTTAATCGCAAAAAAAAAAATCCTAACCGAACTTTACTCAGAAAACCTATATAATGAGTTCGGTTAACTCGCAAAAATAATTTCAAAACCGAACTCTTCTCTGTATAGCCAAATGTTGAGTTCGATTTAATCGCAAAAAAAATTTTTTTTGCGAACTTACCGAACTATGTTGTTTAAAGTTCGGTTACAACGTGGTCGAGTCGACCGAACGGAACAAACTCTGTAAACTCAAACATAGTAGTTCGGTTACATTTGATTTTTCATCAGCTAGTCGAACAAACAAAAACTCCATTAAAGCTCTGGTTCGGTTGCCTGAGATTTTGGATTTATTAACCGAACTGCATTTGTAGAAAGTTCGGTTACATGTTCTTCATATAATCTAACAGAACTTTGTTGACCTGGTTGAAATTTTTTTGTTACAATTTTGATTTTGAAGATATTTTAGGCCATTTATAGCAACATTCACTAAGTTACAAGCATACTTCGGTACCCAGAGGATGTTTTTTCTCCATATTCACCCATCTCAAAATAATTTTTTTCTCCATCTTCTTCTTCTTCTATCACTTTAGTCACTCAATAATTCTACTTAAAAAAACAATCTATTAATTTAACCTTAATCAATGATTACTCACACTAACTAATCATTATACAAAAATAATCAGAAAGATAATTTTGATATTAATATAAATATGTAGATAAGGGGTGACCTAGAATTACTTCTAATGTCTTGCCCAAAATAAAACAATGGTCCCCGAAAAAAGTCTGGTCTCCAAAAAAAAAAAAAAAACCGTTCTAAAATTATCATCCAAAAGTTATCGTGTGAGGAATTCATTGTCAAAAGACTTCGTATCCATTGGCCCCATGCCAAGATATTAAAGAATTAAGTCCGCTCAACTAGCATATGTTAATTACGCAGCTTCAAATGGAACAAGTAAATAAAACTAGAAGGGGACGCTTGGAGTGAAATTATTTGCATGGGGAAAATAGCTCTATCAGACGGTAGGGTGTGCTTGATGAAAGAAAAAAAAGACATTTTGTTAAACCAAAAAAAATAAAATTAAAAAAATTAAAAAATTAAAAAATTAAAAAAAATAAATAATAATAATAATAATAAAAAAATAATAATAAGTAAATAATAATAATAATAATAATAAATAAGTAAATAAATAAATAAATGGTATATTTCTATTTGTCATGTATTTTATTTGGAGATACTCTTGGTATTTGCGGATATAAATGTCTTGTAATGTCCTTTTCTATTCCATAGTTAAATGTCTTCGCCAGTATGTTTTCCTTTTTCATAATTTCCATTGAATTATTATACAGCAGGAAGAATCTTTAATTTAATCCAAAAATGCAATCTCAAGGATTTCTAAATTAATTACTGACTAAATATTGACAATGACTGACCAAATAACGATTTGTATAAAATGAATTAGCAGGTAGCATTTGTTCCCGTGCAGAATCACCAAAATAGAACCACGAAAAAAGTGAAAGTGAAAGAAATAAAAAACAATGCTGATCGGTCGTCGCAGTGGCGTAGTGCAACTTTCCGTGCTATTTTTAGTGTTTGCGGTGTTTTGTGGATGCTCATCGGCGGTGTCAACCGAAGGGTTATACATCAGAAGAGTTCATGTCCATCTGACTAACATCTTACCCAACAATAAGGATGCAACCGTTCATTGCAAATCCAAAGAGAACGATCTTGGTGAGCAATCACTAAGGTTTGGCCAAGACGCCCAATGGGATTTTCATGTCAATATAATGCACACAACACTCTTCTGGTGCAACATTTGGTGGTATCCATATGATGGACATAGAGTACAAGGAGGTTTCCACATATACGAAGCCAAAAGAGACATAGATGCTTGTGGTGACAATTGCGAACGTTTCATAACAGGCGATGGCATTTCTTTTCGCAATACGACTACGGGATCCATCGAGTTGGTTTATCCATGGCCATGGAAAATCGATACCGAGTCTCATCATTGAAAATCGGTAATCAACCGTGTCGTCATCAACCCCAAATATATCAGTCCATCTTAGCTAGGTAAATGTGATAACGTGTACTGTCTTACGTGTTGATTTTTTTATGTAGTCGAATTCTTAACCAAATAAAATGTATTTCGAATTTCCTGTTTAGTCCATAAAACCCGATCCGGGTTAGTTTGTAGTCCATTCAAAAAAAAACATTTAATAGGAGGTCCAAAAAAGTTCTGGTGTTTGCAAAAAGACGCGAGTACCCTTTTTATTATACGTGTGAATACTAAAGAACCAACATCTCTCTGCAATTCTTCCATTAAACAACTTTTCCCTGTTACTCCCTCTCATTTTTTTTCTACCTCATCGTATTCAAGTGATCTTCTTAATCGGTCATCAACAAACAAAAGAAAAATCAACGACAAAACCCTAGATTTGATGAAATCATTACAAAAATCCGTTGAAACCATCACAAAATCAACTGAAAAAAATCAGATCTAAACGAAAAATCGTATAAGATTGACATAGTTGTTCTGATGGAGATTCATTTTGGATCTGATTTTATGATTCTTTTTCTTGTTACTCATAACTGTTTAATACTAGATTATTGTATTTTGGCTCATATATGTCTAATACTTGTTGTAGTTAATGAGGATTATTTGATGATGCAGTTGAAGTCTCTACCAGATTCAATTGGATGTTGCTTCTCTTTGGAAGAATTACAAGTAAATGGATCAAAACAAATCCTTCTCTGCTTCTTCAGTTGTAAGTCATTCATTTTTCATTTCTATTTTTCTGTTTTGAGGACATATCAATATGTACTGCATACAAATCCCTAGAAGAAAAACTGCTGATTACAGAAGTAATTACAGAAAAATAACAATTACAGGAGTAATTACATAAAAATATGTAGTGGTCAATAAGTAGCATATTAACATATTGAAACTACATATTGACATGTGAAAAACCTGTCAATATAGGTAAGTAGTATGTGAAAACCTCCATCTCAATATCTAGTGTTACTTACTATTTTGTGGTATTTTGTGTGTAAAACTTATCAGTATGTAGTGATCCATAAGTAGTCTATTAACACATTGAAACTACATATTGACATGTGAAAACCTATCAATATGGATATGTAGTATGTGAAAACCTTATTTACCCTGTCAATATGTAGTGTTACTTACTATCAATATGTAGTGGATACTTACATATTAATTGTGTCAATATGTATAACAACAAAAACCAAAGGAAAAACAACAGCAGCTACTTCACCAAAAGCAAAAGGAATAGAACTGTAGTTTCTCAAACCTACAATATGTAGTTAGAAAATTTGAGGGCATCAAGCATGAAAGACAGGAGGATCATCTTATCAATTTGAAGCGTCTGATACCCAATACATATTGAATATGTACTGAAGTTTCGCTGAGTAAATATCGATATGTAATGGGTTATCACCGTCACATATCAATACGTACTAAAGACTGCTAAATTATATTTTTGGCAGAGTTTTCTTTTGCGTGCCAGGATTTTACACTATAGAAAGATATGTACTGCCAGTAGATAAGGATTTATACTTTTTCATTATTTTTATATTAGGTTAATGCATATGATTAGTATGTAGCAGTATTATAAGTATTGAAGCAAATTGGTATTTTTTACATACCTTTTTTGTAATAAAAAAGTTCTGAATAAAAGTTGCGGTTTTCTATGAAGTTGATTTCTTCCAAAATTCTGGTATTCGTTCTAATATATGTCATGTGTTTATTTTTATTATTGTTGATTCTTCTTACAAATTTTCTTATATGATCTACCCTACATATCAGTACAAATCACTTCTGATTTCATTTTATAAAGAAACAATACATATCAATATGTATATTTGGATAGTTTGATTAGTGTAGTGTGTATGATCAAACAATACATATTAACATGTATTATGTGGAGGAAAAAAAGCCTAGTTTATGGTTGATATGTACTGTTGAAAGTACTTTGTTCTTGACTAGTTCGTGTTATATCTAATAGATACGACTACTTTGTTCTTGGAGTTGAAATATTCAATACATATTGATATGAATGCATATCATTATGTAGAGTGTTTTCGAAGAGGTTAATATGTACTATTGAAAATTACATATTCATCTGTATATATCGTCGTGTACCTGTTAATTGTGTTCTTGTTATTTTTTTTTCTTTGCATGTTTTCCTGGCAGTACATATGAAAAGAGATATGTACTGAGTTCCGAAAGGACATTGAGTATTCTGAATATGATGTAATGTGCACTACATATTTTTCAGTAGATATTTTTGTTTTTGAAACTAATCCCAAGTACATATCAATACGTACATCTTGATACCATTTTTGATGCTGGTTGTGATGCTTGAATGCCAACAGTGTGGTTGAATATTAATTTTGTGATACTTGAAAATGTATCAAAACAAGATTGCATATTGATATGTACTAGGTTGAAACAAATAGTACATATTTATAGAAGCAACAATAGATATTGTTTCAAAACAACAGTGCATGTCAATATGTTTTGTGTGAAAACCTAGTTTATATCTTACATACTTTTCAGTACATATTTTGTTGTTCGGATACAGTTCCTTGATATCTACTCTGAAAAAAAATAATGCAACATATCAATATGTACTACCTTGCAAAAGAAAAAAAATAAAACTGTTCTTGTGCTTCGTTACTTAGGTTTCTAACGCTTGAATACCAACAATATATTACATTATGTAAAAAACTGATTTCTGATGATTGAATGCAAGAAAAATGTTTTTGACATTATATATCCAATAGTACATATCTATATGTACTGATGGAAAGGTCCTTTTTTGTGATGCTTGAATACCAACAATATGTTTTTAACAGTTGATATCTACTCTTATATTACAATATACATCCATTTATACTGAAATAAATGACTTGTTTGTGCAGGTAATGTGAAGAATACGAAAAAGAATAAGAAATCACCTGCAAAAGACCCTAGTTTTAAGGGGTTGTATATTCTTGTGAATACGATTAAGAATGAAGACCAAAATTGAATGACGCGCAATTGCAAATGATAAGTAAGGCGTCTTATGGGAACTTATTCATAATTTTTTGGTATCAACACTACAAGACAAGAGTAGATATCTCCCTATACTGGAAAATTAGTTAACAATGTCCATTAGTATGTATAAATTTTTTTGTGAATACCATATAGATATTGATATGTACTACCCGTATTTTGTTGTGTAATAAGAACAACTTGGTGCTTGAATTCCCATTATTTTGTTGTATAATAAGAACAGCTTTGTGCTTGAATTCCCATCACAAATAAAGTGCAGTATGTCTTCATTCCATTTTTTTTATTTGTAGTGTTGTATCGTTGTCTAATATTGTTAGTTTATATTTATAGTTTTGCAACAAACTAATCGGTATGAATACTTGGAAAAATGAAAGTATGAAGCTTTAAGTACAGGCAGTACATATATGCATGTACTGTAAAACTTAACAAGATAAGAAAACCAGGACTGAAACTCAGAATTATATTAGTACATGAAGAGTTCGCAAAACAAAAATTGAATGTGTTTCAATACTTCTTATAGTACAACATACTAGTCGTATGAACTTAATATAAGAGACTAAGAAAAAAGTATGAAGCCTTAAATAATGGCAGTACATATCTTCCTGTAGTAACCTAGAGCCAAAAGAAATTTCTGCCAAAAACTATATAATTTAGCCAAGTTGAGTAAATATTGATATGCAGTGAGTTAAAACCCAGTATATATCCACATATACTGATTTAAACCATATTATACATATCGATATATACCGAGTATCAGATCCTTTTAATTTGATGAGATAATTCCTCCAGTCTGTCTCTCAACCTTAATGCTTGTAAGTCTGCTAACCTCAACTGCTAGTCTTCCACCATAGACAAAGGTATGGTTTGGGAGGATGTGAGGTAGTCAGCTAGCTATGATGGATGTATGGTTAATTTGTTCTTCTTCCAACTGCAACTAATTAGGCATTTCTGGGGATAAATGACGATTCTCATAGACAAAGTTCTTGTGCTTCTCCGTCCATTCGAGGTGACTCCAAAATTTTGAGGGGAGGGGTTCTATGGTTCCATTGCTCTATTTGATTCTCATCCACGTCAACAAATTCAGGGAAGTAAGACTGCAACAGAAGCCACAAATGGTTAGAAAATAAACGGTCCACCCAAATGTAACCTCAATCAAACTAAAACCATGTGACACATCTAATAATACCTTTCCAGAAAGTTTTTGACTGTCCTCCCAAATATGATCATATGCTTATCTTTTTTATCTTGCCTATGTAATATAAAAAAAAGACTCAGAAAGATGGCCTCTCACATGTACATGAGTAGACATTGAGTTTTTCACTATCAAGTGAGACAATGAAAATAAGGAGCTTTGGTTTAAACTCAAGAGCCAACAATCCATATCGATACGTAGTGAGAAAAAAGCTAGCAAATATCACAGTACATATACACATGTACTGAAGAAAACTAGTTTACTTTTATTTTTGTTATACAACCAATACCAGTAAATGAGTAACCAGTAGGATCTTGAAAGATACTATTCAGTTAATTAAATTTCTTGCTTACGAGGGGGCGCTGCCCCCTCGACCCCCGTTAACAGGTCTTAATTATTTACTGGGTAAAAGCCTAGTTTATGCTTGTATATGCACAACAATATGACATAGTTATAGCTATGTCCAGACAATGGTGTGAGGCTTACTTGCCGAAAATGAATCCCGCATTTTCTTCAATGAAAGCACATTCATCTGTAACTGGTTTAGTAATAGCCTGGAAGTAATAATACATTAATCAGTTATATAAAAAAGAAAACAACATCCTTTAAGAACTCAACCAACAATTTTGGACATAATTTGTATAATCACGTAGACATTAACTTCAAAGTGATGCTCTCATAACACCTGATAAACAAAATTTCATTAGGCATAGGTGGCATGAATATGTGAGCTCTAATCATAAGAAAAAGAACACCAACTAACCTTACTGGGAGGAAAAAATGTATTGCGAAATCAACACATGGAAATATGTATTGCGAAAATTAGTACATGGAAATATGTATTCCGGAAATATCCTAAGGAACATATTAATATGTAGTGCTAAAAAGCCTAGTTCATGGTTGATATGTACTATTTAAAAACCCTTTGTATTATATGATCCTACCAAAAATACATATCAATATGTAGTACGAACATGTCTAATAGCTATTAGCTGGGCTATAATAACTAACTTTGAAGTATTTGTCAATGTAATAAAAGAGCTCCCCCAGTACAAGCAAATATGTATTGTGAAACACTATAGACAAACATGTACTGTGAAATCACTACATGCATATGTGTACTTTGAAATCATTGCATACAAATAAGTACCGCAAAATCGCTACAGATAAGTACAAGATCTAAATGATATTCTTTCATATGTATACTCAGAATGCTACTGAACTATCATGCTTCCTATGGATGCTTTCTCAGAAGCAGTGATAACTAACTAGTTCTCAAAACCCCAAATTTCCAATTAACAAAAAAACACACATTTACCCAAACTGCACAAATCTCAATCACATACCATTAGTCTCAATTTTCTTACAAATTTCTCTCTAAATTTAATAATTTCAAAAAACAAACAAATTCCTAAATTTCCGATCCACCAAACACAAATCCCCATATTTTTTCAAATTTCACAAAAAAACATACTAAAGACAGTACATATTTATATGTACGGATCATAAAATCTAGAAAAATATTTGAAATTGTGATTTTCTGTAAATCTAGAAAGAAAGAAAATCATACATATAATCAAATGATATGTTAACAAAAGAATAAGATGATCTAATCAACATAGTAGCACGAGTTCAAAATCATATTCAAAAATCAACATAAAAATATTAAATATGAACAAAAATGGGATTAAATCATGCAATTGAACAGTGTACATCATAGAAAAATGATAACAATTACTAGATCTAGAAAGAAAACAATGAAAAAAACAATGATATGAGATTTTTCGTGGTTGTAGTAATGAAGGTTCGAACTCTAAGACTTGTGAAGGTGAAGGATTTTTAGATTTATAAAAATTATATACACAAAAATATTAACAATGGTGCAAGAGGTACTGGGGTTTAGGATTCCACCGAATTCATTTCTTAAGGTTCAAATAATGATTCTTTTAACAATTATAGCTCAGTAAATATATAAAATATATTGACTCTTATTTTTGCCAAGATAAATTCTCCAAATATTAGATGTAAATGTTAAGCATGAGGCATCAAATCATCTAAGCTAAGCATGCCGCATCAAATCAAATGACAACTAATTTTTTCAAATCATAATTTCAATTAAAACTAGTGCAAAAGTCATGAGAAGAATTAAATATAATTACCCAAGTGTGAAATAAGGCTTCCTCCATCACCCCAGTGTTGGGGTTTAGCTCCTCATATTAATCATAATCTCAAAATACATGTATTAAGCTCAAAAAGTTGATTAAAGGGAGTAAAACAAGTGAACAGAAAAATTGCAACAGAAATAACTGTTGCAAAGGCGCTGTTCACCGTTACAAAAGGAAGAACGATAAAAAGATAAACTGTATTTGTAGCTTTTAAGACCCACATTACGACCCACGAGCCGCTGTCGCTGTCACTGTTGAAGAACGACTGCTCTGGCAGGTCCGTTCTTCGTGTTCTTCAGGCGTGTTAATGGCAGCAGCAGCAGCAGGTAACTTCTCTGCAACTCCTCCTGCGCCTCTCTGCTCGCCTCCAAACCTCCCCAAACTCTCGACAGCCATTCTATTCAACCCCATAGACATATTTATACTCAAAAGCACCGAGATAATCCGAGTTAAATGCAAATAATTCTCCCTTAATGATTTTTATTTTCAAGGGAATATTTTCTTTCCCTATTCATCTTTCACGCGTTTGTTCTGAGCTGTATTTCCTTGTTTATCCTGGCTTGATTGGTCGAATCTTGTTGAATAAAGAAGAAAATATTCTCCCATGCGGTTACGTATCATCCAATATCCGTGATAATTTCTCTTCCCTGTTTAACCAAGACTCGATGTTCTAGCCCAACTGGATCGAATCCATTAACCATACAATCCCTGTTCAGCCCAAACAGGTCAATCAAAACAAAATCCAGTGATTGAATCTCGCTCAAAGCCCACACAAGATCGAACCCAAATTTCTTCCGTGAACTGCATGAACTTTCCCGCCATTTTGAATTTTCAAAGCGTGAAGAAGGGTGTCCCCCTAACCAGTTCTGGGGTGCGAATAGCAGATGCCTTGTGGGTGACCTGGGGGTGCCCCTTAGTAATTAGGTTACCCCTTATCCAAAAGCGAGAGTCCGAATAACACTTGTCCTCCGGATGCCAAAATCAACTTTTCGAGCCGAATTTTCCAAAAATATTTATTTCCAAAAAATACCTACAAATACATAAAATAACAAAATTAGTACAAAATCGAGTGCCAACAATATATAGTATTGAGATCAAATTAGACACAAAAATGTGTCTATCAAATACCCCCAAACTTATTATTTGCTAGTCCTCGAGCAAAATTTATTCTTGAAAAGTGACCGAGTTAATCTTGGGTGGGTTTATCAGAGGTGTACCCACAAAAACCAATACTCCAGACCCTAGATATCTACGCAGAACCTTGGAAAGCACTAAAGAACCTCCTTGGTTGGCATACAATTATTGATTCTAAGAGGAAGAACCCTGATGCGAAATTCCAATTGCTGTACACGAGTTTGAACTCAAGCATACTAAAATTCATATAAGTGACAGAGCTCTACTAAGATAGTTTCACGATGGACATCATACTCGGAGTCAGACTAATCACATGAAAAGATTAAGAAGATGGAAAAAGAAAAATGTAGATGGTTGAAAAGTGAACGGTGTTTCCCATATCTGTCTGAAGGCCTCTGCCAAGATGAACCTAACCTAAATGACTGAGATACCGGTCTGACTAATATTAACACACTGGCATATACAAGGGAACCAGTGGTCAATAACTTAAATCTAGATCAACAAACTGGCAAATACAAGGGAACCAGCAGTTGACTACACATAACAATAACCATTTTTTTTTTAACTTAACGGCATGAATAGATCTTTTTGATCCAAGCGCATGCTTCTTGTCAGCAGATTACACGATAGTTCCCACGGGTCCTGCATTCCACGCTTGCTTAGGCGACGGAAACAGGGAGAACACACGCATATTGCTATCCAAGTGTTAATACTTATTCCGATTGGTCTAACTGATCCGGTCTAATTTTTTTTTTTTTTTTGGAAAAGGTAACTCAGTCACTCTATTTCACCCTAGCAAAGGTAACAACTTGAATCGTGTGCCCCACCAAATCACTTGAAATAAAAGAAAAAATAGAAAGTGAAAAGGACTCGACGAGATATGGCGAAACTATCATGTTATTTCTAACACCTGAGCTCTGTGCTTTTATGAATAGACTCTATAGATGTTTCCATCTATTCAGATTGGTTCCTCAACTCCTAAAACAAAAATGTTTCCATCCACTTAGATTGGTTAGTGCTATCCTTAATAGGCATAAATTTCTAGGCTCTGGAGTTTATTTATTGCAACTAAAAAGTTTCTCCCATA